>NC_140124.1:36002349-36502349 GCF_964035555.1 Netta rufina | reverse complement strand
CCTGAGCACAGTTTCTCTCTTCTTGCTTTGTAAAAATGAGAGGCTTACTAATCAACTCATTTAAACCCCTTGAAAAGTCTTAGTTCAAAAATGTTGCCTCACAAGGTCATCCTTGGAGATGCACAGCTTACCTCTTCTGAATTTTGATGATGTGGCACATGATCACAAAACTGATATATTAAGATTATAAACAAAGTAGCCTTTGATCCAACAATGTATATGCAAAGCTAGATGACACAGAAAGCCTCTGCATGTGTATTCTCTGCCTGAGTTTCCCTGGCAGTCTGCAACATCCATGACTTTAGGCCTTTTCCCATCGTACATGGTTCCTGCAGAAAATTGTGGAGCATTTCTAGGGAAGACAGTTTTCATTGCCCCTTTTCTCCCTGTTTTACTTGGATTCCCTCCCCCAAGGCAAAAGCATGCTTATCTTTTTCTTTCCCTTGTCCAAACATCCTTGTTTGACTTGGTGAATGAGTTTATATTTCTCCTTCATAAAATTTGGAAGTATATTTATTCTGAAATTAGTAATTTGCAGTCTCCAGCAACTTTTATAGACATAAAAAAATAGTTGCTTTATTAGATTTTAACCTCTGTGTTGCTCAAGGCATATCCAGTTCAGTACATGACGTTAGGTTTAAAGAATGACTGTGGACTCCTGTGTGGCAAAGTCGGGAAATAATCCTGATCAGACACTGAATTCTATTCCATAATTATGTCATAACTTCAACTGGAATAGATTTCCGCAAATTATTTCAACAAGAAAACATCTTAACGTGTTAACATACCTTAGCTCCTTAGGGCCAGCATACACTCATAAGTTGTGTTGAGAAGAAGCTGGTATAGGAAGCTGCAGTAGACAGGCTTCCGTGAAACCTGGGAATTGCTTCAGCACAGATTTCAATGAATCATAACACACCTGAGATGAAAACTAGGAGTTTAATGTTGTTGGTTCCTCCATTTTTTTTATTGTTAACATTAATCAGACAGGTGAAGTTGGGGGAAAAATAGAAGGCAAGTAATTAATATTCATTTTAAAACTGGCCTCAATAGTTGAATAGGTGTTTGGGAATGCACTTTCTACATGTTGAGGCATGTAATTACAAGTAATATTGGCTGCATGCCTGTATGAGTAGCCACAACTAGTCACCACATCTGGTCCCAGAATGCTTCTTCACCCCTTGGTTCAGGCCAAGCTGCCCTGTGGCCCTTCTGATGAGAAGGGGCACTGCCTCCAGGACTTACCTCCCCACTGAATGTTTTCTTTGCAATCATGCTCTTTCTGTGGCAGTTATTTTCATGTCATTTCTTTCTCAAGAATTCAAATACATGTATGAGTGTCACTTCTTTCAGACTTAGGAGTTCACCTAAGTCAACTGTAGCCATGGTTCAAACATAGACATTTGTATTATTTAAGTAGTAATTAAAGTATTTTACCTTGAACTATAATCTGATGTCGTATCTAAGGGATGGTTTAGGAAAAGTCATACAAACAGAATCGCTAATTGAAGATGTTTTTTCTCTCCTAGTCACATAAAATAGAGTATATGTGCTGCTGAAAATCAAGTATGTCCATTGCCTAGATGCTTTAAATGTCTAGTAATGGTGGGGTTGTTTGGCAAGAGTTTTTGTTTGTTTGTTTGTTTTCCCCAGAATGAAAGTGTCATCTTGGTATTAGATTTCAGCTTGTGACTCTTAAGCCTGTTCAAATCACTTCCAGCAAAGGTGGCAAATTAAGTCATTCTTGCTATCTATCTAGTGTCCATAAACCATCAGAGTTCTTCCCTTGTAGTACCTTGGAACAATTTAGTAGATTTTTGTTATGATCAAGCTTTCCTCTCATTTATCAGTGTCTTTGAGAACTTATCTGTGTTTTAGTATTCAAATTTTGTAGCTAAATCCAGTCAGTGTTATCAATAGATATCTAAATAACATTGAAACTTCTGATCAGGTGGCCCCACCTTTGTAATTGCTGGTTCCTCTTTGGAGTAATTTTATTTTATCATCACAGCAATTACAATCACCTTCTGTGAAAATACAGGCATAGACAATAACTGACACCAGGTCATGTCCAATTTAGAAATCACTAGAGTAATTGCCAGCAATTTGCCCAGATGCAGTCATCTATGCTTTTAATTTTTTTTTTCTTCAATTCTCCTTGTAGTTTTTCACTTTGATCGGTGTCTGGGAAGAAGTAAACAATGACAGTATTGGTCTGCACTTGCAGTTACTCTATTTGGTTTGGAGGAGGGTAATGCAGAAATGGTTTTCATTTACACTTCCCCTGTGCCCTTTTAGAGCCCTCTCGCAGTGAGTAAAATATTCACTTTTTTTCTCCTCCCTAGAGCATAGAGAAGCCACAGCAACACTGTATGTTTCCCAATCATACAGAAATTATGAGCATTAGCAAAACAGTATAGTTGGTCTTCATTTTAATTTGTTTTCAATTGTTCAAATTGTTATGTTTTCTACCATAAAAATATATCTCTGTGACTGAGAGGGCTGGAAACACATTTCAAAAAATAAAGAAAAGAAAAAAATGAGAAATCTCTCTTACAAAAATGACTCGAGGAGTTTGATAGTTTAAGGAAAAAAAAGCATAATTAGTGTAAAGCTTTAAGATTGAAATTTCATCATGCAAATCAGATTGTAGGATTCATCCCCAGAAAATATTGTTAGATAAAGAAAAGGGGTTGTTTCAGATGAAGGAAGTTTTAGATATGAATTTTAATGTTTAGCTTCCTGTTCAAAATGCAGAATGTAATCTTGCTACATGTGACTTTCTGGCTTGACTTAATGGATTCTGGACAGCCGTGACAATCCCTCCATATGTTGTATAGTTCAGAATTAAGGCCCTGAGTTCTAGATAGAGCTTTTCTTTCTCTTAACATCCAAGGAGGCATATTTGGGTACAAAAAAACCTTTGTGAATAGCAATTTCTGAAAACAGAAACCACAAAAAGTGACCAAGCCACACACAATTAAAAAAAAAAAAAAAAAAAAAAAAGTGTTTTCAAGGGAATTAATCTCCTAAAGTAATTTTACATATACATTTGTGCTACAGTTAAAAAATTTAGCTGTCTTGAAAAATCATGTTCAAACATAAAACATTTGAGGTAATTTAATAGTTGGCACTTAAAGTAACTGCAATTTGATGTTCAATTCAAACCAGATGTTTATTTTTTGCAAGAAGTATATTCTGTTGTCAGGGAAGAGAAAAAGCATTCAAGGTTATGGAGCAGACATTTCTTACAACAGTTGATTAGAACAAATTACCAAGAGCTGCCCTTCACATTTGAAACACTGAGGCGTTTATGATCTCAGGCCCCAACAATTAAAGAAAACAAAAATAAAGGGATTGAAAATATACATACTGTGAGCAGTTAAACTGCAAGAATGCTGTGGATCCTAAACAGCTGGATTCCATTTGAGCTCAAAAAGTTTAATAGCATAAGCCTGCACATCTTCTTTTCCACTTCTGAGGATCATCTGCCAGATGGAGAAGTCCCCCCTCTCATTTCCTTGCATTGTACAACTGTGTTACAGAATAAAATTGCTTGATGTGCTGGAGAAGAACCAGTACTTTTAACCAGGAAATGATATATGGATCTTAGAGAAGATCAGTTTGATGTAAAGGAAACAAAGGTAATAAAACATCCAGCTCCAGTAGTCAAACGTTTGCAGGAAAGTTAGTTTATTCAGGTACCAAGCAAGCTGATAACATTGATGCAGTACTGAAATCTCCATTCCTGGAAAGGGGAATGTGTTTGTGAGATCATGTTTTAAGATCACAGAATCTTAAAACGTGTCCAGAAGTTATTTCCTCCTCATTGTTTTGAATGATAGGTCTCCTGTTGCCATTCTAATTGGACACTTGACAATGACTCCTCTGTACATTGTCCAAACTAATAGTATGATTTGGAAATAAATTCAGTAAAGAAAAAAAAAAAAAAAAAAAGAGCAAGAAGTAATCCTTGTTCAATACAGTAGTAATCCAGCAACAGGGCTGAAAGAAATCAACAGCATACTAGACCTTGCTCCGAGAGGAGCAGCAATTTAATGCTGTTCAGACTCTTGCTTCTGTCTACAGTCACACACAGTCTCTGCAGAGACTGTCTGTGGTGTGTTGAGGAATGTACAATTCCTGTCTCATGTCATAAAAGTTTGCTTCCCAGGAAGATGCTGGTTCTGCTGTCTGTGGGACCCTTTGTGCACATGAAAGGAGAGGAGGGATTGCTTTTTGCCATCTATTTTAACAACACTAATTAAATAAAGATATCCACAGAGCACAGAGTACCATTAATTACAGCCCTTTTTGCAAAGAGAGTGTGTGTGTGGGGGGTGTGTGGAGAGGATGGGGGGATGGCACAGAAGCCAAATCACACAAACACGTTTTAAGTATACATGCTGGAACTCGACCAGCTCCAGCTCTGCTACAAGCTCAAGAGGGAAAGTCTGCTGCTGACCCCAGGCACTGCAGGCAGAGGAACTTGAAAAAAAAAACTCCTTGGAGCAATCTTGAATTGCAGACAAGGCCTGTAGGAGACAACTTGGCTTTCAGACAGTTAGCTTCCCTGGAGTGCAACACACAATGTCCAGAGATGAAGGGGAAGCCAAAATCAGTGAGATGGTCACAGAGTTTCTCTGATCCTTTCAGCCGTAGAACAAAAAAATGGAGCCTTCTAAAGTCTGACCTGATTGTTTTCAACTGCAACACTCAGTTTTAGTCCCAAAGCACAAGTAGATGGTACTTAAAGCATCAGGTTAACTGATCTATGCTGGAGAGGATGCTGAAAAGTTTGGTGTAGTTAATGGATCAAGACAGTGAGGCCAGGGAGCTACTGCAGTAGATCATTACAACAACTCACTGACTACTAATACAGCATTTCCCTATTGCTAAACAAATCACTCCTTATGCATTATTTTTTTCCCCACAGTCTGTTGTTCCTGGAAGAAAAAATATGTGCCTCACTTGAGACACAGTGTAGTCAGGCTTCTAGAACTTGCTCAGCACTCCAGCAGTGTGAAAGAACTGCATGTGATCTTGAGACAGATCTCCTCAGACTTTTAAGATTTTAACATCACCCACTTTTTTTTAGAATTAACAACACTCAGCACTTCTTTATAAGCTGCAGCAAAACCGTTGGCCTATTCTGGAGAGCTTAAAAGGGTGATCATTACTCTCATGATCAGCTTTCTCCAATCACTCTGTAACATGTTTCTTCAGTTCAGAAGTTATAAAGATGCTTTTGCTAACATCTGGTCCCATCCTCCAGCTGAGTTTGAGATGGAAGCTGTGTTTTTCCAGCTCATCTATCACTAGTAATAAGATTTCTACAAGCTGAAAGATACCTGTGGAGCCCTATTGACTCTACTGGGGACAAGTGCAATTTAATCAGTATTTCTGCTTGTGAAGATAACATTGACACCATCTGCTTACAGGTGCTGGTGAGTGGTCTGTCCACACTCAGCAGTGGATAAAGTAACTGAAAGCGTTGCTATTTGGCCTGGTAAGAGATGTACTTCCTTAAGAAGAGTTTCTCTGGGATTAGAGAGTAGTGCTAATTGTTTATGTGAAGACACTGAGGTTGCACAAGTGTGAATAAAAGCATATGCGCCTAATGTTGCTGCATCTTTTACTGGGACTACCATGTAAGAACGTCTTTGTTCATGGGTTTCCAAGTGGTATTTGTGTCCAGAAAACAAAACAAAACAAAACAAAACCTCTCATTTTTGCTTAGAAGAGGATTTTCTCTGCAGTGCTGGAACCACCAAGCGTGTGTGAAAGCAGCAATATCTGCGTATTGCCATGCTCTGCCCTCTCGAGAGGAACCAGAGCGCCGGCAGATGGCAAGAGAGCAACCCAAGCCCTCTGAATGAGCCGTGATTGCAGTAAATTGTGGCTCCTATAAAACCCGTGCGGTCTGCGCGCGATGAGAAGCAGTGCTCGGCGCCCCGTCCTCATGCCGAGGCTGGCCTCTGGCGGAGTCCCTCGCTGCCGCTGCTCTCCAGCCTCACTCCCTTGCTTCTGGTCCCGACCGCTCGGCCTCGCTTTCCACCTGAAGAAAGCTAGTACCACCCTGTGGTGCTGTGGATTATTGCATCGCTGGGAACCGGCCCGTGCAGACAGCTTTATTTCATGTAGTTTGGCTCATGTTTTGTAAAGTGTGATGTTTTCCTTGGTAGTGAAAGAAGTAGTGAGAAACGAGGCCAATAACAGCTACAACGAAGTGATCTAAGTTCTCTGCTGCTAAATGTTCTTGCCAGTGCTGGAGGCAAGAAAACTGGAGTAGAGAGACACAAAACTATGTAGCATTACCTCCTTCAGATGCAAATAAGTTGCTTGGATTTGAGGTGGTCCAAGCTGCTTTAGTTTGTTTCCACCCCTATTTCCACAAAACGTCATGTGTGTACTAACCTGCAAGCCTCAGGTGTCTGAACACCAACATTTTATTCTCTCAACTTAAAACAAACAAACAAACAAACAAAAAAAAAGCAACAAAAAAAAAAAAAACCAACCAAGAAGTTTTATCCTGCCAGTGATCATAGCTTCTCTGTAAACATCAAATGAGAACACTATTTAATGTATAGATCTATTTAATGTTTCAAAGACTGTTTGAATTCTGTAAAAAGCCCTTAATCATCTTTCCCCCATTGAATTAAAAAATAATAATAATTTAAAAAAAATAAATAGAATGATTATTAAATATTGCAAAAGTAATGGATGTAAAAGTTCATATGTTGTATTTACCACATCGTCGTTAACTATATTATTCTGTTATTGAATTCTCAGAGTTGAATTCTGTAACAGGTTTACAGGAAGACCTTAAGTTTGTAGCTCTTTCACCTTTTTTTTTTTTCAATGCACCAGACCAAAGAAAATGTATTAAAAGTATATTTTTTCAATTCATAAACAGATTGTGAAAATAAAGTCTTCTTGAACACCACAGGGGGGGTTCATGAAACTCCTAAAAAAAGGCAGCAAAAATTACTAAAAAAACACCCATTCTTCAACCTAAAGTACTCATTGAATGATTAGTTTGCGTGTGTGAACTATGAATATGAAACCAGGAACAAAGTTAAATTAAAAGTTAAATGTACCATAGATAGTAAAAAATACTTAACATAGTGGCTTTTTCTCCCCTTTTGTATCTTAATTTTGTAGGGTATGAAAATACTCCTAGACACACAGAAAAAGAGTCAATTAAAATTTTTTTGACTTCAGCAAGGTATTTTCTGCAGTCTAAAACATCTGAGACTGTTGAAGATGCGATGTATGAAGAGTGCTAAAGAAGGCACTGAATATCTTTGTGCAGCAGCAGGGTGGTGGATTATATGATCCAGTATGTTCTTTCCACCTATAGCTTTCAACAGCTTTATGATTTATTTCATTCATCTTAATTTCAGAACTCATTGATGCCCCCAACCTGTCAGTAACAATATATGTTGACAAACAGGGCTCTGGAAGACACTGCGCTTTTCAGTAGCTTTTTAGTCCAGATTTCAATACCAAGCCTCATCCTGCAATATTTTAACATGATCCATGATGCTGCAATATTTTAACATGATCCATTGTGTTGTAATATTTTAGCTTGATAGTCTGGAAAATTAAAAAAGACACAGACAAGCTGGGGAGATGGAGAGATTCACCCACTGTGCCACAACAGAAGATAATAACTTTTTTTTTTTTTTTTTTCCAACAGTTCTGTTGAAAATATTGCATGCTGTAAATTATATTTTATCTTCACTTAAGAATGTAATTTACAGTAACCCCTTCCTTTCAACCTCACAAAATCCATTGATTCTTCTAAGAAAGTCAATAATCTTTGGTTTTGCTTGTGTATTCACAATTTTGTGCTGTAGATAAAGATGCTCATTTCAGTCAGACAGGTCATGAAATTTCATAGTTTTGGAGTTTGGGTATGGTTTTTCCCCTTTAAGATTGCTAGATCACAATAATCCACAGCTGGATTTTTATTATTATTATTGTTTGTGTGTGTGTGTGGTTTTTTTTGTTTGTTTGTTTGTTTGTTTTTTGTTTGTTTGTTTTTTTGTCTGAGCAGGAAAAATCTCTGTCTTGTAATTCCTAGTAAGTCATTTCACCTGTTACCATAAATCAGTCCTTCCCACTGTCTGTTCCTTCATTGTTTACTTGTGGCTTAACTGTTTCCTTGCCTGCACCACCATGGGCCACAAATACCCATTCAGGAAGCCAGATCTGGGAACTGAGCTGGTTCTTGAATAACCCAAGTAAGACCTAAGAAGTAAGACCTGTATACCTTCCACCTGGGTCAGTTCCACAAAGGCACCTTGACATGAGAGAGGTGGTGAGAACAAGCAGCACAAAATGGTTTGAGAAGGTGGAAACATCTTTTTCCACAGCGGGGCAGACTAAGGAGAATATTGAATCACAACCTTGCCTTCAAACATATGCATGAGAGGTCTTCATTTCTCTGTTCTGTGTAGCAATGGGCTACATCTAATGATGAGGAAGCAAAGAAATCTTTTGAGTCTCACTTTCATGTTAAAAGTACATCCTTACAACTCCTTAACCCTTTCATGTCTACCCCCACCCCTTTGTCTATCCACTTTAACTGCATACTGGGGTCATAAAGTCCAGTACCCTCTTAAGTCCTCTTTGTGTTGCTTTTAAATAAGTCCTTTGTATATTCATTATAAATGCTTATTTTGGTAGCTATGTGCACAGAAGGTTACCCAGTTCCTTACTTCAGTGATGGAAATAAGATTGATTACACTAAATGTCAACAACGACGGCTAGCCTGAGGAGGCTGCTGTGGGATGCCCCTGTAAAATTTCTTTTAACTTCCATGAGAACAGAGCTTGGGATGATGGCTGATAAATGGCTGATAAAAATGGCAAAGGCTGCTGTCACTGGGAAGGGTATAAGCCCTTGGGGCTAAGCAAGTGAGGGCAGCTTTGTGCAACAGCTATCATAAAATGCATAAAATAAGCATTTTCCCTTCTTCTCGCAATAAATGCCCTGGGGTTCAATCTGTGTTTTTCCTTAAGAATTTTTTTCCTGCTCACCCAGATATTATTATTCCCCCTGGCCTTAGCTGAACCATTCTGGGCAAGCCAGAGCTGCAGTATTAGAGTCCTTTTGGCATGCACAACACACATTTAATAATATGACATAATTTTAAGGCACTTCACAGATGTTAGTGAAGCCTCCTGCCACCTTTATGAAGTTAATGGGTGTGATAACTTGGGAAAGGGTGGAGAACGAGGACCAGGACTGAAGTTTATGACTCCAACACCACCACTGAAGTCTCTTTCTGTAGGAAGTCACCTCCCTGCTTTTGCTGTGTCCTGTCTGGATTAGCCATGTCCTTCACCTTCCACTTCCCTCATCCAGTTGCTCCCAGCCCTGCTCATGAGCTCTGCCCTGGGAGTGGCTGGTAGCAGTGTGAGTGATGCAGGTGTCTTCTGCCACAGATTCAAGCTTTCCCCAGTATGTGAATAATGAAATCTGATAGCTTTAGGTCAGCGGGTCATGCAGCTGACTAAATTAGTAGTCATAAATGCTACACTTGCATGGAAAAAAAAAAAAAAGAAAAAAAAAAGTATATTATTCATGTTGTATCAGTAACAGTGATTTTTGAACACTTCAAAATATGAAAACAGTTTAATCACTTAGGTTTACTGTAGGTTTTTTTGTTTGTTTGTTTGTTTTTTTACACATATGAATATATTAATTGAATTTATTTGAAATACTTTTGCAGTTAATGATTCAGAATGATTCAGAATTGTTGGGATGCAAAATACTTTTCACACACTACTTTCTGGAGAGATCTTTTTTTTTTCAGGTTTTAACTTGGAAACATTTCTGTGGGGTATGGGTTTAGCTTGGCTTCACTTTTATGAAAATAAAGGTTTTGTGGGTAAATTTAACCTGTTTGTTTTGCTTTAAAATAATTTTCACCATTCCCAGCCTGAAGAAACTTTGGGAGAGGAGAGCGAGAGAAGGGGTATTACTGATAGTCCAGGAATCACAATCCAGTCTTGTGCTTATAAGCGACATACTTGGTAGGCTAATTATGTTGTCCTTTCCTTCCTTCCTTCCTTCCTTCCTTCCTTCCTTCCTTCCTTCCTTCCTTCCTTCCTTCCTTCCTTCCTTCCTTCCTTCCTTCCTTCCTTCCTTCCTTCCTTCCTTCCTTCCTTCCTTCCTTCCTTCCTTCCTTCCTTCCTTCCTCTCTTTCTCTCTTTCTCTCTTTCTCTCTTTCTCTCTTTCTCTCTTTCTCTCTTTCTCTCTCTCTCTCTCTCTCTCTCTCTTTCTCTCTTTCTCTCTCTCTTTCCCAGTAGTGTATATTTTATGGTGATTTTTGTTAATTGGATGGATTCATTTGGAGCTGGTTGTTGTTACCACTACAGTCCCTGCTTTAAGCACCACCATAACTGCATTTGCTTTACAGACTCTGGGTAATAACTCTATGCTTTATCACTTTGACCCTTTCTGTTTTCCTTTTTGACATGGCCGGGCATTTCTTTCCCTTTCTCACAGGTTGGTTGTAATGATTATTACCAAGGATGTGGTGACATGGCCAATAAATCAAGTTACAGGCCAAAGCAAATGGTCACAGACAGTACATTTGGAGCCTCCATGTCTTTTCGCATTCCTAGTTCCCCAAAGAACAGAAAGAACATAAAGACATTGTACAATATCCTTACTAATTGTTATTAAAAGAGGAAGAAACACATAATAATTCAGTTTTGAAATTGCAGGTGGTACAAAAAAGGAAAAGACACATAGAGGCTGTTATTTGATCTGAGGGGCTAAATATGTCTATGTCCTGCCTGACAAGAAGGGGATGTGTGAGAATCCTGCCTATACAAGGCATTTGATGACTTACTTCCCTCCCTCATTAGATTTTTAGCTTAGCCTCTAAGGATAGGCTTAACCTCAGAAGTGTGAATTTTAATATCTCATCCAAAGTTATCATCATTAACGATGAGTTATCCACATGAATGTTTAGTTCGTTTTCGACTCTTGCTGAGTTCATGGCCTTGACAGCTTCCCATTGCAGTGAATTCTGAAGCCCGCTTGCACATCGTGTGGAAAGGTGTTTTCTTCAGTCAGCTCATAGTTTTGTCAACACTTGACTTTGACAGAATTCTTCCCTGAGTTCATGTTATAAAAGAGATTAGGGACTTCTCTTTTGGACTCTGCTTTGTGAATAATGCTTTATTTTATATATGTCTCCAGTTTCCTTCTTTAATTGTCTTCTAAGATGCTCGCTCACAGCATTAACTCCTGACTTTTCTGCAACTCTAGTACATGAGGTTGTTTTGTTGTTGTTGTTTGTTTTACTTCACATATAGATTGCAATTCTATTAGTCTCTGACATTGGTCAACAGTAGATGTCTGGGCAAGTTTCAGTTGAGGAAAACATATAGTGATATTTCCCTGACAGACTCTCCCAGTTTGCAGCTGTTCATGCTCAAGGACTGCCTGAACCTAAGATGGTGTCTGTAGGTTTTTCTCCATAAATCTGAACTCAACAGTGCCCTGTGGCACAGTTCTGTGGCTTAACAATACATTGAATGAAAAAGTATTTCCTCTTGTATATCTTAACCTGCTGTTTGTAGCTGGAGATGACTTTTAGTTCTTGGACTGGAAATTAATGAATGATCGTTCCTTTTCGATTTCCCTTATGATTTTGTTAGTCTGTAGGATACCATACTGTGGTCAGGTCCGGGGAATCTATTTCTCTGATCATCCCTCATGTGACAGCTGTACCTTATCATTGATCATCAGTGTTGCTTTCTCCATGCCTTTATTAGGTCTTTTGTATTTTCTCAGGTGGGACGGAATCAGAACTGCACAAATATTTCCAGTTTGTAGGTACAACTCTGAAATGTTCTCTATTTTATTCTTTCCTCCTTTGGCACTATTTTATGTAAAAGGATTTGCCTTTCTTAACTGGAACATTTTCATAGAGCTATTTTAACTTTAAAAACTTCCCTGAGTGGTCATGAATTGTTCAGAAGCCTCTATTGTGTATGTAACATACAAGCAAAGTCTGGTTTTCCTTACTACACTCCCCGTGAATTTCATGTGGACAATTTCTTCATCTAGTTAGTATCCTTTGATATTTCTGCATCTCTACCCAGTTGCTCCCTATCCTTACTATCCTCAACAGCTTTCTTGCTTCACTGTCTACCACCCTTTCTACATTTTAAGAATTTGTTGGACAGCATGGCTCTCAGCAACAGACTCTACCAGAGTGTTTGATAGTCTCCTTCTACAGAGAAGGCCAAGTATTCATCGATACTGTCGGAAAACAAAACAAAACAAAACAAAACAAAACAAAACAAAAAAACTTATCTCTTTATCCGTGCCAGCTTAGCTTCTCCAGTCTTGACGAGACATCTTGTCTAATGCCTTTCAGAAATCAAATAGTCAAATGTACCTTCCTTGACTTTAGGTTGACTGGCTTGTTTAACAAACTCTAATATATTCATGAGGGACTTCCCTACTCCCCTGGGAATTATTAATCTGATTATAATGCTCCTTACACATAACTTTATTGTTATATACTTTATATATATATAAATAAATACTTTATTGTTATAACTTTATCTACCTCTGAAGCCTTTTGTGGCTTCACTGGTGACAAACCTTGACAATACATGGAATATGTCAGGGACTTTGTTCTTCTGTTAGTTGGGAGAGTCAGGTTTCTCCCTCTCCTTTAGAAGTGATGAGTTCCCTTCCTTGCTTGGCCTTCTGTACTTCCGAGCCTTGCTCAGGTCTTCTTCAGTGCTTTTTCGGGAAAACTGCCTTTGGATTCAACTTGTAAGTGTCCTCTTAATATAATTCCCTATGACTGTAGCACTTGGAATGTTGCTATATGAAATAGATATACATGTATATGCCCAAAGGGGCATATTAGTTTAAAAAATAAGGCAATGCCAATCAGATCGGTATTTAGTTGAATTTAAACCAAAGAGAGCTTTTTCTGTTAATTAGATTTTTTGAATGAAAAGAGAAAGGCCTATTGGTGAAATAATGGGTAGCTGTCCTGGACTAATGAGGCAAGATGAAACAGAAATGAAATTTGACCATGGTCAACAAGGTCAGGAGAGCAGCTATTTTTATTCTGCATGAGGCCTGTACAACAAATGAGACAGTGACGTCCTCTAAGCAGTTTGTATTGAAAAATAGTCCTGGTTTGGTATCAAGACATATCTGCTCCTTTTCCCTGTGAAATTCTTTTTTGCTTTCTGTGCAGTCCCAACACTTGAGCTCTGTAAAATGGCCAGGTCTCACATGCCTGTGGGAGGGGTATTAGAGCTAAGGGACATCTAAAAGAATTACAGCAGGTTAGTGTAAAACTAAGGAATTCCTCAGACAACATTTTGGCACTAGGGAGGCTTATGTAATTTACCCAGGGGTCGGATTTAGCTTTAGCACTTCTCATTGTTTCCATTTGCTGCAACCTTCAGAAGAGAGACAACGGCTATACCACCAGGCTAATTCTCACACTTTTCAGAGAAAATGGACCTAAACGGGCAGAATCAACTTCGCGTTTTTCTTTCTTCAGCCCGCAGCTAGCTCTGAGTGTATGTTTGCGCATATAATGTTCAACAAGAATATGTGAGCAGTTTCCAGACTTTCTGGGCCATTAAGGATGAATAACTGTAGCTATTCTTGGAAAAACCTTGTGGCACAGCCAGTACAGGGTAGGCCTCTACATGTCCATCAGTGGAGGAGATTGTTTGACTGCCGTCAATGGGATTTTGTGCCAGCTAGGGGGGCTGCCACACAGAGCCCATTGTGGGACCCAGGCCTTCTCTCTCTTTCAGGATCTCTTTCTATTTGAAGACCAGGCACTCAATGCAGTCCGGTTTGCAGGAGGTAATGAATAACCTCTCATCCTGCTTTTTAAGGCCCCCTTTAGAATACACTTTTTCTGAAGTTTCAGTGTCTGCAGGGAAAAAATAAGTATCTATAATCAGTTGCCCATGTTTTATTTTTATCAAGTGTTGGGAGGAGCAGAGAAAGGAATGCTATGAACCCAGATCTGGTTCCTGCATCAGTCTGATCCATGCAAGCGTGAGGGGGAAGGTACAAAAACATGCTGTCTCCTCGTTGTTCAGATGAACCCCATGTGCTGAATATGCCTTGGAGGAAAAAGAAAAAGGCTTCCTATTTTAACCTCCATCCTGTCAGACTGACTAGTGGCTGTATTTCAGGCTCTCATGCAAGAACAGCTAGAATTGTCTGAAGATATGCAGATAAACTGCGTTCACAAGTAACAACCATAATTTATTTTAAAAATCAAATCTCTCTCTTTGTGACTGACAGAGAGACATTGAATCTTTAATTTCCTCCCTGAAAGGCTATAAATCCCTTGAATGAGGGTTTCTTTACACAAAGAAAAGCAGCACAAAGAAATTACAAGGAAAAAGAAGGGAGTAAAATGCAGGCCAATTATGCTCTAGTTCTGGAGTGTTGCTGCCAAGGCTATTTATTTTCACAGACAGTGTTAATTTTGTATGCACACACACAGCTTTGCTTGCTGATACCACAGTGAATTTTAATTTTGGAGGAGGCTCTGGTTCTTGTCACCTTTAAATTCACCTTTCCATTCACTGGATATGAGGATTATTTTTGACCAGACATCTCCAGGTTATTTTCCTACATCTGTTTCTTGGGTTTATCTGGCACCATCTAAAGTGTTTTTAGGTGGTCCTAACAAAAACCCTTCATGAATGGCCAAACAGGCCAAACAGACATGAAGCCTTTTTTCAGGGTGAGACATAGGCAGAACATCCTCTCCAATTTAAGGTGCCAGGTGAAAATGAAGATGCAAAGCCAGGTCACTGTGGTGATGGGGACACAGTCCTGGCCTGTTCCCACCAGGCGATTATTTCATTCAGATAACTACAGAAACAACAGAGCTAAATAATGCTTTTATACAAGTTCTAAGTGAACCATTCTGTAGAGCATGTCCTGAACCTCTCTTTCCCTCGCTGGAAAATTGGTTCTTGTACTTATGGTGCAACACTTTAAAAGGACCTTAGTGGTTCACGTCTGGCATTGGGTGCTTTAGCTACAGCAGATGTTAATTATGAATTGGCAAGGCATAATGCTGACAATCCAAGAGTGAAGGTACAATACATGAAGCTTTCCTGTGTGGACTGCAAGGATTTGTTCAGTATTCACTCCCTCTTGGAAGGCACTATTACCAAGCACGATCGTTCATAATTCTTTTCTCCTTTGTTTTAAGACACTCTTTTTTCTTATGATGATGTCCAGTCTTCTCTGATTTAATGATACTTGTGAAGTGAGAGTGGCAAAAGTAGAGTAATGTATTTATTTAACTTAGTTTCTGTTTAGTTTAATTGCTTAAGTGAAAAACTTAAACATTGTTAGATTGGAAGGGAGGGCAACAAAACACCTGTTAAAGCTCAACTCCGTAAATAAGGTTAATCTGCATAAATCACTGCATTGGATTTTATGTTAATTAAAGCTTTTGTGCTCTCAGTACACTAATTGAGGTGTGGAATGTCTCATTCTCCAGTCTCCTTTGCAAGGGGAACTGCAGGTGCTGAGCATTTTTGAAAAGTAGGCCAGCATGGTGCACCCAGAATCAGAAGCCTCTTTGAATTTCTATTTACTAAACAAAGCTCTTATTTTAACCATGGTCTTTTGATAAATTTATCCTTGGGTTTGCCTTAAAAACTCTGTGAGTCCAATAGAAGATTCTTATGAGTTGGACCCCTACTGAGGAACAGTGTTGTTAGGAATTGTATAGGTATTCAGCAAACATCATAAAAATGTAATTTTGAATAAATAAACTGACATTCTTCATCAGATTCTCTAAAATGCCAGCTAAACATGCCACATGATTTTTTTTTTAGGAGCTATTGCTTCTCATCACAGGAACCACACCAAAGCTTGGACCACCAAATAATATTTCTCGTTTTTAGCTTTCTTCAAGTGTGATCATGTTTCAGTTTGGAAATCTGATTTCACAACATATGAATCCTGGAAATCACCAGGATTTAGGTTATTCTAAAACTGAGGTGTTACTTGAAACTTTTATTTGAAAAGTAGAAAAATTTATGTATTCCATGGTAGCAGTTCTAGGCAGGAACTGTGAAATCTTTTGGATGGACACTGAATGGTTGTGTCATCTTTTGCTGTTATTTTTGGTTCTAAACCATTGTTGCACTTCAAAGAAATGATAAATAATTACCCCAAATATAATTTGGCTAGATATTAGAATTAACATAGTTTATATGCTTTGCAAAAACTCAGTGGAATACTTCATATCCACAAATCCTCTGTGCATATGATAAATTCAAAACACTCTCTTCAGTTATACAATGTCCTTATGAAACAAAATGATTATAATGGGTCTGGGTTGTTTTAAAAATGTACCACTGAGACAGTGTGTCTTGTCTTGAGGTTTCTTGAGCATTTCTTTTATTGAAATTGCAACCAGCCTCTTAATATTGTACCAAAGGTGAGATCTTGTAAGCATCTAGTCAAGGTTTGATGTGATACAAATTGTTAGAGCACATTTAATGGCTTCTTTAAAAGTGATAGATTTTTCTTAATTTCTTTTCCCTCTGTTGCCTTTGAAGCTTCATGATTAAACTCATCTTCAGACATCAAGCCTCAGTGTTAAAGCACATTGATATATAAGTGTGTATTGCTGACAAGACAGAGTAAATAAAAAATCATGGTGCATTCCAGTAACATTTATCAGTCTTTTGCTTGATGGAAAGCAATTACATCATGTATGTTATTTATTAAAATGAGGTTAAA
The DNA here is from genome assembly GCF_964035555.1 of Netta rufina. Lineage (NCBI taxonomy): Eukaryota > Metazoa > Chordata > Aves > Anseriformes > Anatidae > Netta > Netta rufina. The sequence goes on along the minus strand of NC_140124.1, from coordinate 36,485,549 downwards.
TACAGTATGGTCCAGTAAAACTGAAGGCGTTTATAGTGGAATCTTGGTGATTCCATATGGAGAATTATCTTATCTAGACACCTTATCTAACTTCCCAAAACATTGTAGGTTTCTTTTTTTTTTTTTTTTTTTTTACTTTTGTGTTTTAATTTCCTTGACAAATTTATTTTGCAAATCTCACCTTCTTTGCTTGCCAAATTAATGAAAATCAGGTTCTTTTTCAAGACTTAGAAACATACACAGCAAATTGTCTGTAGGGAGCAGAAGTTTCATGCAATGTACTTAGCTCATGTAAAAGGTATGAAGTGACCTCACAGCCTCTCTGAAATCAATGGCAGTGCCACAGTGGACACCCTGAGAGGCAAGCTGTCTCTCTTCCATGGTTTTAGATACAGATTTCCATGTGTTGAAGTATATCCCAGCTGGCAGCAGCAGCCAACTTCTGCCTCATGAACTACACATGGAAAGGAAAAAGATTGCCTTTTGAATCTGCCTTGTCCACCTGCAAGGTGCCGGCTGCTGTAAGCCATCCATATCAAGGTAATAGCTCCAGAAAGTCTGGGCACCCAACTGAGCTGCAGCCACATGCTGTTTTTGGGGAATATCTTGGTGATGTGGTTCTGGGAACAGAGGGGAGCTGTGGTGGCACATGCGTGAAAGGAAGGGAGACATTAGTGATATGGCAGTAAATATGCACCAAAATAAACAAATGGATTTGTGTAAAAAACAACAAAAAGTTCATTACTCAAGTGAGAAATAAACATTTTATTGCCCAAATTTGAAATGGGGGAACTCTGTATTTATGCCTCTCTATATGACATAGAAAGAATGTGAATAGAAGGAGAGTTTTTGTGGTTGATATCCCTTGGTTTACTGCCATTGCACACTTAATATTCATAGCTATTGTGCCAGTGAAAGGTGACAAGAACAGCAAAACACTCTTAAACTACACATGCCAGCTGGAAAAACTAGAAGCTGAAAGTCAGACACAGAATGTTTGAGGAAGTTTTTTTTTGTTTTTGTTTTTGTTTTTTCTTTTTTTCTTTTTTCCCACAAATAGGATTTAAAACTAAATCTCGGTCAACCAGGGATTGAAAATTGTCACCTCTTTCAAGTGGTGCAAAAAAACTCAGTGATTTTTTTTGTTTGTTTGTTTTATGAGTGTTTGGAGTATATGAGTGTATGAGTTTTATGTTTACATGCCAGCAGACCACCGCCACAACAGATATCCATGGACAGATATCCATGGACATGGTAGAGACACCTCATGTGGTGGGCAGGAAGACTGAACAAGTCTTTTTGTATCCTGGATTTAGTAGAAAATTTACATTTATCCTGAATTGTACCTAGCCATCTACTTCCATGTGAAATGAATACAGACGAGATGCATTCCACTCCTCTTTTTGCTTGCTGCAGGTTATAATGTGAACTCTCACCTGGTGCTGGTTGCAATGGCTCACAGCAGAAGTGGACAGAGCCACCAGCATCCGTCAAGGCACTTTGGTGGGACACTTTTTTCCTATTATCTTCCTATTATTTTCTAGACAGGAGCTCCCATAACAATCTTCAGATTTTAGGACAGTCATTCAAAATTCTTAATTTTGTTTGTTTGTTTGTTTGTTTGTTTTTCCCTTTAAAAAATGCATTTGGTAAGCAGCAGTTGCACCATTTTTCATACAGTGATAACACTGATGTATAAATCTTCTTGCATTTGGAAAAGGAGCTTCTGACTCAGGGACTCCAATCCTGAGAACTCTACTGAACATGCATTTACTCTTGTGAGCAATCCCTGTGGCATTCAGAAATGTTTGGGTATTGGGAACAAAAATGCGGGTTTTGAAGTAACCACTGCTTATTTGTTTCCACTTGCCAGGGAGTGTTTACCATACGTTTCTGCTACAGCAGAAGTTTTTATCAAGTATTTCTATGATTTTAACTTATTTTGCATATCTGTTTTGTTACAATTTAATTCTCAATCAGTCTTATACTAGTTTTTGACCTTTCAATAAGTTAATACTTGCTTTCTAAAAGCTTACAACAGAATCCAGCTTTTAAAGATAAAAAACAAAACAAAACAAAACAAAACAAACAAACAAACAAACAAAACTAAGTCCAGTGTTATTGCATAAAGAAAAGAAACCACCCTGGTGTTCCTGACAAAGTTAAGGAAAGTGGGCTGATTTCCTCTCCACCTAGGATGGAAGGCTGGAGCTTTTTTCTCTTTCTTGTTTCTGAATTGCTTCTCAGTCTTTATCAATATCAGATTTTTTCCAGGGTAGAGGGTGGCTGGGTATTCACAAAATAAATAAATACATAAATATTAGAGACTCTCAACGTGAAATAGGACAAATTAATTTCTCCCCAGCATCCACACTGCAGCACTGCCCTGAAAGGTTTCTGAAGCACTCGTTGCTCTAAAGGCTGTGATTGTTTCTAGCAAGTGGATGGTGGGAGTGCTGGAGCCTGAAAAGCAAAGTGGAAGCAGTTTGGATCCAGTTTGTTTGAGATGTTCCTCTTCCCTCCCTGCTCTAAGGTCTAGGCTGTTAGGGTCTGGACTGTGGGTCCTTCTGCCCTTGGTATTCATGGCAGCACTCCCATGCTTAAGCAGTCTCTGGCCCTCTTTGGCTTTTGTGTAGCTGGCACAACAGATGGCTCACAAATATACGTGCTTTGGGGCCTCTCACATTCCAGCTCCCCCTTTCAAAATTCAAGCCCCCATCTAATATCCATAATCCTTCATGTCAACTGTTTCACATTAAAAAGAGATATATTTTTGGTTTGCTAAACAAAATTTCCTTAGGGCAGACCTGCTAATGATTAGCCGATAAAACAATGCCCAATAAAAGCAACTTGTAGTGGTGAAGTAAATATTACCGCACCCAATAACCAATGGAGTAATTTCATTGTTTGCTGATTTGTACAATCCAGTTGTGAAAAGTTTTTAGAGGACTAATGATGTAACTCTTGCACTCACCTCATGAATACTTCAGTAAGTTGCTTGGATTTTCACTAATGATAACCCAGCCTCCACCATCTTGCATTTAAATAAATGAAAGTACTTCACAAACAAATTAGCAGAATACCATGACTGCACAAGCTTTACTATGTTGTCTTCTAGACTGTTTATTACCTCTCAGATCATTAAAGCGAAGAGGCAAAGTTAATGGCTTAAAACATAAGAGAAGTTGAGCAGTCATCGTCTCCTTGCTCCTAACACTTCTTTGAATGCAATGAGCTAGTCTACAGTGTGATGCTGAAACAGCCATATGAGTCAGAAAGTACGGCTGAACCCAAACAGGAAAACTCAATGGGGCTTGAGGTGCGGCATCAGCATCACACATGTTGGCTTCACTCTGGAAAGTGTGGCACTGGGAGGGAGGCATTCCCTACGCAGTCTTCTGGATGGGTTATGAATCAGTTCTGAATCTGAGGATTTTTCTTGTTCATTTTTAATGATGTTTGCAGTGGAAAACATTTTTTTTTACACAGGTCTACCTGAAAAACATGAGATTTCATTTGCTGTTGCTCTGATAGGCTTTCTGTTAGCATTTGAGCTACAAATCAGTAGTTTTAAAATAGTGGGTTCAGCCAAATCTCTGTTGGCCTTTAGATTTCAGTGACAGTTTATAGCCAGTTCTACCTGAAATAGGAGAATTGCTCAACTTTTCCAACTTTTATCCTAAAAAATCTCTTGGTGCAGCTGTCTTTTTTTTTTTTTTTTTTTTTTTTTCCCCAGTGATTGCAAGGAGTCCTGTTATAATAAAAATAACTGTCACAAATTCATTTCTCTCTGAAGTTTGGGCAGGGTGTGCCTTACCTCATGTTTAAAGAATAACATTGGCCCTCTTGCTCCCACTATCACTGTCTCTTTGGAGACCAACATTCAAATGCAAAGAGTCAGCTCTTACTGCCATACAACTTTTTAATGAAAGATCTAAGTTCCAAGGGTGAAAAGTATACCAAATTTTATTGAACCTGGAAAGAAAGGCTTTCTCATTGAGAATGCCTAGAATCAGTTTGACTTGGGCAAAATAATTACCTGCAGTTGTCACAGGTGAAAAGTGTTAGGCAAGGAAGCCCATATGACAGTCTATTAATTTGCTGAGAGACTAGGTAGAATACTTTGAACTGGATTTAGCTGCCTATTGGAGAAAATACTGAGTATGTCCCTTGACTGATTCTTAAAACCGTATAATTAATGACTCCAGAGAGAGTGAGAAAGTTAGAAAATTCTTTGAAAGGGTATTCAGAGTTCTGAAATTACATATTTTAACATCAACTAATCAGCAGATGAGATTCCCCAACCCATTTAAATATTCAACACTTTATGCATGACAGTATCAATCATTCTCACAAAGCACAAGCTCCTGAAAAATCTCCTATGTTTCTCCTTACTACACATTTTTACTGTAACTATGCAGTGTAATTTAAGTGTAAACTACCTATGTCTGTATATTGAATTTCTATCGACACTGGTGAGAACTGTGTGCTCCCATTCACAGGTACAATTTGGCCTTTGGGCAGTTCTTCCCCAAATAAGACCATGGGGAATGGTACCACACCAGTCTGCCAAAGGAGGTTTAATTTCCATGATTTTGTAAAATTGAGTCTTCTTTGTGACCTTCAAGACAAGTAAAGCTCCAATTGAAATGTAATTCCTTGGCCAAAAAAATAAAAAAATAAAAATAAAATGAGGTAAATCTTTGAATCACTACCTCAGTGGATTTTTTTTTTAAGTCCTTTTTATTTTCTTTGCAAGGCCATAGGTTTGATTAATCTTGGGTTTGTCTGGGATAGCTATTCTAGAACCATTATTTTGCTGTGAGTCCAATCTTATTCTGTACAATTCTGATTTCAGCCTAGTTCATTTTGGGTAACTGTCACTAAGGAAACAATTTGGAGTAGCTAAGTCTATAAATTCTCAACAGTAAAAAAAAAAGGACAGAGATTTCTTATTTCCCCAGATCACAGTGAAGGTGAACGACTCTTGTCAATTGGAATATCCTGGTTACATAAAGTAACCTAGATCAAGCCAATGCTGCTGAATTTATCTTTATGCCTTTGAGCACCTTTTCCTTCCTTGGCTTTGCTCTGAATTTCCCACCTGCAGTTAACTCCTAATGGATCTTCATCTTGTCAGAGAGATAAAAGGAGAAGTCCAACAAGCACAATGGCATCTTTTCAATGCATCTCATGCTCACATACATGAGTCACTACAGTGTAAAAATACTCTACCCAGTCTACTTGCTATCTACTTCTTCATCGACATGACACCTCCTCTATTAGTTTACATCAACTTGTATTCTCTCCAACCACCATCACTCCAACTCATGGCTGGCCAGTTGTACATGTTGCCTATTTCTTTCCATTCCTCAATATTCTTTCATAAATTCTTTAGTACATTCATCTTCTCAGAGTGTATATTCATGTCACCAAATACATCCCAGTTCAAATTTAACCTTTGCTTTGATCAGTCTGCTGTTCATCCCTACTTTCAAAGGGTTATGCTTTTGCAGCTTTTAAATAAACACTTGTTAATCACAGTCATCTGTATTGTGTACCATGCAGAACTGGGGAAGAAACATCAGAGTAGATAAGTACTATCAAATACCGTACAAGATTACCTGCCTGTATTAAAAGATGAAGTCTTTGACTTTGTGATGAATTATTGAGTTTAAGATTGTTACAATATGTAATTATTGTATTATACTACAGAAGAGACACTAGTCTACACCAGAACTTACTTTATATTAAGTGATACACTAGGATAAAATAAGTAATGCAGGCATGCATACATGTATTCCTATGTGTTTACTGTTGACTACAGAACCAGAAGAATTTCAGTCCTGTGCAGAATGTATTAATATAGCGTGCAGCAATTCCAGTGCCTAGGCAATGGTAAGCAGTGCTGATGTGTTGTAGGGTCTTATGTCACTCATCAGCCTCAAGCAGGTTTCTTAAAACTGCAGGGCATCAGCAGCTACTTTGTGCCTGTTGTATTAAGTGCCTGTGCTTAGGCACTTGAGTCGTGTCTCACATGTCCCAAGTCCCAGTTAAATGCCTTGGCTATGAACACATATTTTCTTATGAAGGTGAAAATGTTCCTATCATTAGAACTAGCATGGAATCTAATTCTTCAGTTCAGAAGGTATTGCAATGGAAGCAAATTCTTATAAGTGCTTCTCAATGACATAACTAAAGATATAACGTGAACACGAAAATCACATGTCTGTAAGACAAATTGAAAATTTTACTCCCACCCATTTTAAAGAAAATCACACGTCTGTAAGACAAATTGAAAACTTTACTCCCATCCGTTTGAAAGAAAATTTGGAGTGAACCATGAAAATTCTCAACAATCCCTGTTTTGTAAGATTTCAAACATCTTTAGTGATTTATTATCATACTAGGTATTTTCTTTACCACACTTGGCTTTGAAACACTCTTTTAAATACAAACATACCCTCTACCACTTGCATGGCGTAATACCATAAGCACCAGGGTGCAGCAGTGGTGGGTGGGCTCTTTTCTTTTTCTTGCTTAAAATGCAAATTCTCTAATGTTGCAAATACCAGCATACATGAACAACCAATGTGGGATGGTCCCATTCTTCCACTTCTCTGCTGCTTCTCCTTTCCTTGGGTTAATTCAGTAAAGCCTCATGTGTGTTGGAAGGTAGAAGATGAAGATGCAGACATGCAAATCAACACACCTTAAATCACTAGGCAACAAAAGAAACCTGTTGATCTATCCAGACTTTTCCATCCAGGAATGAAATCCCATGTGAGGTGTGCCAAATGCTTCTGCTTATAACAGAAGTGCTGATTACTCTTTTGGGGCCAAATGCTACTCTTAGATGCATATGTGAGGCCCATTTGAGGGAAATGGAAGCCAAATGGAAGCATCTGCTAGCTGAATTTGACCCAGCAATACCAGCAAAATTCCTAGTCCTGTTACTTGAATGCAATAGTGACGCTGAGGTTGTTATTTACATCAGAAAGTGATCTCCCTCACCTTGGTTACTTTGCTGTGAAGATCTTCCATCTGGCACAGGGCAGAGGCCTGTCCTTTATTTCTCCCTATTCCCATCTCAAGCAACCTAAGTTGACACGTCCAATGTACAACATTCTCTGCTCCCCAAAACCTGATTAAATGTCTCTGACTGGGATTATGTACTCTCAAGAAAATGGGACAAGCAACACATTTTCTTGCTGAAACCTATTAGAAGCTGGGAGAGATGGGAAGAGCCAGATTTCTCTGCTGCACTGAGACATTTTGTACTGTGCAAACAATAGGGCCAGAGTGAGATGGATCTTCCCACTATGCAATTTATTCCGTTGTTGGGAAATCTTTAGCCCCAGTGGCTGCTGCAGCTGGTGTTAGACAGAATGCTGAAGACAGGAGATGACAGGATTAGTACTGCTGTCCCTTGCCCTTGTAAGCTCTTGATAAACAGCTGGTTTAGCTTAGAGATGCCTCAAGGCTTTTTTTGAACTGCTCATGATCTGGTTCGGATAAAATTGGGAAGCAGCAGCCAGCTCTACTACCACCCTCCTACCTTGTCGCTGCGACTGGCAGATGCAGGGTAGAGATGCAGGAGGCTGTGCTGTGCATGCTGCCGTCTCTGCAGGCACTCCCTCCTTCTCTGATGTAAAAATGAACTCCTGCCCTTAAAAAATACCATTTGCCTATGTCTGTTCAGAGTCTCAATGGCAAAGAAACACCCTAGGTGCTTGTCTACACTGGTCTGTCTGTGAGGAAGCAAGGAGTCGGCGTCCCCAAACCCATCAAACTATGTGCTAAGTCCATGCTGCCCTCGGAGTGGTAGAACTGGGGACTTGAGCCCCAGGTCTGAATGGAGCAGACTGTGCTCACATCTTTGTCTTCTCCCTGACCATCAAGCATTCTCTCTCTCATTTATCCAGCCTGTCATGAAGCTTGTGGGAACTTTGTGATGGCTGCCTATCCATCATTTTGAAATTGTCCAATGAATTCAAAGTTATTATGTGGAAAATAAAGATGTATATTCACTCCTTTGCATACAATACATAACCATAGTTTCTGTGGGAAGCTAGACCTAAAAATAAAAAGAAGAAATGTAGCTATTTTTGGTCATGTTTTTAATGCTGGATTTATATCAGCATGACACTAGTAGTATCACTCGTTCATGGAGATATGACAACCCCCAAGGTTTATCATTGTTGGCACCCCTGTAACCAATTACACCAGGGGAAAGTGAGTTTAAACTGCTATCAGTTGAAAATAGTAGTATTTTAAAATCACTTTGTGGGGTATATATCACTTCAGAAGGTTCTGCGTAACCATGAATCAAGCCTTGAACCTCTTACCACATGTTAGGAAACCATCTAAATCTTTCCCTCCTTTCAATGAAGAACAATAGCTTTCACTTCAAGAGACACTGTTAATGGCAAAATGGATTTTTTTTTCAAAAAGGGGGATAAGGAATAACAATAAAAAACCCTTCAGTCACTTGACTTACAGATGTAACTAATTGATTTGAGGGTTGGCGGGGGAGTGCCATGGCAGCTAGTCTGATGTAGTAATTAATGCAATCATCCTTCTTTGTTATTCCTTTAATAAGGTAAACACCCTGTTAAAATAAACTGAAACAGTTGTCTCTGGCCAAGAGCTTGCAGTTGTGGTGAGCAGCGTAACAGCCTCACAATGTAAAACTTGGACAGGAAAGAATGAATTACATTAATCCCCGAAGGTTCTTACTGGAGACTTTTGAAGTTTTAACTTTAAAGTTAGAGTGGAAAGGGAGATCTGAAGCTTGGAGGCTATTCACCCTGTGGTTCCTGAGAGAGAGCAATCCGTGTCTGCTTGAGTACCCCGAATCCTGCTAATTCAGGCTTGAGATAAGCTCAGTTTCTGCAAACACTTATGCTTGTGCTTATCTTGACTACCACAACTAGTCCAACAGGAGTAAAAGTTAAGCATAGGCATAAAAATCAGCACTGTGCACAGGTAGTTTTTATATCATATTGGAGTACCAGTGCAAAGAAGAGGAGTTTCAGCCTTGCTTTTGGTCTAATCACTATTTTTTTCAGAAGTAGTTTTCAGCAGAACCCACTTCCAGTAGCGTGATTCAAGGAGCTGCTTTATTTGTTTGGGTTGTCTGCCTCAGACATTCACTCTAAACAAGGGTATTAATAAGGATATCTGTGTTGTTTTGTTAAGAAGGATCCCTTCAGTAAAAGGGAATTGCTGGAACCCACCGAAATGGAGAAAGCCAATTAACTGCTGAATAATAACAATATTTGTCTTTCCTATTTACTTTGATGATTTAACTGTAAGATGTGTGCAACACAGATTTTTTTTTTTCATATATCTGAGACTTCTGTTGCATTTTAAAGCCTTATTTTAGTGGTTTTCCCGAAAGGAACACTTTGGACTGAAAAATTTGCATGTGGCCTGAAAACCTGCAAATATTTTTATTCAAAACTCTGTTTTCTTTGAGAAGTCCCACGTGACAAGAAGATTTGTATTTCTTCTCACTGATGCCTCAAGCATCTATAACCTAAATGATAATTTGCCAGATCACCATAAGATGTTGGTCCAAAGGTGAATTATATCATTGCAAATGCATGAGTAACTTTTGCGATGAATAATGTAGTTTTCAAGATGGTGAGTGCAGAGCATGTTGTACTGGGGTAGATTTATGGTGTGAAGGGGTGATAAGGGGTTGTGGCCTCCTTATTCATGTCAGCCAACATAATGTGCTCAGGGTGTCATGGGTGAAAGAGTCTCAATTTGTGGAATTTTTACTTTATTATTTACTGCCAATTAACACAAATTTCTCACTACTGAATAAAGTAGTGAGCAAAATAAAGTACAATTAAACGCTGAATTAAGCAGCTTTCCTCTCCCAGGACTCCATCCTTCTCCCCAGTTTTCCTCTCCCCAGTACTCAGTTTAGGTCAAACACCTCTCCTATCTCTGTCTCATCAAAACTTTCCCTATTTCCCATACAGGCTACACTTGGTTCATCCCAGTCCCTTTGGTGAGCCATGCTGGGTGTACTGGTTTCTTTCATTCCCATCCTTTTTTTTCTGTTTCACTTTGCTGCTCTTCCTCAGCCACAGTTCTCAGGGCTGGGCCACCAGTGAGCCTTGGTCCCTCAGAGATGTCTCCCCTGGGGCAGGGAGCACCTCCTGCCCAAAGCCCCCATCACTCTAGCCATGTCCCCAGCTGTCCCCTCCACAGCATCTCCAGCCCCATGTCTAAAAAGAGCATCGCTTTGTCCCCTGTGCTGCTTGCTTTCTTGAATATGTCTGAGTCAGGGCACCATGTGCTCTTCTAACAGGCAGAAATTTTGGCAGATTTCACGTTTCAGTGGGAGCCACCCATGTCCTCTTTCTGCACTGGCCATCCCCCCAGCCCAGGCTACCAAAACCCTGCCATTTATGCCCAATCCACAAAGTCCCTCTGCAGAGAGAGCTGCTTGTTTAGTTTATTTCAGGTTTGGCCTTTTAACAGGAAAAGCTTCAGAAAGCTGAAGACTGTCCTTGCTGTAGAGATAGGAAAAATTCATTACTCATAGCACATGGCTGTGTATGCTCTTTATAAGCTCTGGAGCTTTACCCCAAGTGAGCCTTTTCGTGTCAAATTTTCAGTTTGTTGTTTCTCCACTGGTTGAAGTTGATACCAGAAACAGCAGAGAAATGACAGAGAAAGGGGCTGAGATACATGCTGTATATATATATGGATGCTACTAATAATGACAACCCATCTCTTTGGGTATCCCATCTCTTTGGGTAGCACTGCAGGAGGAGCAAGATGCCAGCCCATGAGGGTTTTCAGTACCCTCCCACAGAGTAAAGAGAGGTCCTGAGGAAAAATAAATAAATAAAAATAGATAGATAAATAGATAATTAAATAAATAAATAATGTTTTTGTGTAAATCAGGGCATCCTTCCCGCATTGCCGCTAACCCCGTTGCCCCGTGGGGTTGCCACCGAACCTGTAATACCTTTCCCTGCCCCTGCAGAAAAGCCTTGCACTGTCCCTGCCCAAAGCCCCCAAGGGAGACGTTTCGATGGTCTTTTTTTTTCTTTCTCCGGGTTTCGATGCCTCACTTTTGCATCAGCTCAGCTTAAGGGGCCACTTGGCCCGGCAGCCCGCCGAGCTGGAGGAGCAGGAGGGAGAAACGGCACCGGGCTGCCCGGGGCCGAGCGGGGACCGACGGCTGAGCTTCCCGGGCACGCCGCAGGGGGGCACGGCCGGACAGGGAACACGCCGTGCCGTGCCATGCCATGCCGAGCCGTGCCGTGCTGTGCCGAGCCGTGCCGAGCCGTGCCAAGCGGGTCCAGGCCGAGCCATGCCGAGCCAGCAGCACCGAGGCCCGAGATCGGTGCCCGAGGTTCGCACGGGTTTGGCCCCGCGCCGCCATCGGTACCGGTGCTGTCCCCTGCCAGCCCCCTGTTTGGCCCGACCACGAGCGAGGCTTGTGCTCGCCGGGACTGGGAGCGTGGGGCCTTGTCGGGTGCACACTCAGTGACAACCTGTTGTAAGGGTGCAGGCTTGGGAACGGGTGGCAGAGCCCCTTGCAGTGTCTGCAGGTTAAGATGGAAGATGTGGAAATCATGGAAGGCAAAGTCGTCCCTTCCCTTCCCTTCCCTTCCCTTCCCTTCCCTTCCCTTCCCTTCCCTTCCCTTCCCTTCCCTTCCCTTCCCTTCCCTTCCCTTCCCTTCCCTTCCCTTCCCTTCCCTTCCCTTCCCTTCCCTTCCCTTCCCTTCCCTTCCCTTCCCTTCCCTTCCCTTCCCTTCCCTTCCCTTCCCTTCCCTTCCCTTCCCTTCCCTTCCCTTTTGGCTTGTTTCACATTGCTGGAGTTGATCCGGGGTGTTGAAAAGCTGTGGTAACCATTTAATGTAAACCCGATTTTGTGTATGGACCCTGATCTTCTTCACACAAACAAAGCGCATGTGGCCAGTCACGGGAAGAGCGTTTGCCTTTTCAAACACCAGAAAGCAGCAGTGGAAATGACACTGCAGAAATCCCATCCCTGGGGTGCGGGCACTAGTGTGCCCACACGCCTCCATGTGCCTCGGCCAGCCTTGGCTCTGCAGGTGAAGGAGCTGTCTCTTCCCTGCTCTGCTGTCCCAAGACATGTAAATGCAGACTAACTGCACTCCCTGCCAGGCAGACACTTCTCAGGTGACCAAAGCAAGCAGAGAAGCATTTGATCCCCAGAAATCTCTTGCACTTATTCTGATCTGAGGCCACAGTCCTGCACACACATAGGCGGTAAACCACAGGGCCTCATCCTGATGATCTCCCCGCACGTGTTTGCATGGATTTGCAGGACAAGGGTCTTGCATACTTCCCTCCCGTTATTACAGGTGAGGCTGGAGTAAAAGGGGGCCCTTTCAAAACCAGGCTTGGGTCTTGAGGGATTTTATAGTCGAGTGAATGGGGATTGGAGAGCAAACAGAAACTTTTCAATACTTCTGAGGAACGAATACGGAGAGGCCCCTGTGCCAACTATAATAGTCGGGGTGACTAACACAGGGCGCCAAGAACTGTTCCATTATATCATGAGACATTACATCGCGCTTGAAAAACAGCCTTTGGTGACACGTGAAGGATTGGCAAGCGTGTTTTGGGGAATCCTCTTTTATTTCTTAAAGGATTTCAAATCATGTTCATCGTGTTACGCATAATTTAACTTTCTCGGTGGTTAGGTTGAAATTGCTGGTATGGGTTTTGCATATTCGTCATTTAAATTGGGGGGAACAGAGGAAGGTGTAGGAACTTATGTTGAAAGTTACTCATTTATAGTTCCTTGGAGGAATTAAAAACTGGGACTTTACAATAATTTGACCGTGTATTTCTAGACCTCGCCCAATGTGCTATGGCTTTGCGAAACAGCAGATACTGTCAAAACTCCGTTTGCATTCAGTATTGTGGAACATGCATAGCAATACATGTATTTCTATGGAAAATATTGTGATACTGACTCTCACATTTTTTGTAATTTTAATATTACAAGTGTCAATAAGCAATGAAATCCTTGCCCTTATTACAACTAGCATAGTAGAATAAAACAAAGAACTTTTTAGAAAATGAATATGCTCTGGGGAAATTCAATAAATCTTTGTTAGAAGAAAAAAAGGTCTTATATATAAATATATAAAAACTTGCTGTGTATTGTGCAAAAGTTGCTTACTGCTATAGGAGTAATGCATTGTAAATCAATGGTGGGTCCCATAGCACATTATGGTATGTTTTATTGGGTTTTTACCTTAAGGTAAGGCCTTTTATTAAGAGTATATAAGAGCACACTCTGCTGAATACCTTGTTTTTCACAGTGCTGTATACATAATGGTGTTTTTTTTTTCTTTTTTCTTTTTTTTTTTATTTGCTTCATTAAACACTCCTGTAATTAATGCATTTAATGGGAATATAGCAGTAACAAATATAAAATTTATTGTGGTTACAAAAAAAAAAAAACAACAAAAAACCACGCTTTGGTTACGAGATTTTCCATCAACAAATGTCAATGACCAAATTCCTCAAAATATTTCTGTGCTCACCCCAGTAATCTGCTGCCGAAACAGGTGATGTTTTCAGCTGTGTAATGGGAAAGAAATTCCACATAAATAATCCTTGTGAAGTAGTCAGTATGAACGCAGAGGGAGAGAGCACCAAAGAGTGTCTTTAAAATAATCCCCCAAAAGCTGTTTCAGGCTTGATAAGAAGACGTGTGTATTAGCGCTGGAGCTTGCAGGGTGAGTTATTAGGTGTTGAAAGACACCGTCTAGGAAGCCTGACCCATCAGAATTTGAATGTAAAAGGCAAGTGACAACTGAATACATGAAAAGCCTTAGAGCCCGCTCCCAAAGCACTCTTTCCCTGCCTGAAAAGCCCGTTTATCTTCGGATGAATAAGAGTTACAGAATTGGAACCTAAGGAGAAAATCGGTGGTATCCGTGGCCAAGGGAATGTTTCCCTCCCACCCGTTTGATTATAACCATGTGCAAGTTTGGGTAATGAGACTGCAGGGCTTTCCCCTCGCCTCCGTGCACGGTTGGGACATTTTATTTGAAGGTTGATGCGGCTTCGCGTTGCTGTGATGCATCTCTCAAGCTCTCGGGCTGGACAAGTAACAAAGATGTGTCAGAACCGGAGAATCTTTTTACAGTGCGTAAAAAATATCCCCGTCTATTCCAAGAGGAAATCGTAATGCGAAGAACATTGGTGTTTTAACAGCCTCATAATGAGGACGAGCTTGGCCAGAGCTTTGAAGAAGACAAATGGAAAGCGAACCAGCTCATTTCTCCTTCAGGGCAGGGACTGTGGTGTGTAGCTAGGACTGAATGGCTGGGCCTTCAGCAGGTGAGGCGCCGCGGGCCTGGAGTCTGGTGGCCGGGCGCTGATGGACGGCCTGTGAGCAACAGCAGGAAATGGGGGCAGGGAAGCAGGGCCTTGCTCCTGTCTTCTGGTTTCTGTCCCTCGTTCTGCCAGTCTATTCCTCTCTGTGTGCTGCTGGGGACAAATACACAGTTATATTTACATACGTCCCTGGTAATTGTGGCACTGAATTAAGGCCCACAAAGCAGGCAGTGAAAGGGGCCATGCATGGGCAACACAGGCATCACCTCATGCATCCGGGCCTCTCCCTGAGGTGCCGAGGATACGCAGCAAGCTCTGCGCAGCCGCAGAGAGTGATGGCATCTAATTGAAAAGCTCTCATTATTGACAGGCTTGGACGTTTGCCTGCCTCATTCCAAGGCCGGCCTTGAGCCATTTAAAATTAATATTGTTCATTCCTCTCTGTGCCATTTAGCGTTTAGAAGCCCTCCTCTGCCAGCTGCTGTCTTCAACTAGGCTGGAGGAGCTGCGTGCGGTGCCACTGCTGCTGGGCTGCCACCGCTCCCCTGGGGCCTTGGGGGCAGAGAGGTCCTGAAGGAGGGGCCACCCTCTTCCTGAGGTCTTCTGAGGTTTTTGGAGGCTGAGGAGACTTCATTAGCAAAGGGACTCAAAGGGAATTTATTTTCCCATCTCAGAAGTGAGCTGTGAGTGACTGGGTGCCATCCCTCAGCGGGGGAAGCAGTGGCATTGCGATGGGTGGCACCGAAATGGTACAGCAGGGCAGCGTGTTACTGCAGCGCTAGTCAGGACGCAGCTGCTGCAGGGACTTCATACACTCCTCCTTGAGTGACACCTGGCTTAACGTGGCAGAGAAAATGGCCGTCATGAAGACACATGTCTGAAGCTCCTCCTCCCACTTAAAATGTGGGCTCTGCTCTGGAAGGCAGCTGTAAAAAGAAAGACAGCCCATGGGGACAGTGGGGTATCAACACCACCAGTGATGGAACAAGCTGTGAATACTGTCATGCTCCAGTTCTCCTCTCCTGGACCACACAGCAGCTCATGAACATCCCTGCCACCTCCACCAGCTTCCCCATGCTCTGCTTGCCCCATGGCCGCCAGCCAGCTGGTGTGACTGGTTAGGCACAGCAGCTCACTGGCCCAGCAGCCAAATAAATACTAGTGAAAAGAGGTGGCAGGAACTCCTTTGCAGAGGGTTAGGAGCCCCTCAGCTATTTCGGGTGTGGATTTAGGAGGATTTGGGGAATTAGGCGCAAAGGAGGTGTCAGTCATTTCAGTTTGCATGCACTCCCGCTGAATGATAAAAACCTTGCTGCTAAAGGCAAGCCAACCCTGGGGCAAAACAAAAGCAAAGCTCTCCCTGCCTCAGCCTACGAGTTTGGCTTGTGAAAACTGCCTGCCTTTAACTTCAATCCTGACAGCTTCCCTTCTAAATTGAAGAGCAGGGAACAGCTACAGCAAAGCAACAAGGAGAAAAAGACCCAGCTGGAACAACAGCCCATGTTATGGTATGAGGCACAGCCCAGCATAGCCCGTGTCACAGTCACGTCTTGCTGTGGGTAGTTCCTTCTCATGCACAGCTCTGTGTTGTCTTCTCCACATTGCTTCTTGAAGCTAACAACAACTTTTAATGAGCGAGAACTGGCTCTGCTGCCTTACAGCCCAGAACAAAAATGATTAGTGAAACCAAGGAGAGGCAAGGGGAGGATGAAGTGCCCTTCCGCATGAAGCCGCCTACCTTTTTATGCAATCCATCATAATCCAGGGGGCCCCAGATTCAAACTAATCTGTTTCTGCCTTTATTTATTTTTTCTTGACTTAATTTCCTACATGAACTGGCCAGTTATGTCAAGTATTTGTGTTTCTTTTAACTTGACGTGCTGTCAGCTGATTGCAATGCCCTATGAAAACACCTGCTGACCTGCTACACACACACACACGTACCATCTGTATATCTATACCATGTAGCTGTACCATCCATAGCTGTCTGTATCACCTCACATATACCTACATCTTTATTGTTTACAGCAGGGAACATGGACTGCAAATTCCTCAGCCCTCTGCAGAGCAGCCCCTCACACCCCCCTCTTTGGGAAGGGAGCTACCCGCCTGCTTGTGGCTGTGCTCTGGGTTGTGCAGCGGCATGTCCCCAGGGAATGGGCTGATCAGGTTCGCTAATGGCAGGGCTCACGGGGTATTTGCTTACCTAACATGATCAGCACACACATCTTCAATATTTTATCAGCTCTGAGGGTCAGCCGTGTAACATGGCTTTGTGTTGTGCTGGAGGATAGAGTGGGCTGGAGGAAAAAACATGCAGAGTGCTGCAGGAGCTGGGGGGGGGGGAGGGTGTCAGCAAATGACAAGCACTAATGCCCTGCTTATCACTGCTAAAACTGATGTCCCTGTTGCAGTCAGGCACAAGAAGAAGTTAGGCCCCTTGCAATAACAAAGACCAAAGAATGAAGCACGCAGCCCCAATCCCTCCCTTGCTAGCTCTGATCTGAAGGGTGCTAGCTGTCCTGTTTTAACTTTGATCCCTCCTTTCCCACTCTCCCTTGCTTAACTTTTTTTTTTTTTTTTTTTTTTTAATCCCTTGAAAGTCCTTCTCAGGAAGTTTTTGTTTTAACCTTGTGATCATTTCCCATGTGCCCAGCTTTCCAATGAGTGGGAATAAAGCCGTTCCACAACAAAAACGAGTACAGCAGGGTAATTCTGGGGGTAGGCCCCGAGCTGTAGTGGGGCCTCAGTGGCCAGTAGCTGTGGTGGAGAGGAATGTTTTTTTTTCTGCTTTAAACAGGCCCATTAACTGCCTTCAGCTGGGCAGCACTGCTCCAGCATAGACAGGAGAAGTCTGAAGGTGGGTCTGTAGTGCAGCGCTGGAGCTCCGGGTGGCAAGGGTTGCTGATTGGGGAGCACACACGGCCATGCCATTTCTTAGCCTGTTCCCCAATGCTGCGTGCAGGGGGATCCCCAGAGGGATGACCTGACTGACCTTGGCCCTTTTACTGTTCTCTAAGAGTCAGTGCGGAATTGGAGAGCTTTGCAGCTGAGAGCATGTTCAGTGTTCCCTCTATCCTAGCATTTATAAAAATCACCCCAGCACCACCAAAAAAACAAACAAAACAAACAAAAACAACAACAACAACAACAACAACAACAACAACAAAAAACACCAAAAAAAAACACTAATGTCTGCCTGATCCTCCCTCCCCATGCTGAAAGATGACATCTGGCTGATGCAAGATATAACTTCCCTCTCGTCAACCCCGTGCATCCTCTGCTCAGGTTAGATCTGGCTGCTTCCCCACACAGGACAGGGCAGGAGCATGCTCTCACACTGATCCACTTTCTTCTAATAATAACTTTGTTATGACATCTGCTGTCCAGAGCAGCCCAGGGAGAGCGGTGGTAACAGCAGACTGCTTGGAGGAGCAACAAATGCTGCGTTCAGGTTTGGGAAACCATGAATCAGCTGTAAAGGGCAGTGTTACCTCAGCTTGAATCCATCTTGCTTAGCTCATACGGTCAGGTGTAAATATAACTGTGTGGACAATAACATAGTCCTGTGATACGCCTTCATGGGAGGCATCTATTTTTATAGAGATGATGATCCTCTTCCAGTATTTGGTCACAGAGCAAGAGCCCTGCTGTAAAATTACAGGTTAAGCCGTGGTGTGATAGCCTTGCTTTAAAGGCAATTCAGATGCATAAGGCCTCAGAAATGACTCTAGATAATGCTGTGCCTTAATGTTTGGGGAAACAGCTGCTGTACCCCCTTAGAGAGTGAGCCATGTACATCTACGGCCCCATCTCCCAGCTCTTACAAAGGGAGAATGGGAACAGCAAAATGACTCTGCCTTTTTCCTACCCATTTTAGGAGGGCGAACGCTCTTGGCCAGATTCAGCCTTTTGAAAACCAGGGGGAGAGCAGCAGGAGCTGTGCCCGTGCCAGGGCCTCCAAGGGAGCAGCCCTGCCGTGCTGCCCGGGGCCACCTCCCGCTGGGTGACACTGTGACCCAGCACTCACAGTGGGATTGTCCCCATGGCCAGGCTGTACCTCACAGGCCGTGAGCCTCGCCAGGTCGGGCCATCACCCCGGGACCTCCAGCACCATCACATGAACCTAAGGATGGGTTCGTCCTGACGAGCTTGAGACTGCGGTTTATACATTGTTGTGCCAAGGTCTGTATTGGACCAATTTATAGTGAGAAATGAGGCTGGCAAGATAACAGGGGCATCACAATTAGAGCTAATTAGCCCAGCAGGAAATCCATTTCCAGGCAGCTTTTGGCAAGAAGCGAGGTTGGCGGGATAACAAGCATAGAGTGTATTTTGATATAAGCACACTCCAGCTGCAAGGAAAAGTAAAATAACAGCTTGTCTCATCCTTACGCGGAGGCCCCGGGTTAGGATCCACCACGTAAGCCTTTTAGTTTGAGGCTTCGCAGCCTCCATGCTTGGAAGACCTTCAGAGACCTCGCTCCTGCAAAGCACTGGGTCTCCTTGGTGGGCACATGGTGGACCCGTGCAGGGGTGGTCTGCAAGGTCAGCTTGGTCCTGCAGTCACACGGGCTTCTGCCCAGCACCATGGGCTCATCTCCACCATTTTGGGGGGAGATGAGGGTTTTCAGGTCCACATGCAGCCAGCCAAGCACAAAGCAGGTATGAGCTGCTGGATACCATCTAAGAAAAGAAATCACTGATGAGCAGCTTGTAGGAGTCATCTGTCTTGTAAAATGTCTGGGGTATAGACACAGTCAAACTACTGGAATTATTTGTATTTGAGTGCTTTATTATATTGGAATTGCGGTGATATTATTAACATTTGTACAAATGCACAAAAATCCTGTCTCTTCTAGCTAGAAAGAGATGTAAAAATCTGACCTAGTTGAACAGTCTCAATGAACTCATTGTCCATTTGCAACAATAATGGGTTCACAATGCAACAAAAAGCTTAACATAAAATTAAACATATTAAATGCTGCAGCAAGTATTTACACTTATGTACCAAAAAAAAAAATAATAAAAAAAAATTATCTCCCTCCAGTAAGGAAGGTGGTTGCTTTACAGAATAAAACAAACAGACAAACAAACACAAAACCTTTGCATACAATACAAACAACCTCAAGCCCAAAACTTACTGTGACAGCACCTTTTTTAATATAATATATATATATTTATATATAAACTTCGATAGTTTAGGCTTACTCCAAGCAGTGCTAAAAGTTTCTTAAAACCAGGACAATGACAATATTCCAAAAAAGCGATTTTCATGGATGATTGCTACCCAGTGTTTAAAATGAGCTGTTATAGAGAAAAGTACAGAGCTCACGAACATGGGCTGGGAAACACTTGAGTCCAGATTATAAAGTCCTTGGCAAAACTCTCAGTGGCGATTATTCTTACTCTGAAGAGCGAGCACACCTCTCATGCAAAATGTGTTGTCTTTTGGAAGCATGGCAAAGGTTGTCTCTGACAGGGATCTCTTTGCAACCTCAGCTCCTATGGGTGGGGGGAAAAATGTATCTGGAATTTCCTAGATTCCAGCAAGGAAAACATTTCCCTTCAGATGCCCTATCACCCCCCCTCCCTTGTTTCCTGACACTGCTGCAGTTGCTGTACAGGCAGAATGAGTTTCCAGTCTTCATTCAGAAGGCTGTTGCACAGATTTTAGTCAAAAAGAGATTTGGGTCTAATAGTCTTACAAGCTGGCATGCTGTTATGTGTGTGGGGGTCGGGAACAGTTCCACCCAGGGAAACAGCATAAGTAGCATTTATTTTGCATAAATATAGAACTGGATATCCTGAATACCAGGTATTACACATCAGTCTAAATATAGCGGGCTGCAATTATTGATTCCACTCCAAGGAGAGCCTGGGAAAGGATCACATTTCCATTTAGAGAATCAATCTTTTTTGTGAGTGTGTGTGAACACTGACATTTTTGGCCTCACAGAGTTTTAACATTTGCTATAAAGTAGTTCTGAAAGCTATGGAAAGCCAGTAACAGTAAGCAATTTAGTGTAAAGCCACTGATAAAACTGAGATAACTGGAAGCTCTGGAAAAAAAAAAAAAAAAAAAAAAAAAAAAAAAACAGAGGTTATCGATGTAAACAGTCTATTTTGTCTTTGCAATAACATGATTATTTCAGAAATGAAAAAGTGATATATATATATATATTTGGTGTTCAGATCGCTTGAAATTTTATTGCTTTTGTTTGTCCTTAGAAGTTTTTAGTCTCTTTTCTTTTTCTTTTCTTTCTTTCTTTTTTATTTTTTTAAAGGTGCTGTCCCTAGTCAAGTTATAAGGCAACATATTTTATTGATTTAAACTTCTAATACATAGTATGGCCACTGTTATCACTGCAGCTTTGCAGCTACTGTGGGTTGGACAACAGTCAAAGTGCATTATCATGCACAACAGAGCCAGTCTCCTGACCTTACGCTATACAGGACACTTTGGTTCTCAGGATGAGAGATTATAAATGTAGCTTAGATGCTGCCTCACACACTTTGCATAATAAAACATTTATATGCTATCATGAAGAGGGTGTAAAGTCTAAGTCACACTGCAGACTGGCTGTTCTCAGCTTCTCCGTTCGGGCAGGTGTGAGAGACAAGTTGTAGATATGCCACCAGTGAAAGCATATAAATGTATCTGGTGCAAATGTTTTACAAGAGAATTATAAATGATTCAACAAGGGAGAGCAAGAAAGAGAGTGAGAGCTAAAGTGCAATTTTAAAATAATATAAATAATTGAAATGTAGAAGTAAGATACTAATTAGTTGTAACTGGTTTTGTTTTATAGGCACAGTTTAGTTTTTATGTCTATAGATCAATCTTTTTTTCTTCTTCCCCCTCCAGTAATTTTATCTGATGTATAATGGAGTTTCAATGGTCTACGTCTAAGGAACACTGTTTAGTAAGAGGACAGAAGAGGCAATGATAAGGCAGTATAGTGCAACTCACTATGTGATATTAGAAAAGAAACAACAATGGGGTTAGATCTTCTGTGGTGATGTATGTAATCAGCCAAAAAAAAAAAAAAAAGAGAGAGAGAAAAAAAAGACAAGCTTTCCAGTTATATATATGTTGACCCATGCTTTCTAAAACGAGAGAGCACATTTTCCAATACAAAGGAAACAACTAAAGGTTCATAATTTGTTTTGTTTCTACTAAAAAAAAAAAAAAAAAAAAAAGCAGATGCTGCTTTAAGGAAAACATTTAATTCTAGGAATTTCTGTACAACTGACCTCAGCAAACTTTTCCATCTTAGATGGATGACTTCTGCTTGAGACCCTGAAGGATTAAGATGCACACACACCTAGAGTAGTTTATTGCAAAACTAATATTGTAACTTAAAAAAAAAAAAAAAAAAGAAAAAAAAAGAAAGAAAGGAAACAGATTCTGTACAAGAATACTGTTCAAATGGAATGTGTTAAAATAACATTTATTAATAAATACTTTATAAAATTCTATGTGATTACTAAATTAATAGATTCCTGTTTTAAAATTGCTTTGGTCCTCATGAATTTTCATAAATTCACTCTATACGCTTTTTTTTTAAAAAAGGTATTAGCTGCTAAAAAGCACATTTTGCCTAAACTAAAAGGCTAGTTTTAAACACTAAATATTGTTGCTTAAAAAAATATGAATCCTCAAAAGTTGGGCATTTAACAACAGTTATAGCTGGCTTGTTAGTTAACAGGACGGAGTCAGTTAACACACGAAATCCACACGCACTGAGGCACTGAACCATTGACTTTCCACTATTCAGAACATGGGCAGCATACATTTAGCTTCGTAGCAGGAATTAACTTCAAACAGCACAAAATTCTCCACAAATCATCCTCATCGTCCTTATAAAACACACCATGATAGCACACAAACTACTTGTCTCCCACAGGCAGTGTTATGAATATGGCTTGCATAAGTTGACCCGGGGAAGGGGCTGGGGGAGAAGGAGCCGGATCACAGCATAGTTTCTTTCTGATACAAGTATTGCAATTGTCCGTGGCTGAGATTTCCAACATACTTCGGCTGTCACGCAACGAGAGATGCCCTCCAGAGGAGTTATCTGTGACATGGGGAGGCTTCCTCCTGGCAAAGCCCTGACAGCACTGAGCAAAGCCGGCCAGGGAAGCTCTGCAAGAAGTCCACCGGCGTTGGGACGGGGCACGGAGCCCACCAACGGGTTGGACTTGAGAGAAAAGTGTGTCAGCCTCCAGTAGCAGCTGGTGGGAAAGCAGGATTTCTCCTCGAATGAAAGATCGCAGTAAGTGCATGGCGAGTGACGTGCTCAGAAGCAGGCCGCTTCCACCAGCGCCCGCAGAAGGCCGGTCCCGGGGGGCCGAGGGGCAGGGGCTTCTCCTGCGGCCTTTGCTCGGTCCACGGCCGGACCGGCGGCTTGAGGAAAGGCTGCAAGACCCCTCCCCTGGAAAACAAGAGTATTTTCACGTGGAAGTGAATCTGGTGAGCGATATAAGGTGCCTGGCAGGGTTGGTCCTTTTACCGATAGAGCTAATATAAATATGCTGCATGTTGTCTTGGCCTGTGAACCTGCGACAGAGTTACAAGAAGCAATAGCAAATAGCTTTTCATCCTTTACTTATTTCCACATCACTAGCAATGATTATACCTAAAGGCCAATAGTATAGAGAGGAGACATTTCATTGTAATTACACATTTAGGCCAACATGTGTGGTTGGCTTGCCTAGTTAGCATTAAAAAAAGAAATAATTGAGCTATATATAATACACATCAGTCAAACTGTCAAGTTGCTGAATTTAACAAAACTTAGGCAAGGTTTTTGTATTTTTCTTTTTTTTCTTTTTTTTTTTTCTTTTTTTTTCCCTTTTTAATGTAGAGGCTTTCAGTTTAACAGCTAAATATTTTAATTGAGGAGAGTGAATAAAATGAAGCTAAACTGTAATTCTAGTGCAGTGTAGCTCAACTGGGTATTCTAATATTATCAACAACTTTGATTTTTACTTTTTAATGTACTTAAGTGCTACCCATATAGAGGGAAAGTTTTTTTAAATTAACCCTGTGATAGCATTTATTTTTCACAGCGAATGATGAAATTCAGACACAGGGGAAAGGCTTATTTTGTTGTTTTTACATCGTGGATACTCAGCTGGAACATTTTGCTCAACTGCATATTTGAAAAAAGTTCCTTTGGGAGCCATGATGAAGCAAGACCATTTAGCTATTACAACTGGAGGTTAAAAAAAATTATAGATTCAGTATTTAAAACACTTTAAAAGTATATGTTTGTCTAAAATATAATAGAAAATCCTTTACATTTGTATTTTTTCGTAACTTTTTTTTTGGTTCTTAGACTATATAATCAAGTCAAGATTTACACTGTACATTAAAAATCTTCTTTTGAATGTATTTGCATAAATGGAAAGAGAGCTGTTCAAGAATACTGATAAAAAGTCAGTTACCAAGAGAAGAACTAATTCAGAAACATATGATCCTCAGAATTTTGCCTTTCCTTCCACGAGGGCCCTGATTCTGACAGTGCCTCCCACTTCACTTGTTGAGCTCTCCTTCCCACACGGAGAAGAGTCACCCCGCTACATAAAACCCACGACTCCTCTCAAACCCAAGAAACAGCGGCTGAGGACAAGAACCTCGCTTCAGAACAAAGCGTGTTCAGGACTGGAACATTTGCCAGGAATAGCATGAATTAGCTTTTGCTATTAAAGATGCAGTTTGAAATGTTTGAACGCTCATCGCCAACTCAGAGCCTGCTCCCCGAGGCAGACGAAGGAGGTGTTGCCGCTGCCAGCCATGAGAGCAAAACCAGGTCCCAGGATATTGAAAGGCAGCATAATTAACTGGCATCATCTCCCTCTGATTTTCCCATCAATCACTGCTACTACTCTGGGATGCAAATCCGTTGTGCTGAGGGGCAAGCGCATAGTCCAAACAAAACCCTTAATTGTGGCATAAAGCCCCTTTACAGACCCTCTTTGCAGGACTGAATTTTATCCAGCGAGCACAGTGGAATTTGCCGTTCTTGCAGCACTTCTTAGCGGCTGCGTGCTTTATAAAAAAAAAAAAAATTAGCGTCATTATGAGACAATTCCTTACCCGCTATAAACTGGCATAAGTGCCATTAAAGTCAGTGAAGCTCCACTGATGTCTGCCAGCTCAGGACAAGTCCATGTACATCTAAAGGGATGCCTGCAGAGAGCGGGACTTTCCCTGGTAATTAAAAATGGCATTTTTCCAACTGGTCAGAATGGTTACACTGATTTATTTTTCATTTATAGCCCATGAAATCTGAGGCTGTTAGCTTTTGGTGCTAGAACAATGTAAGCAAGTTAGGGAACAGAACTTTCCTGAATTATTATATACTACACAGATTTGCTATGTTAACGACTGGCAGTGCAAAAAAAAAAACCAACAACTTGCTGTAATTCTCAGGTGTTACTTGCTATGCCTGCACTGTGCCACAGCCATTTACCTCAGCAACTTACACGGCTCCTAGCGTCAACACAGCTGGCTCTCAATCCTGCTTCACCTGTGACTGCACTGCTTTCGCCTTTCCCTGTTTATTAAAAGCACTAAATCAGGAGCATTTGTATTTTTTAAAAAAGAAATGCTCAGCACAGCCCAGCTGCGGGTGAAGAGCTAGTGAAAGCAGCAGCCTTGCTGGCGGTTTTTAGGGGGCTTGAAGTTTTTGCTTGTTCATTCCTGTTCTCCAGGGGTGGGGGGAGAGAAGGGGAAGAGGTGGAAGTGAGGATGTCTTGGAGAGAAAAAAAAGCAGGAAAAAGTTTGGCAAAGAAAAGGACAGAGGGCTTGGGAAGGGAGGAGGAAGATGTGAGAATAATGTAAGGACAAAAAGGGCAGGGTGAGAGAGAGAGGTGGGGAGGAAAACTGGACAAAAGGGCACAGTATTTGGGCTTGGTTTTGTTCTGATAGCCACATAGCTACGTAACCACATTGAAAGAGGCTCTGAATACAAGACAGGGTTCTGGTGATAGCACAACGCTAACTCATTTTTTATGATGCTGTCAGCAGATGCCCTCTCTCTATATTTATAGCCTAATTACTCCTAGTTACCTACATATGACTCTGTTTAATACTTTTCATGCCTCACATTGGCTAACAAGCTGCAGTTTAACACAACTCCGTATTTCTGAGGCTTCAGGCTAGATTGGTGAGAAGGAAACGTGACTATGTACATAGACAGTTAGGTTTATAAACAAGTAACTGGTACCAAAAAAACTGGAGAAAGCACCAAAGCATTTCTCAAGCTGATAGCATATTAATTGCATAACTCCCTTTTATGTAACTAAGTATAAAAGACATTTTAATAACTATAAAAATGAAAGCCAGAGTCTTTCAAGAACTGAGGAATCTTCCAGGCTTGTGTTACGGTCAAAAATGTCCTTAGCACAGAGGATGCTTTGATACGCTTCCACACTCCCCTAGCAGTTTCTGATCAACCAGTTTTAAAGGATTGGGTTGATGTCTGTTCTGTGGCTGGCGAGCTGGGTGAGAGTGGAGCTTCCCACAACGTCGCTGACAGAGGAGGAGGTCGTGATGGTGTTGTGCTGGATGACTTGCTGCTGGGAGCACGCTGGGACCGGGCTTGCAGGAGGACTGCTCTCGGGACCTGGGCAGGGCGTGAGGGACAGAGACAACACACATTCAACGATCTGATATTCACCTGGCTTCAGGAGCTGGGACCTTGGAAAAACTCCAGTGCCTTAATGACTATAAAACCAACGCCAGGAGAAAATTCCGATATCTTAAGATTTATAAAACTAGTGTTGGGATGCTTAAATGCTTTATTTGCTCCAGCAGAAATCAAAATTGCAGTGCAGTGCACTGCATCACAGAAAATCTAATTCAAGCAACAGTTGATAGGCATGTAATGCAATTACATATTTTTTCTTTGAGTACTGTTAAAAAGCCAGATGCGTAGTGATGTAGAGGAGATAGAAAAGGGCTCTATTTTAAGAAAATGTTGCAATCTAGCAAATATTAACCCCAAGGCTCTTCTGAGCCACTCCAGAGCCAAGCAAAGAATTTGTCCATAAATTACCATACTTGTAAAATGCATCAGCTAGACATAATCAGTTCAATGTCTCCATTAGGCGCGATTAAAAAAAAAATACACAAGTTAAGAGTCAAAAAAGAACAAACCTTGAAAACCTGCGCCGAGCCTGGTCTGCGCCACTGTCAGAGCACAGTACTATTTTCGCTGGAGGGGGCTGTAATGCTTTCCTTTACAACCTTCCTTTGGAGAGTTATTTTAATGTGCTGGCAGCGCTGTGCCCAGGAGGACTCTTGCAGGTCTGGAGCTCTGGGTTCAACGGGGATCCTCCGCATGGGAGCCAGTGTCCATCCATGTGCATCGCCGTGCAGGGTGGAGGGACGGGGGGGGACCAGCGGTGCTGTGCTGGATGCAAACCATGGCTTTTTGGTTTTTAAGCAGGGCTGATTAAATAGGGGCAGGAGATGGGATGGCTCGGATGATGTTTGAGAAGAGAGGCTCAAGTGATAATATATGGCCAAGAAGGGGTTCTGGAGGGAAGAGCTAGAAACTGTGTTTTCCTGCGCGTGGTGTGGAGACAGTGCAAACATACCAGCTACTTACTTAGATATCCTTGTGATTCTTTCTGCATGGCTGTTATCGGACAGTCTTTATGCGTTAACAACAACTGTTTCAGCTGTGCTACCTCATTTTTCAGCATGGAGACCTCGTTCTAGAAAAGAAATAGAGAGTTGGGTTTGCCACAAAGCTTAAAATGCGCTGTTAAGCAAAGTTTAAATCCAAGAACACAGAAACTACTCTACAACATTGTAAGAATGGGGCAAAAATGGCACTGACATAATCAGTGCCCGTAGCTGGGTTTATGGTAATGTTTACCCTTGACAATATGTTAGAACTCCTTCTGAGGGCAGCTTGGCTTCCAGACTTGAAGCCGTAAGCTGACATGTGAACTAACTTCTGTGCCCATCATCAGAAGGGCACCATTCCTGCTCAGCATGCTTTTATTGTCATAGTTACATCCATCCTCTTCCCATCTATTTACACTCCCATCTCACCACCTTGGAGTTAGGGCTTAACTACATGCCCTGCTCTGAAGAAGTCTTTTACAGCTGAGTTAATGGCACTTAAAAAAATAAAAAAAATAAAAAAAATAAAAAAAAATGCAGTGACAAGAAAAGAAAATAAATACAACTCTGTCTAGTGAAGGCTTCTAAGTCCCAAGACAGCTTTTCCTGGCTTATCCTGCTAAAATGAAATTACTCCCCTAATTGAAGCACAGACACCTCCGTTAACCGACTCTGATTGTGCCTGCAGCCCCGCGCTGCGCTGGCTGTGCCGGGGTAGCACCGAGCATAAAGAGGGCCTCTGTGTCCTCGGGGGCGCAGACAGTAGCTCGCACCTGAAGCTGCATGTTTGTCTGGGTGAGTTCTTCTGCTTTCTTTTCCAGTGACATCACCCAGACCTTCCTCTTCTGTCTGCAGCGCGTGGCAGCGGCTCGGTTCCTCTCCAGAAATTTCCGCCTCCTTTCATCTGGGTCTTCATCCACCACCCTCCTCCGGCGGCCTCCGGTGGGCTGCGGCGGCTGTATCGTCTGCGTGGGCTGCATCTGCTGCGCCGCTGGCGAAACCTGGCGGGGGAGAGGTCGGACATGGTGCTGAGGTGTGGGGAGAGGTGGAGGGAGCGATGCTGGAGGGAAGAGAGGCATCTCCCATGTGGGACGGCGGGCTTCCTGGCAAGGGCTGGGAAAGGCATGCCTTGAAAGACGCCGCCAGATGCCACCGCTGTTAGCTGCTGGCAACGAGTTGCACTGGCCAAAGGGGAGATTTTTTGAAATGATTCTCTGCATATTAGTAGGGAAAATATTTTTCCCCTTACGGTTAGTTATTAAAAACATGTCACTTAGGTACTTTCTCTGCCACCACCTATTTCAAAGCTGAAACGTCAAGTTTCTCTCAGCAGCTCTTTTAATCAAAGCAGAAGACTGTAGGGGCCTTATTTCTGTCTCTCTCTCTCTTTTTTTTTTTTTTTTTTTTTTTTTCTCTCTCTCTCTCTTTTTTTTGTAATTGCTTCCAAAATTTTGGGACATTTCTATTTCACATGCTCTTCCACCTCCATTCTCATACTTCAAAACCTCTGGAGATGGGAGCTACAAACACTTTTCATGTCTGAGGGCACTCTGGAGGCTACAGGAGTGGATGGTGGAGCCAGGAGACCTTGGTGTCCATGAGATGGAGTCAGAAGAAAGGATTTAGGGAGCTAAATTCAAACTTGGGTTTTGAAGGGTGGCTGGTATCCCTGCAGTACATGTAGGTACTACCATATCCCCCTTTTCAGCCATTTCCCTTTGACCTCTTTTTGATGCTATACTCCTTTTTATTATTTTATTATTTATTTGACAGCAGACGTGAAAAAACAGTCCTATCCCCTCTGCTATGAAAATATGGAAAAATATGTGTTTATGCTTTTTCATGTGAAGGAAATTATCAGTCCTGCTGCTGAGAGCAACTGGCCTGTGCCCTTACAGAAGAGGCTCATGATGGGGACAACAGCCAACAGTCTGAGCTGACTCCCCGTGGGTGGAATACATGTCTGCATCCCAGTCAGGAATGAGCCTCAGACGTAACGCTCGGTGTTTCTGAAGCAAATGGCGCTGGGGAGTCACCAGCTTTTGGACCACTTTCCTGCCTTGCGATGGTGCGCATGCCATGGGACCCTGGGCTCTGGATTTTGCTTGGGGCTCAGGACAGATGGCTGGCACACAGCTGGAGAAGCTGGTGCTGCTCATGCCGCTTTTGCTCCAGCGGAGTCTGGAACAGTCTGGAAACCAAAATTGTTGACTCAAAATTAATGCTGTTCTGGCAAAGGCCCAAACCTTCAAGGTGCTTCCTTTTGACTATAGGGAGTGGACGTACTCAGTGCTTTGTCAGGCTGAGTTCTGAATTTCAACTGCAGCAATTAACACGTGTTTGCCTAACACATCTGTCTGTCTCAATTGAAATGATACTATCGTCTTGCAAGGTCGCTTTTCTGTCTAGAATCACCACACAAGCTGTGAAGAAGAGAACTGTTTGTTCCCTCCCCCAGCTGACTTGTGTCAATTACAGTGGCAATTTTATGTGTAATTATTCCGTGCATCTGATAATGCTTTTTGCATGAAGCCAGATTTATTCTCAGCTTTCAGTTGCACAGTCAGGGAATTTCCCTTGCAGGAGCAGAAGAAAGAAATAAAATTTTAAAAAGCTTCTAAAAATAAATTAGCCACCCCACGCTTTCTGCCTGATTCTTAAAATTTCTGTGTGTATTAAGTTCTTATGTTTGCAGGTAAAGTCTCCAGCCTTCTGCCCACACTGGGGTTGTCCCTCCACTGCAGCCGCCTGCTCCCTTCCCTGCCACAATGCCCTGGCTGCCCGCAGGAGATCACCGCCGAGGGATGCCAGCTGCTCCCTGTCCACTGGGGCCGAGCACGCCACCTCCTTAGCAATATGTCTGAGTGCAGAGGCCTCAGAGATCCCTTTTAATGTCAACAGAGCATCAAAGGGCTTTCATTTTCTCACATACAACACCTTTCCAGACTTCAAAGATCTGTTATTTATGTTTCTGGACACCAAAAGCTTTCCTTATCCCATTTCTCTCCTTTTTCATCTAGCATTAAAAAGTCTTGTTTCTTAATTCTCCCTGTCTGCTACACAGACAGCAGAAGGTGACTATAGAATTATTATATATTTTTTTTCCTCCTTATGGTCATTTTCTCCTGTATAAGTAGTGAGTCGGTTTGTTTTCAGAAGGTACCAGTCAGTGTTTGGGCAGTCAGCATGTATTTTCAGAACAATGACAAAATCTTCCCTCCATCCCTGGCAGATATTAATTAGAAAGGCTGGCATTACATCACTAATAATGTCACATGGGACGGGGACGATTAGCTGATTTTTAATAGATAAGTCTGATATGAAGAAACAGTAATGGGACCTACACAACAATGACTATAGTAGCTGAGGCAACACTACTACAACTTGGTAAAATAGCTCTTTCTCAGAACAGAATGTATTAGAAGGCCATTTCTAGTTTTATCCTTGATCTAATGTTCCTCTCTGTTCTTTGCAACTTACCATAAAATTAATACCCATTCACTCATTCTAGCAAAGCACTGGTCTCCCCATGTACCGAAATGGTATGTGAAATGCGTGAAATTAATACTGACATTACAAAAGGGTGTGGTGTAAAATAACACAAAGTTGTGACACGGGAGCGAATGGCCCACAGCAGTGTGGACCATACTGCCTCTTGGCAGGCAGCTTGGAACCAAAGAATCTGGCTTAGGAGAATAAGGAGGTTAATAATTAGTAAAATGCACCATGAAATTAATGTCTTCTGGAGGAGTCTGTCAATACCATGAAGAATATGGATGCGCTTAAAAAGTAATAACCATGTATTTATTGTGTTTCCCTCTTGCAGCAAACCCTTCCACTCTCCCCACTAACGCATCTGTTCAGAAATCATGATTGTCTTTGCACCATGGGAGTAGACATGCAACAAGGAACAGATGATCCTATGAGTCCTACTAAGCCTCATCAGCCGTCACCCCCTGTTCACAACCTTTTGGTGACACTTACACCTATGGTCAAGGTGAAGACCTCCTTGATCCCTGGTGGGGCCCATTGCCTCCAGTGACACTGTGTGCCCTGAAAAGCTCATGTTACTGTGTGGGCCTTGCTCCAGAGACTCCGTGGCGCCAGGATGCATCTGGCATAGCTTTGTGGCTGCCAGTCAGTCCACCTGCCCTGGTGTCTGCCTGCAAGCCTTTTGGGGGTACCTAGCTAACAGGGAATGCAAAGCACAAGGAGCCTAGGCTGTTCTAACCAAAACGACTCAAAAACAGCTTCAGCAACACCTACATTAAGAAGGAAAGGCAGCTGTAGGTCATTGGCTCATTCTTAAAACTGGGAGTTTTTTTTTCTCCTCACCTGCTGTAAGTGAAAATATGGACGTTTTAGCAGTGGTGCCCCACACTGTGGTATTGGACTCCACCACATGCATTAACATGTTTACCCTCCCAGCTCCTTGGTGAGGTGTCACTGCTATTACCCTCATTTTAAAAGCCTCAGAGAGGTTGAGTGACTTCCTCTACTGCACGCACAAAGTGCTAAGCACAACTTCACCCTTACTCTCTCATGGATCTCCTAGACAGCCGTCAGCTTACTTTTGGTTTCACTGTTATGAGATAATGTCTTTTTATTGGAGTTTTTAAACAACTCCAAGGAAAATAACTCATTAACAGATGGGAAAATAATTGAATTCACAAAGTAAAAACTGAACTAAACTTAGGAAAGCTCTGGACATCTTCTCACAGGGGAGTCTGCTGCTCTCTTATTTAGACTGTTTCTCTAAAGCTGACAATTCATTTTACATTAGCAAATGCTTTAGGGAAATCCCATGTGCTTGCAGCCTCTGCAATAATAAAGCTAGATGTTAGTAAATAGTTAATGTTGTGGGACACTGGGATGTCAGCCAAATCCTCTCATTTTCTTTAATGTTTTCTAAGAGCTTGTCTGAAAGGTATTTGCAAGCAACACAATACTTCACAGGCTGAACTTCTTACGGCTGGCTCTTTGTCCTCATTCTGTGCACTACCTACTTGTCCTCCTTAAATTTGCTCCCCAGACCTGACACATTACATTCACTGGCCACTGAGTTCTGTTTTTCTTGTGTGATCTCTCTGATGCAGAAACTTTAAATATCAGTAGAATTCCTCTTAAAAAATGCTCGCTGAAGTCCTTGTTCACTAGTTCGTTAGTTCAAGAAACATTCAGTTCAGATACTGAATTTCCCAAATTGCTGAAGCCAATATACCTGGTCTAAAAACGGAGACCTCCATCTCATTCAATGGAGACATTCACTGAGCTCTTATCATCTGAATCCAATTCAGATTTCCCTTCCTGATTTAAATCTCTCTCCTTGGACTGGCTTCATTGTCTCTTTCTCCTGACACAGTATCCACTATTGCCTGCACTCTTACCTAATTCTGACTTGCTCTCATATTCCACAGCTGGGGGCTGCCATCCCCTTCACAAGATCTGGAACCCTTTTTCTTTTCCTCTAAGCCAGTGTATCTTACCTTAAAACAATCTATCATCGCTATCTCCACTTTGACAGGAAATAAATATGTCATTGAGTTCAGTGAGGTTATTTCTTTACATACCACACACACACATTCCTTACTTTGAGTATGCATACACAGGGCCAGTTTACTTCACTAAATATTGTGCTATGCATTTCTGTAGATGGCACACACATACAGCTCTTTAAAACTTAGCCCGAGAAGTTTAGGTTCAAGCACGTTAAGCAACATATATAATACATTAATCTTCATAATGTACTTCATCCATAAAAGGATGCGTGGCAATTTTCAGAGATCAGAGCACATAAAAAACATGTAGCTCCTTATTAAGTAAAATATTAGAAATATCTAGGAAATTAAGCACCAGAATAAACTGTTGCTTCACTCTGTTTTCTGAATAGTGCTTCCCTGCCACCGGTAGCAGGCACTTACGAGCAGCCGGAGGGGCTAGTATCTATTAAGACATGCGTACAAGAAGAAACAATGGAGGCAGCAGGCTCTAACTCCACATAACAGCAAAACTCAGCGATGCAGCATGACATGAAGGTCTACCTGTGCTTGTCCGCCCGAGTGCAGGGGTGGGTGCGGCGAGGTCTGGTGATGTGCTGGGTGTGCGTGAAGGTGCGAGTGGGAGTGGTGGTGGGGATGGTTCTGCTGGTGATGAGGCTGAGGATGAGGATGGTGTGCTGGATGCTGGTGCTGGTGTGGGTAGGAGTGGTGAGGTGGCAGTGTCTGGTGCTGATGAGGATGTGAGTGCATATGATGGTGTGGCGTCTGGTCCTGCCGCGAGCTCATCATTTCCATCATGTGGCCCATGGTGTTCATATTCCCGTTCGACATGGCGGCAGGGTGGTGAGTCAGTGCTGCCTTCAATCTCTGGAAGAGAGCAAGGAAGAAAATTAAACATTTATGCACAAAGTTCTGAGCATTCAGAAGATTTCTGCTGTGTGGAAATGGTCCCTTCTCTTGTGTTTTGAGATTTATTTATTTTTTTTCCTGTTGTTCCCTTGATGAAAAGCATCTTATTTCAGTTTGAGAAAGAACATATTCTTGGGCTTTAATCTAGCTTTCCACTGTAAATATGTACAGATGTAAACATCTGAATTGAAACTTAACAGTTGCACTTTTCCTACTGTGCTGCTGAGGAGAAATAACTGGCTTTCATTCTTTTCTGTTTGGCCAGCTTAGTAGCTTTATCAAGCTTGTATCAGACCAAGAAAGGTCTGATGAAAATAAAGATGAAACAAAGTCTGATACTTAGTTCCCTTCCTTGTTACTACAGATTTTATTTTAATAAACATTGATAAATATATTGCACTGACAAGTGGTTTTCCAATTCAAAGTGCTCTACAGTTGTATTAGCACCCAATCTGCTTGGTTGTTTTTGCTGCTGTTGTTGTTTTAAATCAGAAAGACAAGAAAATAGTAAGGGTTATCTCAAATTGATCCACTTTCTTTGCTGAAAGGGTCAAATATCTGCTGTGTTATTGCATGCCAACCCCTGTTCTCGTGTTTTGTACTGGGTTGGGCCCTGGAGCCCTGACTAGGGCAATTTTCTCCTTAATACTGATGGGATTCTTTCACTTTTACCAAAACACCACCAAATGGCAATGGGGAGGTTGGTAGGTTCTGAACTGCAGGATAGGGTCCTTGTGTGATAGATAACTGAAATACAGAAAAAAGAAAAAAAAAAGTTCCCTTTCAGCACATTTGCACAGCCACCCCAAAGCTGTGAATTACACTGGAATACAGCCACCTTGCTGATGTAGTCCTACCCTTCAAATTACTGAAATCACCAGTGTTTTTGGGGAGTATGCCAAAGTTAGTGCCTGATAGGTGTCAGCTAAGAGAAGGGCTTCTTTCAAGTCTGTAGAAACCTCCTTCACATCCATAATTCTCTGTCTTGCTGAATGTAGCTCATTCTTTCCAGGCAGTTACCCAAGACTTCTTTTCACTTTGAAGAAATCAACATGCACTTGCTTTACTCTCACCAGTCCAAGCAATTAGTCAGCAGAAAATGGTAGGAAGAAAATGGAAGGAAGGAGGTTCACAGCATCACTTGATGCCAGACTAGCATGATTTGAATAACCCATGAACTAGCTCATAATTCATTATCCAACCAGACAATATAATGACGAGCAGACAGCTCATCAGTAAGAGATGCCTTCTACAGGAGAGCCAGCGAGAAAAAGTATGAGAAACAGAGGTGTGCTTTTCCCTATAGCAAGTGTTGTGGGTCACAGATGACAGTCAGAAAATCCTACAGCCCGTGTGTCTAAGTCTTGCCAGTTGGAGGAGTGATGACCAGATCAAATTGCATTTTGGTTTCGTCTTTAAAGCAAAATGAACCTGGCAGAACACTCAGAACCTATATACAAGAATTTCAATCTAATTTGTATTGAAATAACATCTGTCTGTGCAATACCCCTGCAAGGCCATGGGTAGAGGATCCTACGTTCAAAGCTGCTGCCCTGATCTACTTGTGCATCTGTGAGTGAGGAAGAAACAAATTCTTAACAACAACAACAACAACAAAAAGGAAAGAAAATGAAAGTATCATAGAAAAGGTTTTAGAAGGAAAAAAAAAAAAAAGGAAACAGGATTGATCCAAAATATAATCCCATAATTTTTGTATCCCATACATTTTTGCAGACTTTATGAAGGTCATTCCAGTGAGGCATACTAATAGATCCATTAATCCAAGTCTGGTAGCTCATTTCACTAATGATCAATTGGCTGAAGAAGACTTTAAAAAAGAAAAGATACTTTTGTAAGACGTATCCATGCTTCAGTTTGTATTAAGGAAAACTAGACTGCCGACTTAAGAAATTTCCTCACATAAAGCCTATCAAATTATTACTACACTATAGCACATGTCACAACCTGACAATCTTTTCAAACAGAGAACGAGGCAACCATAGCAGCAAGGTTAAATACCTCTTACCCTACTGCTGAGTATTTACTTCTAAAGTCCAAAATGAGCTCAATCTGCCATCAACAGCAGTAACCTGTCCTGGGTATAAAATGGAGGACTTCAGCAGCTGTCATCCTTAACATTTCTGAGTTCAAGTGCTACCCTGGTAATTGCAAGCAGCTCTTTACAATGCTCAGAGTAACTGGTGTTAGCCAGAAGTGTATTCAGAAAAATACAGAAAACACCACATGAATCATCTGAGTCAGTCAGCACATCATTCTTCTTCAAAACTGGTTAAAACCTTTTTCACGGGCCTGAGCCACCACACAACACTAAACCAAATCACCAACAAAAGCTATTGTAACTTTGTTTTCTGAATCACAATGCAAAAATAGGTTCTCACTGGACAGCAGTTTTATGACCGATGAATACCTAACATAATCTATCAATGCTATATTTGTCAAAAATCTTTGGAACTGAACTGCAGCAAGTTGTATTCTAAACTGCAGAGTTTCAAAGCCAAAAAAAAAAAAAAAAAAAGAGGGAAAAACTTAATGTGAGAATAAACATTTTTTTTTTCAGCTGTAAAAACTGTGGCTTATTAGTATGGCACGACTTCAAGGAGAATAAATTATTTTGTTTTCTTTCCGTAGCCCCTTCTACCACATCCATTTATTTGAGATAGCAAATCAAGAGAGACAGCGAGAGGTCTGACGTGCAGCTGGTTTCAGTCAATAGGGGTCATTTCCATTTGGTCTGTGTATTTTACAAGCTCCTTGTTCACTGTTCCCAGTGGGAGGGTGGGCCAGCTGCCCTGGATCCGAGTCCTGGTAAGAAACCAGCTATCTACCTCATCCCATCCCAACGCAGCAGCAGCGATCGCCCGGCCCTCGCATCTCTTTAACTTCATGCTTAGATCAGCTCTGCAGCAGCAAGAGCCCTGCATGCTCATGCACCCAGGGCAGCATTTATCTTTCATTAACGAGTTACCGCTGCCAATCAGACACATTTGGGGAACTATAAACTTTTTTTTTTTTTTTTTTCAGTCAGTCTTCAATGAGATCAATTGGTTTTGATGTTTTAGTTTAGAGCACAGGGGGAAAAAATCACCAGAACTTTGTGAACTCTTTGCATTGTGTATGTGTAGAGCTGGAAGGGAGGCTGCATTTTTGTTATTGTTCTTTTCATGTGTGCTAATTGCAAACAGCTGCTTTATTTTAGTGTCAAATAAAATGAGATGGCATCAAAATTGAGCTTACTGCACTGACTTCATTAGCAAATCAAATCTAGAATGAAATTATAACCCAGGACCCAATCCTGCAGCCATTCAGGTTTTCAGGAACTGTGCCATTGACCACACCAGAGCCTGGGGGCACTCAGCAGCTCCCCAGATGGGGTCGAAACAGAGGACTCACCACTCAGAGCTGCTCTCACCAAAAATCAAAATTTGTGCTAACCTTAGTGATAATGTTTCTTAGAGACCAGTCCTCAAGTTCATTCTTTTTATACTACAATTTTCAAAAAAATTCACCCCAACCTGGAGATACCACTCAAGCCAACAAGAAATGCAGGTACTAATCTTATCAATCTTTTGGCCCTTACTGATTTTTATTTTTTTTTTTAATTATTATTTGATCAAACTGACACATCAACCAACATCAGTTACAGCTGATTTCCACTCCATCATGGCATTTCCATTCATGGCAGCCGCTGACGCAGATGAGATGAGCAACCATTTGACAGAGCACAGTCTGTTTTGCCTCTGATCGAGTAAATAAAGAAAACTCCCTTTTGATCCTACAGGAAGCCAGAAGTACATAAATTCTCATGTTTAATGTTTAGGAGGAAACAGAAACAATGGATATTATTGCTCCACAGGTACATGTATTGTGTTCCCTGTGCTATTGCTCATGGTTATGCACTTAACTGACACATCTACTCCGAAGCCACCCCACTGGATATCATATAAGTTAACATCTCAAATAAGCTATAATTGTACCCAGAATATGGTTTTCAGGAAACAGTTGGTTCTGAAAGTGTTTCTTCCATCTTAAGCCTGACGTTATAGAGTAGTGAATTGCCTGATGTCTCTCTCTGTATCAACATAGACCACAATTTATTTGCTGTCTGCCAAAAATGGGCTGCAAGCATTTCAGATCATGAATGAAAAAGAATATCAGCTCCCTGAACACTTCTGCAGTTCAAGATTGTTTCACTTTGTAATATTTCTTCATCATGACATCTATTTCAGCGTGTTCTTGTTTTTTGTCCCACTTTTCTTTCTCAGAAATTGCTAGTGAAAAATCACCGGGATTTTTTCTGTTTATTAGAAGGGAAAAAAAAAAAAGATAATAAAACCGTCATTTTGGAGGTTGCTTTTCCACAACTAAAAACCCAAATCATTTTGGGGCTTTCATATTTATATAAATATTTGTAATATTTATAATGTTATATTTACAATTTAACAGGCTATAAATATTATACTATATTATATGCCATAATATATACATGAAAATAAACTACAATTTCCTCCCATTTATTCCGTTGTGGAGAAATGAAAACATCCCCTACAATTTTACAGATGTTACTACCTGAGTGGTCTGTGACTGTACCAGGCAATAAGCTATTATGTCATCCAGATGAATTTTAGGTTGGGACAGACATGGAGCCATGATTTTGAATGGGATTGAGCTCTTCTGAATAAGGATGCATTACTGTGCTCATTAAAGTGTTTCTTCCCTTTCTGGTCTGCTAGCCCAAATCCCACTGAAGTAGAGAAGGGACAAGACTAGCTGTAGTATCAGCTTAATGTCTGGTATACTCTTGTCAGGAGATTTTATCAGGTTCCTGCAGGCAGATGGAATGTGATCTCAAAGATATTTTCTTGTACCAGTGACTGTGATTCTAGTCCCTATTACACAGGAATGGAATAAATTCCATGCAGGGGATAGAAGAGACTAAAGTGAGATGGGAAATCAGAAATATATAGACATCAAACAACCCCACACGTCTGCAAATAGGTAACAACCACAAGGTGAAAATCTTGATTAGTCAAACTTCATGGCAAACATCCCATTGACTTCAGTGGCACCAATATTGCTTTCTCATCTGTGATGGTCAAATCCTTTTACACTAGTTCTCATCCAAACTGCAAACCCAAGATGAATACACAGAGTTGAGCTGGTGGCAGCTAAAGCCAAGAACAGAACGTCACTCAGCATACGGCATGTCATCACACTGAATTCAGTCCTTTCCTCAAAGTGTGATAGTAGTGAGAAAACTTAAGCACAAATGTCACTTTAGTCTTTTATAGCTGGCTTCTTACAAGCATTTCAGTGTCAATAACAGAAACCACTGTTTGCAAATGTTCCACTCACATTCATAAAAGCAAATTGGAGGCGATTCATCTCCACCCAATAAGTGAACTGCAGATACTTATGACCACATTTCAGAGACTGGCGATTAGAAAGTCTCTGATGCCACATTAAATGTTTTCTCCTTCATTTCTCACGCAATAAAAGACAGTCCTGCATATTGACTGCAGGAAGAGCAAGAGGTGTGCGAAGGATGTGAAATCCAGAACCAAAGTGACATGCACTAATGTAAAGTGAAAAGGGGGATGAATTACAGGCACAACTTGCCTGTAAACAGTGCCAAACTGCTAATCTTCTAATTATTCTCAGGCTGTTTGGCAAATCTGAATTATACTTTTCCTTTTCTTTGTGCTTTCTTGCCCACTTAGTCGGATTTTGTAACACCAGTAACAATGGATCGTCATCAAGCCTTCAGTAGAGCTTAGTTTCTAATAAAAACAACAAATTTGCTCCCTTGTCCTTCCAAACACAAACTGAATTGAACTTCAGCAGAAAGTAGTGAGAATCAACTGCAAACAATCAAACCAACAATAAAACTAATAGACACCATGCTGCTCAAGGACGGGTCAGCTGTAATAGCTGCTGCAGTATCTCCAAACTCAGGGCACGGAGGAGCCTGGCTTCCCAGGGACATCAAGACAAGTGACACCTTTCCAGACTAGTGCCAGTCTTAAATTATACAATGCAGATGGCAGCCAGGGTGGCCCAAGGGAACTTGGCCAGAACTGCCATTTTCCGGTGATGGCATGTCATTGAGAATGGCAACTCCAGGAAGAGCAGAAAGCACGAGTGAGTTCACATCCCATTCCCACCTAGCAATTTCCTTCTCTTCATCTCAAAGCACCTTACCAAGGACACACGCATCATTATCCTTGCGCA
The DNA here is from genome assembly GCF_964035555.1 of Netta rufina. Classification (NCBI taxonomy): domain Eukaryota; kingdom Metazoa; phylum Chordata; class Aves; order Anseriformes; family Anatidae; genus Netta; species Netta rufina. Next base: position 36,445,892 of record NC_140124.1, on the reverse strand, counting down.
ATGCACCATCTTTTTTCAGGGTGATGAGTAGAAAAATACTGAATTCTTCGTGACTATTCTACATGCATTGTACTGAAGAAATAAATTATAGGCGAGACAGAAAATACACTGAAAATATGGTTTATGCTTCTCTCTATATATACTGTTTCTTGCATGAATCATTTCTCAATGCAGTATTAAACAACTGGGTTTGATTTGCACAGGAGTCAGGAAATGTAAAGTTCAAAAAATCAAACCCCTAATTCCCACAAAGTCTAAGTCAATCCCTGCATTTGTATCCTTGACAAGGGATATTTAATTATGTAATCACACAACAGACAGAGAAATGATTTATTACTGGCAAATAGTGTCACATAATTTCAACATACAATACCAATAGAAGGATCCAAAAAATACAACCAGCTTCTGTCTCATTTCCCCTCTATGTGCCAGAGTCCAAAAGCGAAGCTGCTACTTAGCAGCTACCTACCCCTGGAGAGGCAGGTTTCTGACAGCAAAATGCCTGACAATTTGGGGATTAATTGCTTGTGCCTGCAGTCAGTGGGCAGGCACATATCTTCATCCTCATTCTCCAAATAGACAGTGTTTTGCTTAGTTACTCTGCAAGATTTATCAGTGGTATATTTCCATATCATGCCTGCCAGGTTATCACCTGTGGAAAACACAGAAAAGAAAAAAAAAAAAAAAAAAAAAAAAAAGGAGGTGGCAATAAAAGTGCTCAGTATTACACCCTGCAAAGAAGTGGCAAAAGTTGGGCTTGAGGAAACCTGAGCCTGCAGTGCTCATTTTCCAGATGTGTCCTCTAATGCCCATATTACAGCCTACTCCAGAGCTGAAAGACAGCACGTTGGACATGAAATTCTGACAAGGGGCTGAAGCTCTGGTCTTCCTTGCCCTGGCAAGCAAAGGCTTCTGAAACCACGTTCCCATCTTCTAGTACAGTGAAAGCAGGAAGTGTTTGCACAGTGCTCCTATTGCTATATATAACTTCTTGAGCACATAATGAACACTTCTGAATGTATTAAATGAGAAAAGTGGGAATTGAGTTCAGAGGAAGGTTGGGATTTGAATATACAAGCCAGATACATAGCAAAGCCTCAAATCAGAGGACTTTTTAACACTGAGAACAATGTTGTAGGTCTGAGTATTTTAATCTGTACTCAAAGATCAGACTGGATTAGCACCGTACAAATTTCTCTCAGCAGAATACTGCTCTGAAGTCTCCAGACCCCTTAAAGAGTGACTTCAGTTTCTTACAGAAGATGCAAGCTGCTTTCTTTCTTTTTCCCTCTCACAAGCATAATATATACACTAAGGACATGAGAAAGGCCGGTTCAAAGTCCTTCTCTGTCTGAAGATTTCTGAACTTTCATCGCCCACCTCTCACTAGGGCTGATTATGATTAAGTCATTCATATTCAAAGAAAAATGCCATCCAAGTATATAAAACTTGGGTTTTTTGTTGTTGCTGTTCTTTTTTTTTTTTCCTTCACTGGTGTGATTTTGAATACTCGTTTTTCCTGGATTAAACCCAGCACATTTAAAGGGCTACTAGAAAGCCAGAAATGGGATACATGTGCAGTTAAAAGTGCTTTGATTTCATCCCAGATGTGCACTGCTCAAGGGCGTACACACACACACACACACACTCACACAAACCCATTGACTGTGTATAGGCTACGATCTGATCTGCAGATTTTGTTTCAAGATTATACCAACCAGACTCTGAAATGTAAAACCAAAGCCCTGACCACTTACAGCCATTAGGGATCCCAGGGCTCTTTGTGAAAGAGTATTGATGATCATTACCCTATTGGCCTGACTGGAGAATTCAATGCAGGTAATTAGACTTTGTCTCACCACCACATAGTTTCAGGTGAAGTTATTTTCCCCCTTAATTTCTAAATTTAAATGATTCCTGAAATATTTTTCAAGCATTCATGCTTTTTTTTTTTTTTTTCCTTTTCTTTTTCTTCTGAAGACTAGAATTTAAGGTACAGTACAGAGACATATAAAATTAGAATATTCTTATGGGTTATTTCACACATTCATAAAGCTGAATAACAGCATTTGACACCCCCTCCCCCCAAAACAAAACAAAACAAAATCAAGCAAACAAAAAATCTTTTTAATTCAGCAGACAGTTTTCAATTATCTGCCTAAGATAACCTAGTCATTAGTGACTTTTTAATTTTGTGCACTCGTGTATCACGTGTAGTACACAGATACAAACTGTGAAGAGTGTAAACACATTCATTTTGTGTCAATTTTGCCTGTAATAAAATAAATATAATCTACGCTGACAGTTATCTGCCAGGATATCACAAATATTCAGCATTCAAGATATCAGTGTTGATAAATACTGTCCTTTCACACCACCTTGCAAGGTCTTGCACGCCCTCCCAGCTTTTCCGCTAGTCTTCCCCTGACTTTACCCATCAGGCTGCTGCCTCCATCGTGCCCCATTTGTCCTGCACCTGCACACCGTCCCCCTTCATCCATACGCAGCTCAAGTTGCTGCCTTGTTTTTCACCGCCCGGCATGTATCAGCTGCTTTCAAACAGGGGGATCTGGGGTCAGACGCATTGAATTTCAAGGCTACCTGAGGCTCTAGGAACAGCAAGATCTCAACCTTCTCCCAGCTAGCTACTCTAGAAGTTCCTTGAGTTTTTTTAACACTTTATGATAGTTACAGTATTATAGTTACAAGAGAAACAAAAAGAACCAAACCCAGAAATACTCTTTTTTTCATTGGGAAAAAGAAACCGTGACAGTGATTTATGGTAATAGGCTCCACTTTGTGTTTGAAGGGGCTAGGAATGCATCCCAACACTCTTACCATGGCTTAGCGGACAAGCACTGACTTACTAAAATGCAGTATTTCAGCTGCTCGCTCTCTTCTGCGTAGTATGCTTACTCTTTGGCACTAGTGCTTTTCACGGTGATGTGTCAGAGCAAACCAGAAAACAGCCATCCCCAGGGAAGGGAAGGATGCTGTCTGCTGGGTAAGCCATTGACTCATCCTGCCATTTCTGGACAGCTGCACTGGGCTGTCCTGCAGCACGTACCACAGGACGCAGAACAAATATCCACGGGTCAGGGGCCTGGCTAGACCCACAGCTGTGGTGGCTGACACAGGAGCAGGATTTCCTTTCCAGCACTGAGCGACAGGTACGGAGAGCATCCTGCCTCGCTTGACTGTGGCACTGTGGGTGTTTGTTCCCTGGTGAGAGTCCTCAGGGACCCAGACACCTTCCCACGCACCAGCTGCCTGCCAGAAGTAGTGGCCAGGAGCAGAGGGACAACATGTGCTCGCAGGGCAGGGTCCCTGCAGACTGGTTACCTGTCCCTGCTCACTGTCCTTCCCCGCAGAACTGAGTCTTTTGAAAAGCACGTCAGGCTGCTCCTGCTGCTGCCCTACCTTCCTTTTTTAATATTTCTTGTGTACTTCTAATGAGCGTGGGAGAAAGGCATAAATACCGCCTTGTTTTGGTGCTTAACACATCTTCCTGTCTCCTCTGCCAGCCTTGCCGACAGCATTATCCATCTTCCTGACACCACCATTGTCTGATTCATTTGACATATGCACTAGAAAAAAAAAAAAAAGTCATGTTCCGAACAAGATCATAGCGCTGTGATCTCATTCGCATTTCAGTCTCCTCAGTGACTGCACTTCTCGGCACCTCCCGTTCTCACTGCTTTAGGAAGAGAGGGGCTTTTAGAAACAGGGAGCTTTTCCAGCTCGCTCACTACAAAGTTTATAGAAGAGGTGCAGTGAAGGAAACCAGGCCAGCAAAGGATCACAAGCACTTACACAAGTATGTTGGATATCAAGGTAATGCAGTAGACACTTCAACGATTTGTCTCCTGCCTGGGGTTTGAAGCAGCAAGGTCTTTCTTGTCTCCCATTACTTAGAGCTGCTTAGGGGCTCTGCATGGGTTATTTGTTATTTCCAAAAGGGAACAGCACTTTCAGAGGCGATGGCAGCGACCAAAGTCCTCCTGGCTATATTATGTATTACAGAAATCACTGAGCCCACCTGTCCCATCATTTCCCTCTCTTTTGAAATTAAAAAACAAAACAAAACAAAAACCACAACAAAAATCATGCTCTCCTCACCTTCGTAAAATTCAGGATAAGCATTATGGCTAAGCTCTCCTTTTCAGCTGGCACACCAGCAAGTCAGTTTAAGGCATTGCTGCCTTGTCTTCTCATGGGTACACACCTCTCACTACATTTGGTGTGTAACTTCTGTCTCGGCTGTGGGAGGTTATACTTCAGGTTGGCTGGAAACCGCTGTGTGCTGGCAGGTGGGATGCCTGTGGTCTGCACAGAGGGAGGAGAGAACTGGGGCACCCTGCATTCTCTGATGGGGTTGGCAGGGACAGGCATACCCACACGTAGCTGTATCCAAGCTTGCTTCAGATTCAGGGTCTTTGTGATATGAAAACACACAGAGGGCCACAAATGTTTGGTGATGATGCACTTACTCCGCACCATCCCTGCCCTGCCCTGACTTGGGGATGTTTCATACCCCAGACTCCAGTATTCACAGAGACAGAGAAGTTACCACAACATCACGAAGCCTGCGAACCGCATCACCCCCTGCTCCTCTAGCACATCCCTGTGTCCCACAGCACCCATCTTGCCTTCCCATGGAGCAGAGGCATCGTCAGCATCCCGCCACCGCCCGCAGCCTTAATAACCCATTAGCGGCACGGCCACGTAAGCTCCTGTCTCGCAGCTACTTCTCCTTGGAAACCTGCCAAAGGGTGAAAGATGAGGGGAGGGGAGGGTGGAGGCCAACCAAACCGGGGACTTGGGGGGACTGGGAGAGAGGAAAGGGGAGGAGGGTCGGAGAGGAAAGGTTGAGGTAGCTGATTTTTTTCATTTTTTTTTTCCCTGCGGTTAAAGCACTGACAGATAATTTATCACACATTTTGATGGTGCTCCAGCTGGCAGGAAAAAGAGCTATCTGTTTATTAATTCAATTAGCTTGCTTATTTATCAGCAGAAGGCCAGAAGGTGCAGTCACAGGCTGCACTGTGCCAGCCTCAGACTGTGGGCTGTCGGGCTGAGCGGACGCCCACACGTGGGAGCATCCCAGCCCGATGGCTCCGGCCAGCGCTCATCACCACGTCGACTTGGGCCTCCTGAGGTAAGAAAATAAAAAGCAAAACACAAAATTTGACAGCATGCATCTCACTCGACAGTGAATGCACAGAGCAGGCTTACAAGCAGAGCCGTACCCTCAGCTCAGCACTCTCAAAGTGTTTGCTGTGTCTGACATTCTGCCCAGATTTTCATTTGATTAAAACCAATGAATGCACTTTGAATTTCAGCTTCAATGGGGAAGTGTTCAAGCCAACCCGTTGAAGCAGCACGGAGTGGATGGCAGAGGCAGGAGGGGGACAGAAGGGTGCTTCCCAGGTAGCCACCAATGTTTATATTCTTTGAAAAGGGGACGTCTGTGAGAAAGGAGGAAAAGAGAGGGGACAAAAGAGGCTGGACTTGGACTGGCACAGAAACGCACTGAGTGAGGAAAACATTTCAGAGGGTTTGATAGCAGCAAGGCCACAGCAAGGCCTCCCTGCTCCCTGGCTGCAGGCAGGTTTCATGCTGCCTTGGCTTAGTCCAGTGCCAGGCATCTCCACTCCATCTCCCTGAGTCGTCTTCAGCCTTCCCCGCTCCAACCACACTCCACACCTCTGCTCCATGGGGCTGCCTACCTGGGAGGGCTGAGACTTCTGACTCTATGGAAACTTCACATTTAGAAGATGTTGTGCAAAATGCTGCTTGGAAATACCTGGGCTGAGGTGTTTCTAACAACGCCAAACACACAAAAAATCCAGGACAAGGGAGTGCCGTTTCCCTATAAGCCAAAAACTCCCTCAGCCCTAGAAACTGTAGAGCATGATTTCTACATGTTTTCAGTGCTGTCATAAATAGCGTTTATTTTTCTCTTGCTGCTTCTATAAAATGTCAGGCTTCCTTCTCTATTACACATAAACACAGTTAAAATAGAGATGTGCTGGCTTCCAGCTTAGCCCTTAAAAGACACTGTGCAGCTTCCCATTCACACAGATGAGTCCTGCTATGCTTCAGATTAAACACGAGACTGCTCACAAGGCTAGAGGGTCTCCTTGGAGTAAGGACAGGACACAGACACTCCAACTTCTCTTTTTTTGCTTCTCCATTAACAGATGTTTAAAGATTTTTTTTTTCCTTTAAACTTCTTTAAAGATGCTCTTTCACTTTCTAAAAGGCAACAGGATGTTTCAAGGAAGGATTCCCTATCAAATCAGGATGGCAGCAAATGTTTCAACTGCAGATGAACTCACGGGATTCTTTAACAAAGGGTTCCGTAGAAATGCATCCCCCCCAACCCCCAGCTCCACGGCCAAGTTTGCCTTTCAGCCCCTCTTGCTTGATGATCGGCTTGATATTCTGAACTGAGATCCTGCCTGACAGATGACTCCACTCCCACTGATAGTTTAGACCACATATCAACATTTTATAAATTCTTAATTTTCTCACTGCAGCCATATTGAACAGTTTTGTGCAAATGAGGCTTATAATTACCGAGATAAATCAGTCCAATGCAGTATTTCTTAGGATCTTTCTCAATTTTCTCCCTGGAGGATGGGATCCCATCTGCTTCACTACATTCAGGCTAATTGAAGGGCACTGACTTTTCCAAATGGATTCATTAATTACTCCAGCCAGATTCTCTGTGGGGTTCTTCATTCGATGGGTGACACTTCAGCTGTACTATACCATCCACCCATGTTTAGCAATGCTGCTCTGAACCTCAGTTACAAGCTAAAACATTTGCAGATGTGTTGGCAGGAACGGTCCTGGCCTTAACTGTACAATGTTACAAAACGAATGTGATTCCGTTTCTCCTTTGCTTCTAATTTAATATGCATTCAGAATCTATAAATATTGTAACCACGACTGTTTCAATATGTTTTACTCCTTGCCATCATAAATATAAGCAACCGTCACAAAAAAAAAGAAGCCGTAAGTTTGCAGGTATTGCATTGCCAACAGCAGAAAGACTAGAAACAAGCACTTACTGTCATGTTGCAGAAAATCTGCTGTGTGTGCCAGCGTAATGTGAAATTAAACTATTAAACTTCAATGCAAAGCTGTCCTGTGTAATTCTGGGCCTGTGTTGGTTTTATTCAATAGAGCAGGAGCCTGGGTTTTCAATAAACTCATGTGCAATCCTATAGCTCCATCGAACATCAGGCAATCAACAGATTAAAATAAAGAGCTATCTAGCAAAGACCTAACTTATGTGAGGAAGGCAGCAGTCACAGTCTTCAGATATGAACGTTTTGTTTTGTAAAAAGCAAAAGGGAACCTCTTGGAATCGCAGAGCCTGAGTCCCTGTTGGAAGGTTTCTCAGCTTCTGCCAACAGTAGGCACAATTTCAGGCCACTCCAAATATTCTATATCCTGAGCGCTTGGTTTGTCAATTCAGGTCTATGAGGCAACCAGCCTGGGAATTAGTGACACAATCTGTTGTGATTAAACAATAATACTTCACACTTTCCAGGAAATCCAGAGCATTTTGTAAACACACGACCTGACTGTGGAGGCTGACTGGTCCTTTTGCATGGGTCCATGCCGCAGAAACCTTGTGCTGGTGTAAAGATGAAACCTATGGGCATCTCCCATGGTGTCACTGAATGCGATGTCAGACCCAGTTATAGATTGGTGAACTAAAGCTCCAAGATTGCCCCAACATTATATAAACCCTTAGTGGCAGAGCCAGAAACACAGTCCAAGAGTTGACTTGCTTACAAACAGGGAATAGCCCTGGTCCCTTTAACTCTCTCCTGCCTATGGCATTGTGCATCCCCAGGATGCACTAAAGATTTGTGTCCTTGTGCCTTAGTAGAGGCAGTAGCTTTTCTTACTTCTATGAACAGACAACAGGAAAAAAAAAAATATATATATATATATATAAGCTTTAATGATGTGGTTAGGTTTTGGAAGTTAACGTCAAACAAATAATAACCTAATAGTGCAACTCATCTAACAAATCAGTGGATATATACTTCTTCTCGCATAATATCCCACAGACTTAAATTTCTCAGGTAAGTAGGTTATGCACATAAGGATGTAGATATGGACATGGGGGTGTACTTAGGGACGTACCATGTCCTACAGTTCAATAAATTATTTCTCTTTCCCTGCTACAAGCAGGAACTTTTCCTCTTAGTTCAGCAGCTGTTTCCCCAAAGTTCTGACTAAGATGGACTTGATAAGGAGCTTATTTTTTGAGGCAGAAAAGAGATCTCTCACATCTTTACCATCTGATTGCCAATTTATCTCTTCTGAATTATGTACCCCTGCTTCTCAGCAGCTAATAAATTCACTGCTTCACTGGCCAGAGCAGCAAGCTGCACACCTTCAAAGAGAAAGTCTGAAGCAACTCTGTCATCACCTGGCAAGATAGAGTTATTCTGAATTTGAGTGTGTGACTATTCAATTTTTTTTGTTGTTTCTTTTCATTTTGTTTGTCTCTCCTCTCTCGCTGGTTTATAAACAACTGCTCAGCAGTCAAAACGCAGTTCATAAATTGTTCTCAAAGAAAAGCAAAGCTAAGGCAAGGAGCCTGTATCTTTTGCTGCCGATTTGTTTTCTTCTCCAGAGCTGGTGCTGGCAGATGAGTTTCGGCAGGCAGGCAGCCCCCTCTCCTCCCCTCCCTGCCCACTGGATGCTCGCTGCCCCGGCTGGCTGCAGGGGAGCTCTGCTGATGTGTGTCAGCCAGGAATCTGGCCCCCACTCCCCCACTGCCATGCCAGCGCTGCTGGTTAGCAAAGCATCTGGTTGCGTTTCAGCTCTCAGAAGCCAGCCAGAGGCGGTTTTGTTTAGGTTAATACATTTTATCACTTTTATGACAGCGAAAATCTATAGCTTGAGTGCTCCAGTTCTTAAAGCGGGTGTCCGGGACCTATGAATCACAAGACACATTTCGCAGCGAGAGGGACACTCAGCATGTTTTGCAATGCAAGAAATCAGTCTAGACATTACCAACTTTTAAAAAACAATATTAAAAGCAACCCACTAAAACTTTTTTGATTTTTTTTTTTTAAATCAAAAGTAACTCCACATGCTCAAATGAACTTGATCACGAGCCAAAGACAGTAGGCTACTCTCAGCCCTAACTGCGGCAGTACTACACCTTCTTATTCTAGAGCTAAGGGATGTGATGTACTACATACACCAGTGAATTGTAAAGCAGTTATTATGCTGTGCAGCTAATAGGAGTGATTGATTGGTCTCTCCCCTCACCTCACACCTTGCAACTGCCTCACCTTCTCCTCCATCCTTCTCTTCTTTTCTCCTCTCTCACTGCCCTACAAATGGATCAGACCACTCTAGTCATCAAGTCAGATACACAATTTTAGCCAGCAGCAATGCCTCCTGCTTCTTGGGACAGAAAACTTGCTTCGTGCTCACTCTGTACTCAAGTGCTACAGTCAGTTTTGTACAGCTCTAAATCAGGTCACAAAATTATTTCCTTCTCTGTTAAAGTTGCTTAATGAACTGCATTATCATTTTATTTCATGTTACATTTGAGATGGAGAGGAAAACATAACAGGATTCAGTGACAGCTAAAACTGCCTGTGAGTTGTTTAAAATTCTACCTAATTCTTCCCCATTAATTTTATCAGCATTTTTTTTTCCTGGTACAATAGCATTCTGTAATATTTTAGTGAGACTCTAAGATGACCTCACTCACTTGCTTAACATCCTCAATTTTTAAAGGAGGGTTCTGTACCATTCCACTTGTCTTCAAAGTCCATACTTTGCAAAGGCTATCTTTTCCATGATCTTCTCCCAGCTAAAAACCATTGAGGCACAGATGTGTCATGTTGACCTTCAAATTGTTATAATTTTGAGTTAGAAATAATGTTATCAGGAGGAACATACATCTAACAGGATTTGAACACAAAAGGAATAATGATGATTTACTTTAAAACTGTTTTGTGAACTTGTGCATGCTCTTGTCAACCAAATTCTACCCACTGAAATTACACATATATTAATTTTAACTAGATTTAGACAAATTGTAGAAGCTACTTCCAAGAGAGTATTTATTGTTATGCATGTTGATTTAAAAATGAAACTTGTCTTTGTTCTTATACTAGGGACACTGCTATTTATTTATTTATCTAGCCTTTTCCTCCTGTTGATTCTGGAAGTATAATTTTTTGGAAAATAAATAAACATGTAATTTTAAGTAACAAAATTTTCACCCATGATGTCAATCCACACAGCTAATGACACAGCTTATCTGCAGTGTAATATCTGACATGAATTCTTTCTTCAAAATGTATTTCTCTCACACTGAAGCAAAATAAGATAAATTAAATATACCACAGCAGAGATACTGGAAGAATTCACTTCACGTATGAAGTTGTTGCCCTGGGACAGCTGAGTAAACAACTTGCAAAAGTCTGTTTGAAGACTGCCAGCTAGTTACACCCATAATTTCATCTCTATTAACAAAAACAACTCAAACTGTCGCAATGCCCCGAGATGATTACCAAGCATCTAAATTACGGAGTGTTGCTTGAGTAACCCTCTGCAGCAGTAGGGGCTGTATTTTGATACCAGTTCAATACTTCCCACCTTGCTGATTAGTAGACTATCCATCAAAATCAGCAAATGTATAGGAAAAGATACAGAGAGACTTTGGCAATATTATCCCATGACTGACAGAAAATAGTTATGTAATACTGTTCAGCTAAGTGAGTCAGAATAACAAGTCTTATAAATATGTCCTTCTGAGCTGGATGTAGAATGGTCTGGGAAAAGAAAGAGTGATCTGAAAAAACGTTTTTACAAAGAATGCCACCGTCGCATTCAAATAGCCGGAGTTTCTGATGCAGCGCTCGATGCCAGATCATCAACGTGTATATCTGCACAGACTTACAAAACTTCAGAGTGACGTGCTGACAAAAAACAGAAGATGCTTGGGCTCTGACACTAGAACTGGAATGGAAAATCACAGCTTACTGGTGACACTCCTACTGGGAATCTGGAAGTCACTCACTGAGACTACCCAAGTGAGTTATTTCTTACTAATGTGAGGGTCAAAATATGGCCACAAATCAACATTAGTGGCTCTACCTGGTGACTGTAATGCACAAAGCACAGCAAAAGAGCTGACAAAAGCCTTTGATAGTAAAGAAGGAAACTTCGTTATGCATGTCATTCAGTCAATTGAAATAATCTCTAAATATAAAAGAAATACCTGGGAAATATGGATTGGCTTGAGTAATTTTACAAATTGAAGTGATGGCTTTATAAGCTTTTTATGTTTCAGTTTATTTTCTATTCTTCCTTTAAAGCATCATGAATCAAACCAAGCAAAAGAGATTGCATGAGGACTCAACAGATTCATGTATTTCTATCTTAGGGCTATTGACTCACCTCGCTGAAAGGGGCTACACTAATGCAACTTAACACAGAATTATAGAACCAAAAATCATATAGGCCAAAGGATCCCAAATTTTGCTTGTGGAAACCATATGATGACTATCAAGCAATGAAGCAAATCACATGTACTGCAATAAATTTAGGCATTGCATTACATTTAAGCACATATTGCATTACAATACATTTTCATTCACTGCTGTGAATGTGTTAAGTCCTTTGTAACACATGAAAGGTTGAGGAACCTCAAATATCATGTGAGCCATATGTTGGGAATCCCTGATATCACTGTTGGTTAAGACAGCTACAGCGCAAGTCATCCACGTTTCGAAAAAATCTGAATGACCATCTCTCTCAATATTTGTAGCCATTTCCATTCTGCATTCTTCTGATGAATTGTCCTTATAAAAAAAAATAATAATAAAATAAAATTAAATTGTACTGAGTTTGATTAAGTTTTTAACTGCAAAAGGCCTGGCAAGACAAATGAGGATTTCAGACAAAGATTCAAAAATTATGCATTCAAAGAAACATGCTCTCTCCTGTTCAAATTTGTCTTTCCACATTGTCTTAACATATTAAGAAATCTTAACACATTAAACAGAAATTGTGCAATAATTTTAGAGATTAATGACAAGAGTGGGAGAAGACAATGACTTTTCTTTGAGAAATTATCTGGAGGCACTTTGCCTCCAGTCTCCAATTAAAAAGAAACCACAGAACACCTTTTATCTTCCCTTATTTCAATTTCTTCCTCAAAATACTGTGCTAAAGCAGGATCCTGGACCAAGAAACAGGAATGAACTAGATAACATGAGCAATCTGGGTAATAGGCTTTACGTAGTACACAGAATTTGAGCATTATTGTGCTTATTTCACAAAAGTTATATCTTTATGCTCTGAATTGTATAGATTATATGCAAGACGTGCAGCAAACTGAACAGACTTATGAATGCCCTTGTATGTGTTATTCCCACAAAAACAATGTTTTCAGCTGGGTTATGTTTCTCTAATACAGATGTCCTGTGCAAGTCCAAGGAGCCCACACTGCCAGCAAGCCTCCCAGAAATTTGACTGTTCATATTAGTGTAACACAGAGTTTATATGCATTGTGCAGGTCACCTTGCACATTGCTTGGGTGTAGTTTTGCATCAGCAATGGAAGGACAATGAGATACGATATTAGATTGCAAATGTTGATTGCGGCATTTAGGACAGTGAAGGAGAATGGGTGATTTGTGTTGTCAGTGACAGTGCACAGAGATTACAGGGGTGAATTGCTGCATGTGTGTCTGACATTCATTGAATCCAGTCTCTTCCTCCATCTTTCTTTTCATGCTTTTATCAACTGGGCTCAAAACCTTACATTTGTGCAAGCACCCACGTGTGCCTTAATCGGACCAGCATGCCTGCAAAATCCCCCTGTGCACCCCAAATTGTTCCCCGTCAAACCTGGCAGCCTCCCCTCACTGCTCCCTAGGTCGGGATCTCAGCATTTTGCGCCACAGCTGCTATGAAGCAGTTCAAGGTCACTAGGTGGATGGCAGGCTGCAAGCACACTGTGTTATTGCTACCATGGCAGTTCGAATGGAAATATCTGCGAGGTCCTTCACAAGCCTGAAATTTCCATAAGGTTCACTTCCAAGCAAGTATAGAGTATACGGATAGAGTATGAAAACAACGGGGGCGCTTGGTAACGTTTATAGTTGTTGTGAAGGCAGCAGCTGAGGGAGAGCTCAAAGAGTTGGCACAGGATCTCCTCCTCCAGCATAGCAAGGAAAAGACATTACGGAAACAGGGGGAAAAGGCGGGGATCCACCACTGCAGTGGAGTTTGGCGCCTGAAGAGTTACCAACCTGCAGCCCATCAGGGGCTGGAGCTGCTGCTGGACGTGGTGAGTAGTTAGTGAAATGATTAACCAAAGTTACAAAACAGGGAAAATAAGGCACCAAAAATCTGTGACCCACCCACTCAAGCACATATGTGAAACTGTAAATCAAACACCAACCACCCAGCAAATTGGCAGCTGGCACTGTAATGTTACGTGTGGTGCCAACTAAAGGCCTCCTTGTATGTTTTGGGTTAACTTTGTTTTTTAAGGCTTTTGCCACAAAATAAAAACCTTAAAAATATGTGTACGTGCTGCTGACTTCAGGAGAGGAGAACAAGAATAAAGAACCTCTAAGAGAACGGCAGCATTATTCTACCTTCTATTAGCTTCCATCGGTACCTTCCTGTAAAGCTCTGGTGAAGAAACCAAAGAGCATTATATTCAGAGTTTCTGCCAGTCTATCATTTCAACAGGAAGCAGTTTCTTCTATGGAGTAATAAATGTTTCTTGCTGGCAAATTCACTTTTTTACCACCTCTAGCGTCTCACTAGGACTGGCGGCAGACAACTTCACCAAACCTTAAAGCCAGCCTTTTATAATGTCTACATAGTGTCTTCTATTGTAACAGCATTAAAAGTAAAAAAAAATAATAATAATAAAATGGCAGTACAGGAAAACCTTTAAAGTTCTCTCTTTTCCAGTGCCATCAGTGAACTTTAATGAGATTCGTGGTCCAAAAGGTGAGTTTTCTCCTGAATTTCCTACTGAATGTATTGGCAAAACAACAGCTGTCCTACAGTGTTGAGGCTGTCTCCTATCCACCCCCTGCTTTGGCACCGCGTGCTTCGATGTGTTGATTCATACGTAGGAGAAGGGGAAAGCACTGGACCCACTGGATGTAGAGCGTAGGAAGGAGGTGAGTCTGCCAGAAAATCTCTAGACTTTGATCACTCCTACTTATTTGCCTCTGTCTCCCTGCTGCACTCATTTTGCCTACAGTCATCCCACCTTGGCAAGGATGTTTGCAAAAGCTCATAAGCCAAGCATAGTCAAGCCTAGTTAGTATATAGATGGGAAATCTCCAAGGAAAACCTAGCTACTGCAGGAATATATCCAGCTGGCACACTTCTTTCTTTTTTAGCAAAAAACAGTCACCCAGCACTGCACAGTGGGTGAGGGGGCAGGAATTCTGTGGTAGAAAGCACTTTTCCCTTTATTCTTTCAAACCGAAACCCCTATCACTTATGATCACTGAGTAAGAATTCACCTAGAACAGTCACCCAGAAGAGATTATACAGGTGAAAATCTAACCTGATTTGTATCATACCTCCTTAAAATTATGACTGAAACTTCCAAACACCCCCTCTTTCCAGTTTTAAGGTATCAAGTGGATTTGGTAATCTCTGTAAGAAACTACATTTCACCTCAAAGGGTCTTAGTACAAAAAGTAACTGAAGTTCACTAAAGGTTTTGGCGTGAAATACAGCACATCTAACTCCCTTTGCATCTCATGTAGTCATTTGTACTTGAGTAAAAAGCTTCACGCTACCACCCGAGAAATTAAGATTTCATTTTACATAAGTATAAAAAGTAATTTCCAAATGCCCACAGAATGAGACCCAGTATGTCCTGAAGCATTGTTGCTCAATCAGTGGTCTGCAAGACATGAGAAGGTGGTCCTTGAAATGCCTGGAAACACACACACATGTTCCTGTGCAGCTAGGAGGTCTGTGTCTGTAGGCAGGGCTCTACCTGGGAATCAGTACCCGATTCATTTTAGTGTCTAACATGACTGTTATTAGAGATGCAAAATTATAATTTCACAAAGTACTATTTAGTTTATAATAAACGCTGCACATCTCACCTATCACAGCACCACCACCACTGCCTTCCCTACCCAACAGCTAAACAGTAATGGGATGCAACATTATCTGCAGAGTTTGTTCATAACCATAAGTTGTCCTTCCCATTTAAACATGTGAAGAATCACTGCACTACAGACAAATTCTGGGGATGCTTTAGTAAGGATTTGTGCTACTGGTTCTTGCCAGTACGAACATCTCCCATTGTATGGGATTTGCACCTCTAGGTTTCTGTTCTACCACCCACAGTCACTGTAATTTCCTATTACTTCAGCATCCACCCACAGGCTCTCTGAACAATACATTGGGCTCTTCAGGCACTGTGACAATACTGATACATAATAATTACATTACTATACATTTGCATACCCATCCTGCCTTCTCCAAGTAACTCCTAAGCTGAGACAGTAACAGCTTTGAGCTCTATCAAGAGAGCTGCACTGTGTCCAACTGAGAATGCTACCTTTCTCCTGGTGGTGCACAGGGCAAGCATGTACAGAAGAACCTAGCACTGCTATCGTTACATATGTTTTCATTTCCATTAGAGGGGGAAACGTTTCATTTTCAGTAGAGCGTGACTCAGAAGCCCACTTCTCGATAGAAAGGAGAATTTAATTTTGCTTTTGTCTAATCAAAACCATGGAACACACACATTTCACCCAATTTGCTCAACATCATGTGAAAGTGTTTGCAACTGTAGGCAGAGCATTAAAAATATCATGAAGATTAGCAAGGGAAAGATGGGAACAGCCTGGCAGGATGGTGGCTGACAGCTGATGTTTATTACTGGATGGAGCAGTAAGTTAACAAAACCTGCCACTTCAAAACAACCAAAATCAAACAAGTCCTCAGAATCAGAATCCAAACTGGGAAGGGGAGGGAGGTGGCAAAGCAGGCGACCCCTCCCCACAACTGCTCTGACAGCTTTTGCTTTAGGATATAGTGAATCTTAGCACACAATGTACCAGAACCTCATTATTGAAAACATAACAGCGTGCTGAGCGTCCTAGTACATATGAAGTTTATAGTAACTCTCTATTCCTGTGGACTTCTCTAAAATTTCATGGCAGAGCTTGTGTTACAGACATATTGCCAATAACCTACTTATTTCAGATATGAGGGCACCAAAGACAACCCAATTGCCTTCATCCTAATACGGAGAAATGCTAAGCTTGTGAATTATCATGATATTATCACTGTTACTATGTAGTAACAGGGGAAAATACTGTCTTTCAGTGATCTCAGATTGTTAAAAATCTGTGAGTAATTAACATTAATGTGAAGATTTCTGCTAGACTCAGGGCTGTTTAAGAAATAAAGAATCTCCATGCTAACACTGCTGACTCTGATGATAAGTTAAAAATTTGCTGAGGGCATCAGACCATGAGAAAAAGAGAAAAAAAATTAAAGAAACTTTTTTTTTTTAATGGAACATGCACAGACTGTCAGGGGTTGGTACACTCTACAATGCAATATTGCCTTTTATAGGCTAAAATTTTTACTCTATCCTTGGAGAACTATAACTACAATACACAGTTAAGGGAAATAAATATTTGTTATAACATGCAAATGGTAAATGTTGCTGATTATAGAAAAATCCTACCTTTTTGAAGAAAATAAGGAAAAAAACCACAGAGGTGATGTGTTAATTTGATCACTCCACATGAACAAGAACCACCAAAATATTAACAGTAGCGTTTCTTGGTAAGGTTTACCTTTGTGAAAATGATTTTATCCAATTTTTAAATTTGGTTTAATTCATTTGGAAACAGTGACCTGTTTCTGCTTCCATCCAATCAAGGAAAAAAATTCCCAGTAGGGCAAGGGTTGAACCATTTTACTTTTAAGTTTATTTTTCCTTGTTGCATTTAATGTTCTAACCAGACGTCCTACAAAATAAACTACAACAAGCTTGTCTGGACATTTAATAAGGGCCAGATTCAGCAAACACCAGCTAGTAAATTTAGCATTTAATGGGCACAATTCCTTGGCCATATTTTATAAAAAGAAAGACACATATTCAGGGAAGGATATTACATGCAGAGCTGTCTCATAGAGATGTTGCTAAACTATACATCGATTTGCATTTATATAGCTTTATTCTTGAATGTGGTATTTTTATTGTGTAGAGACTTGCACCATTTCAACTTAACAACTGTGTTTGAATATTTCCAAATATATAATTTCAATAGATTTATTCCAGTATAACATTTTCAAAGTTTGAGAGCATTCATCCAGAGCCTTTTTTATTATGGTAAAAAACCAAAAGTGCCCATTTCCCTTCTGAATATCATTAGATTTTTTTGTATACTTTATAATACTTAAACAATTAGATCATTATGAAGATACATTTCTTTATTATTAGCAATATTAATTTATCTTCATTGGACAAAAGTGCCAAGCTAAAGAAGGTAAAAAGAACCTAGCTCATATTGAGGGATGAGTTTTCAGTATTTTTGTTCCATGCTATGTGGAACAACGACTTTACAACTGGCCATGAAAGCACGCAGTTAATGTGGCGTTGCGGACCTGATCCCACTCCCAATAAAGTCAGTGGAAAGACTTCAGCGGAGCCTGGACCAAGCCTGTTATATGAGGTGAATGAGTAATAAGAATAATACACAGAATGATTCACATTTAATAGGGCTATTGTCAAAATACAATGCAAGCAGGAATTTCGGCTCCTTTGAATGTTTGTCAGTGCATGCTTTTTTTGCACAATACTTTCTCTTTATTTGTTACTGCAAACTAGATGGCAAAGTTAGAGCAAGAACCTGGCTCAAAGCTCCACTAATCAGCAACCGTGACAAAACCCAGAGGTAAAGCTGATGCTCCTTCCTTTGTCCAAGGAGGGTTTTGCCGACACAGGGAGGCTGAACAGGACATGTGTAGGCATTGTAGTCAGACACAACTGTTCTGGTCGGTACATTGCAGATATAACACCTCCCCATCTGGTACAATCTGGTCCTCTCAAGTTAGAGGGAAAATCCTCTGGGGCCATCTGTACAGAAGCCACCCCCATATCAGGGCTGGAGCTATACCAGCACTCTTCATCGCCATACTCAGGACCCTAGTTATCAGGCTGGCTTTAAGAGAGGATATTAAAGAAAATTATACAAGTAGTTAGTATCTGCAGTGACACCAACACAGACCCTCCTTTAATTGCATTGGGCAAGCAGAGAATGTTCTTCTGTGCCCTGGATTCCCAGTGACGTTTGAGTGCCTAACTCAGATCCTTTCGTGTAGTGTCAAGAACATGTAGGGGAGGATAAAGTTTCAAGTTACAAATAAAAGAGCAATGTCAAAATCCCTTGAGCTGCCCAGCTGCAGGGTCTTACGTGCTTCACTGGGAGGCTGACCAAAACCGAAATTTCTAATAATGACTGTGCTCAGATCTGGGAAGACTGCAGGATTCATCTCTCCTACCAGCAAACAAGTTTTCCTGTATGAGTCTACATAGCCCCAATCAAAATTAGTATCCTATGTGCTACAGTGTCTGGGCAAATGGCAGTAAAGCACAGCTCATCTATAAATTAGATCCCAGGCCAAAAAGGACAAATGCATAGAATGCAGTTGGTGCAAGCACCAATCTATTTATCTGCTTGTTTTACTAGGATCAGACTTACAAGAGAGATGGGAAAGCAGCTTAGAAGGTACTTGCTGAATTCACCTAAGCATATTATAAAAGTTTCTAATTTTAATTCTAATGTCTATATAAAATTTCTATTAGAAAATAAAGTTTCTAATTCCTTACATTTGAAGGAAAAAAATAAAATAAAAAGTGCAGAACTTAATCAAGTGCATTGCAATGGATATTTAACAAAGACATTCAGGGAATGACCACACATACTGCAACTTATTATATTGCTTTGAATTTTAAAGTGTAATTTTGACAATGCAATTGCTTTAACTGTCTCTTGTGATAGCAAGTGCTTACTGCCATTGTTTGTATTATAGCAAGAGCCCTTTTAACATCTGAAAACAATAAATACAGCACTGAAATACAACCTATACTTTCAGCTCTTTTTGATTTAACAACCCCAAACGGCACTCCAATGAGTAATACAGGAATAGCAAAAAAATGACATTATCTCATGCTGTTGCCATTGTCTAAATGAATAGTATATGCAGAATTTTATAAAGAGAATATGAATAGTAACATACTATATAAAATATTTATCTTTGAAAGAAAAGGTAAAAGACACATAACACACAAATGGGTAATCATGATTTATATAAAGCTCACTGAGTGCAAATGACCCCACTAAATCTCATTATCCTAAGTATAGATATAAATTCCTAGGTGACAACCAAAATGTGGAAATAGCAGGAGCATTATGGATCTCCAGTCTCCAATTACTCTAGGTAAAGTATGAAAGATTTTTTTATTAAATGACAAAAGCATTGGAGAAAATAGTGAGTAATATGGTAGGTGAAGACTTTATAATCTACTGCTTTGAACTTCTTTTCATATTAACAGGAAGTGAAATCCGGGTCTGAACTCTGTATAATAAACTTGACTTTGTTCCCATTGACATCAGCTCACATTTTGCCTCCAACCTTCGTGTGAATGGAACAAGTCAAATAACACATGAAATAAATTACTCTAAAAATATATTTACTAACTCAGCCTTTCTGAGGTGCTGAGAAGTACTAGCTGAATTACTGTTAAGACTCTTAACACAGACAGAGTGACTATTAAAGATGCATATTCTCCTGTATGAATGTGCATACACAGGCAGAAAAAAAAAGAAAAAGTTCAACATTTTAATATAAATGTACAGCATTCACTTTCTTTAAATTCTGGTGATATACCTAGAACTCCAATGAAAATTAACATGCAATCACACTATAGCTCTAAAACAGACTCAAGCAGGAATAATTTCTTGTGCAGACATCCTCCATATTAACAATCCACACAGAGGTAAAATGCACCAGTTCGGCCCATTTTACTCATCAGCAATCATGTAAAAATGGGCTTGCTTGACTTCTATAACCAAAAAATGTGTCTAAACTTGTCACCTAAGCATCATTCATAGCCCATGAAAGAGACAGGCACTTTCAGAGAGTGATTAATCCCCCTATTTCTAACATGTCTTTCATCGTGGGTAGGACATTTGCTGTTGAAGTACGGCAAGTCACAAGGTGAGCCCAGCCCTACAGCAGAGAGAGGACTAAGGAGGAGGAATTGGCAACTACTTCGGTCAGCTATAATTTGCCTGCATTTGCGAGCACTTTGAACAGTTCTGTGTTGTTGTCTAGCCTATTTTTTTTTCTACTCCTTTAGGTATCAAAATGTCTTCTGAAGATGACAAATTGAAAGAAAAAGGAAAGACATTTACGTGAGGGTGGGAACAGATGAGTTTTTGACGTTCCTTTGGTATAAAATATAGAGGAACAACTCTATTAGGCTTCAGTCTGGATCAAGCCCAGTGTGCATTAGCATTTCCCTTCCTCAAAGTAAAGAAAGAAGGGATATTTTCATCTCAGATTATGTCAAAAATAGGATGTGGATTTTATATATAGTAAAACAAATCCAGAAGAATTGCAGCAAGGCTCTGAGCATGTAGAACTGGGGTGAGATGGAAATTTGTCTCAGTGTTATGTAAGTGTAATCAGCTCCTATATACCTGAGAAGTTAAAATACAAGACAGCTGCCTAACAGATGCACTGAGCAACCTCAACCTACATTACACGTGGCCACACCGAGCTGATTCATCAAAATCAGAGTAAATACCCATGAGAAGGTTGCATTCAATTAAAGTGTCCAACAAGCTCTTCCAGGTAGTTTTGAAACAGGCACAAGAGCAATTCTTAAACTGAATTCCTTCCCTGGGTTAATTGCATTCTCCTTTTAGCCTCCAGCAATCTGTATCTTTACCATATAAAGTTTGTGAAATAAACATCCAACTCCCCCATTCACTGCTCTGGAACTTATATAAACAAAGCCTTGCTCATTTAATCATGCGGATTGTTTTTATTGAATTACTCAAACCAATAATCTGCAGAGGTTTATTCAAGTCCAGCAATTATTTATCAATTTGCAAAGAAGTTTGCAGGGGGAAGGGAAGGAGGAGAAGAAAAGGAGGAGGGGATATGTAAACAGAGACGAGAGCCCTTCTCTCAATTCCACGTGCAAAGGGAAAGGGGGCTGCAGTCCCCTGCAGGCTCTGGTTTATAAAGAAGCATCTGCTTCGCTAAAGGACAGCTCAACCCAGTCAGGTTGACCATGATTTCACAAATTTGCATGTCCATCCATCCCCACAATCACAATGACCTGCACGCTGGGTGCCAAGTTCACCACGAGCCTGTCAGGCAGTGAGGAATGCGTGGCTCTCCAGCCAGGGCTTGCACTGAGCTCTCAGAACGACTCCAGGTATCTGCCAATTGCAGCTAAAGGCCAAGTCCTGCTCGGGGTACGCCCTGCTTCTTGCTGACTTTTGCCTCTTACATTTGATTTTTCCCTCAAAACTCTTTCCGAGGGGAGGCTGTAGGTGCAAGTGTTCCCGCCTGAGCTGCCATGGGGAGTGAAGGGAAGGGCCCACCGTGGATTTGTCCCCCAACAGCTCTTTTAGCAGCTCCCTCCCAAAAAGCACACTGCCCTTGGAACTGTCCCCATCATGACTGCACAACAGCAGATGCAGGAGACGCCCGCTGTTTCAGGACCTCCCTAAATATCCCCAAAACTCATCCCCACACACCCCTATGCTACCCACAAGGCAGCGCTGAGCACCAACCTCACCGATGTGCTGCAGCTCCAGTAAGGGGAAGGGGCAGCCGCAGGGTGGCCAATCCCCCCCCACCTTCCATGCACCCCCAAGGGGAGAGCTTGCCATCATGGAAACACAAGGGATGGCCACGGCCTCTGTTTTTAATAAGGCAGAACTCTTGCTTAAGAGGAAATCATTTTATGGACCATCTAGGCCTGGTCTTGAAACCTTGGCAACACAGTATTATAGACCAACTCCTCCAGCTTAAACCCTCTGCCAGCACAGAGATGTTTCCATGAAACAAAAGGAAAAAACACACCTCATGCATAGTTTAAAGTCACTTGTAAAGGGAATGTTTCTGGCTTCTCTCCCAGTTACTCAATATGTGAATGCTATGACTTGATCAGAAAGAAAAAATAAGGGAAAAAAGTGCCATGTATTGTAGTTACATTCCTGCTTTTGCCTTTTGGGGCTGTAAGAAAGAACAATTCATAATTGTTCCAAATAACTGTTGTCAAAATACTTTCCTTTTTTTGGCAATGTAGACATTAATTAATTACATCTGTGTGATTTGGGGCCAGTGGGGGGGTGATGTGGGGGGAATCTCTCACTTGTTCATAATACCTCAGTTACTTAAATTGAGCATCGTTAGAAAGACATCAATCCCTGTAATTTGATTTTTATGCTGGCATTGTATATTTATTCAGTAGCTTTGCAAATATGCTTAAATTTCCTTGCATTGGAAATATTATTTACATAATACCTTATAAGGAAACAGTTTGAACTGATGTATGCAGAACTGTGTGAAATTAAGAGACCCAGAGACCTCTGGTTGAAAAAATAAATTAAATTGCTGATAACATCAGCAAAAGTTTCCCCCTTCCCCACCTTTTCTGAGCTGCCAACTGAAAAATCCTGACCCAGGCTACATCTAGAAGTCATGAAGAAGTCCCAGGTCTAAATCTCAGTCTTGTCATTGAAAGTGCAACTAACGTAGTGCCCTCTTAGGGCAGGCACAGTGATTCAGTCCATGCTCAGAAGGGCATCAGGTGCCAGTGCCTTCCTTGTGCCTGTGAGAAAGATGCTAGGGAAAAGGAATCTGGAATGAAATGTTTTTTAAATGGCAGTGAACACCAATTAGGAAGTAACATTAGCTGCTCATGGAGGTCAAAATTAATCTAAAATCAGGGTCAGTAGTCTAAAATACATACCTAGGATTATTTCTGTACAGGGCAAAGCATCCCACGTCTCAGGGATGAATTGTCGACTGTAGGTGATCAGGGGTCACTAAAAGAGTTTAGTGCAGGCTAAGCTAGAAACCTACTGTCAGGTGACAAGGGTCACTCCTTTAATAGCTCTGCTGGCCATGACCCCTAGACCTGGCAGTGATAGATTTCATGTCCCAGCACCCCAAATTACACAGTCTGGAGGCCTGTACTGTTTTAAACAGACAGACATGCTGTAAAATCTAACCGGATATTAACCTGTGTGACATGACCTGATTTGCCTTTGTGCCATAGTGTACCTGCAGGCTGATGTTCCTGAATGCTTTATATGGCCAAAATGATACAGTAGCTTTTATATAGAGATAATGCCAACTCATGACAAAGAACATTGAAACTGTTACCCATATGTAGTTGAGTCCCTTGGGAAAATATCGTCTGAACTGTTTTAGTAATTAACTGTTCTATATAATGCAAACTTAAAACAAAGACTAGGAGACCTTGCATAGGAAATCACTCTAGAAATAACCTTCTCCTGAGGAGGTATGTTTGTTTTTCAAAACACATTTTCCACAAATAAAATCAAAACAAACCCAGAAGTTCTGTGTGGGAGGGGAGGAAAAGGGAGGGGGAACATATCTGGCATTTACGCATTGAAGCCCATCAAATAATGGATGAGGAATCAGAGCTGACATCATGGCATAACCAACAGTCTGGGACCCATTTGCATGTGGTTAGGAACTAAATTCTCCTCCGCTGCTGATGTCATTTGACAAACTTGCATTAGTGATGTGGATTGGCAGGATTTCCTTTTTTTCCACATAATAAACACCCATGGCATACCGCAGGCCTACAGAAACCTGGGCATGTCAGGAAAACTGAAAGGATGCATGGTATTTTAAGGCAGAACAATTCATGCTCCAGGTCTGCACACGCACGGGCAAGAAGCGATGACACCCTTTGCCATCCTCTTAACGCCCTGTACATATCGGCAAGCACTCCCTCGGCCCACATTCAGCAACAGCAAAGAGAGATGTACGTAGAGTCAGAGTATTTAGTAAGCAAATACTATAGTTAGTATTGCAAAAGAAACAACCAAAGTGATTCCTCTTTTGCCCCTCCAGGCAAAATAGCTCAAGCCGCATGAATGCATACGGCATGTAAACCAATTAGGCACGTAGTGCGAAAGCTGTGGTATCCTAATAGCCCTCTACATGACATATAAGCAACCAAAGCCAATTCGCATTCACGTTTTGTTTCCTAGGCAATTAAAGGAAACAGGCTCTTAAGTAAAAAAATCCAACTAAAGGTAGAATTGAATTTTACTGTTTCTTGTTTATTTACAGTTTTACTTTATGTACGTGTACCCAGTGTGTACATCTTTTTTTTTTTTTTTTAATTTATCTAACATATACTAGAATTGTACACTGAAAGCTTTAAAACCTCCTGACTGTTCCAATTTCAGTGCACTGTGACAAGGAAAAGCTATGTAATTAATCATGCTAATTCAAATGAGAATTACTTTTTGGTTGAACCAGTGTTTTTACAATTGCCTCCAGACTTCGTGCTTTTCATTAATACTATTAGTGCTGTGGAATTACTCACTCCTCATTTTATATATGCTTTTCTGTAAGTCAACTAACAAAGCTAATTAGTAGCTGTGAAAGAGCATATTGATAGAATAAAATTATATAAAATAGTTCTTAGCATTCTCAGGGTGAACCCTATATATCATGGGGTTTTGCTTAGTACTCCAGGCTCTTTTCCCTAATATAAATAAACTTATATAAAATTGAAGGGTTTTAAACTTGCCTTTAAGAGACCATACACTTCCTGAAAGAACCATTTTTAAATTACACATAAACACATGCAATCAATCTTTACTACGCAGCTAGGAATTTAGCATATGGTTGCAGGGGGTGGGGGGGAGGAGGAGGGTGTATGTTTTTGTTTTTTAAAACAAGCATTTGGCACTTGCAGATTAAAACGTACAATTAGCAACAATAACCCGGACTAAGGCAAAAAGTAAATTTTACAATATCCTGCAATGACAGCACCACTGTAACAGTTAAATAATTCAACAGCAGCAGCTGGACCCAGGGAGGCCTCGGCAGAATTTGGATTAACAGCTTCACAAAAGCAGAACAAAGGTGGGGAACGTTTTGTGAGTTTGTTTTTACTGTTTCA
Source organism: Netta rufina (assembly GCF_964035555.1). Lineage (NCBI taxonomy): Eukaryota > Metazoa > Chordata > Aves > Anseriformes > Anatidae > Netta > Netta rufina. The sequence continues at coordinate 36,420,620 of NC_140124.1, read as the reverse complement.
AAGATTATGGGGCAGAACCGCAGCTGGGGCAAGTGGACAAAAGTGTACTGAAGCCAACTGGGCAGTGACAATTTATATTTGCCTCGAGAGTACGAAAACGCAGACAACTTGCGAGAGTGGCTGAAGATTTTAAGCATATCAGGCTGGACTTTTCCAAGCGCTCCTGATTTCTGTAATGCCTGCAGATCTACTCCAGCTGCTTTTGTGAGCACGGAGGTGCACTCAGCACTGCTGCATCTCAGGCTCTGAGGTCTCACCTGCAGCAGGTAATGTGAACTGATGCAGGTGACATGCAGGGGTTTGGAGCAGGAGAGGGACCGAAAGGTTAGGCAGCAACCACAAAAAGGCACATTAATCCTCAGCAGCAGCCTGGGACCCCCTCCTGACACAGAATTAGCATGCCTAGAGCATGCCATCACACAGCTTGCATCACATACTGGCATAACAGAGCCTCATGCACCCAGCTTCCAGCGACTTCAGAGGGCTACATGAAAACAAAAGCACATAGAGAGGGGGAAGCTGCTAAAAAGGGTGCAAAGATAAAATAAGATTATTTAAATAAGATCCCTTGATTTTTCCAGAGATGCATGTAAAAATCCTGCAGAGCTTTACTCGTTGGAAATTGCTATCATGCAGGTAGGAACAGATAGATGGTGCAGAAACATCACAGACCAAGACATAATCCTACTCCGAGTTACAGTCACTGATCCTGTACTAACACAAGGGGGACTACACACAGGACAAGCAGGTCACTCATCTGGGATAATTAAAAAAAAAATATATTTAAATTTGACAGTTTGGAGTCCCCTGGTCAGAGGCTGCTCCCAGTAACACCAGTTTGCCCCATCTCCATCTGCCCCCCAGAATTGGTTCCCCACTCCCTGAACTGCCTGTTTGTAAGTGTAATTCTGCATTTCTAACCCGCTACTTTCCTCCAAGCTTAATGAATTCACAGTAAAAAAAAAAAAAAAAAAAAAGGGGGGGGGGGGGAGAAGAGGAAAAAAAAAAAAAAAAAAGAACCTTCTTAAAAGTGAAACCAAAGCTGTGGGAATAGCAGCTCAAAGCTGAATTTCTCTGTTTATTTATGGAGCGGGCACAACACAGAGAAGAGCAGCCTAAGCCCTGCCTCGTACCTTGCCAGCCGGCTGTAACGCTGGCTTAGGAGGACCACCCAGGCGTGGGTACTGCCGGCTTGGTGCCCATGCAGCCCTTGGCCTCGGTTCTGAAGCCGCCAGCAAGGATGCCAATTAGAGCCAGAGGCCACTTGGACACCTGTCTGCTCCGAACCACAGTGAGACCACCAACTTGAGCTTCGGACACGGACTCCGGGGCAGCTATCGCTTTCCAGCTCGATGTCTGTGGGCTGGCATTGAACTACTGACCTGGAAGCAAAAGGCTCGTTTGTGCTCAGGCTGCAAGTGTCTGAATTCCTCCCAGCCGTGCCAAACTCAGACAAAAACAGGACACAGGCAGTCGGGAAAGAAGCAACAGCCACCAGAAAACACAATTCAAGTATAAAAAAGACTGGGCTTGAAAATGCACATGAGGACAAAAGGAGGTTTTGGAGTGGGCGAGGATGAGCGCTGGGTGCAAGGGGAAGCTAACAGGTGGCCAAGGGCAGGAAGAGGAAGGACAGGGAGGAGAGCAAAGCACCCACTCCTTCCGTCAGCCGTGCAAGTTTCCTCTCCCTTCTGCCCCATAACCTTTCCTTTCCTCGAATGAAGTCAGAGGCAAGTTACACCAAAGGGCAGAACTGGAAAGAAGCAAGAACATTTACTCTTTCGTGTTGCTCTTACAGTTTTCAGCCACTAAAAACATCTTGTGCTGCACGTCCAGCTTTCAGATTGTGAATGGAGCTATTTGAAACACTACCCAGATGCTTTGGTTTTGCCCAGATCCTTCTGGACCCTCTTTTCCTTCTGCAGGGTCTTATACAATTACGCTTTCTTCTTCTCTAATTTCAGCTTCACTTACATCCATACATCTAGGCATTTCTCATCCCACCATCACTCCCTCATTCACTGACGTTCTGTCCATCACCTGGCTCATACCTTGCTCTCCCTCTCATGTACCACCATGATCCCAAACTCTCAAGAAGTCTCCTCCAAGAAGAGAAGAGCTGATGGCAGTCAGGCCACACCAGAGCAGTAAGAGACAGCTTTTTAGTGGTGGTGAAGATGAGATTATTCACAGACATCCATTTGCAACTGACTCACAGTCAGGTTTTCTGACCCCACGTGGGTCTAAAACTGCATGTTAGAGAGGGCTGGCACCAACACTGATGAGTAAGTTGGACATTTTGGGGGCAGGAAAAGCAGAAATGTTTTTGGTACTACATGGACCTGAGATAAAATAGCCCTGTCCAGGGGGTACCTGCACACACCAGTCCTGCCTGGTAACCCAGGCTGAGGAAGGTGTGGGCTCAGATAACTAAAAAATGGCTAGGGAAAAGGAATTGCACCCTCAAAATTTCTCGGTCTGCCTTATCATCTCCAACTTGGTTTTCCTATGCTGGCAAAGGTGAGGATAACAAATGAGCAACAAAGTCTTTCTAAAACTTCCCTGATTTTACTTTGAAAACCTTTTAAAGTGTCTCAACGCAGTGCCTGTGAGATGAGGGAAAACAAAACAAAACAAAACAAATAAAACAATCAAAACAAACAAACAAACAACAACAACAACAAAAAACATGGAAGCAAAAGCAAAGAAAAAGAGCCAAAATGGGTGAAGAGCTCAATCAGAAACTCCCTGCACCAGGAATATAATATGGAGTGCCGTGCTCTTGGACACAGTAAATGGTCTGTCAGTCTGACCTCGAGGTTATCAGTGGCTGCCTGGGTGGAAAAGTTAGATATGTGAGATAGGAAGAGGCAGCTCCTGTAAGTCCAAGAAGCCTGTAAGGTCAAGAAGAGCAGTGGATTCAATGCCACACAGAGAGGCAGAGGAGAGCACGAACAAGTTATTTCTATTCCAGACAAATCCGTAGGGAACCCATGGAGCTGCACTGGGAAGCTGAAACACCAACAGGCAGCGTGGGATGAAAACAGAGCCCCTTTGGCTCCCGCGCTGGGTGGTGAAGCAGGGATGGACAGTCTTGTTTGAAATAGCAGCTGCTCCAAGTCTACCCAGGTTTGTGAGCTTGGAGAGACTTGTGGAAAAAGGGCGAGAAGGGCTTGCTCACTAGGCAGGTTTTTTCCAAGCTCTCAGAGCTCTAATTATGATGGTGGGTGAGGAGAGGCGATTTGCCAGTGTACCCTTGGCAACTTGTTTATATGGCCTTTAAAGTTAATACAAGGAATAGGTAAAATATGAACTGACACAAGGATTTAGCAAATCTTGCACTCTTTCAAGCGCTGCTTTGCTATGTCACCCTTCCACTGCCTGGCTCTCAGACGTGCACACCAGGATGTGCCATACTGTATATTTGTAAGAGTTCCCACTAGGTACAAAGGTGACACGAATAGGAAGCCATCAGTCTTTATAGAGTTGAGTCATTTCTTTTTAAAAGAGTGAGGGGGAAAAAAACCTTTGACGGGCCAAACTGTGCTCCCCCTGATGCTGGCATAAATCCTGAACATCAGTGAATATTACAAAGGGACTGCTCAGGATTTATGCCACATAAGTCAGAGCAGAATGAGGCCTGATAACTGTTTATTTTTTTTTAAATGAAGGCTTTAAAATAAACCATATGGATTTTCGCTCACATTAGATGTGTAAAGAGGTCTCTGAAGAGCAGTTTGTAAAAGCAGAGGAAACTGTATACTGTGCATCAGACCATACAGTAGAGTCAGGAATGCATCTAGAGCCCTGTGAGAGGTATTCAGCTCTGCAGGCAGTGCCCACAGCAGTTTGGGCAAAAATGCTATATTCCTTTAAGCACAAGCTGGTGCACCATGTAGCAGAGAGGCTGTAGATTCAGCTGTGTTCTTACCTCACTTTCCCTTCTGCAGTGACCTCATCCTGTTACAATGCTACTATTCATGCAGATGGGGTGGAAGACTGCATACAAAAGTTTCATTTAGGCACATAAACATGAATATTTAGCCTGTTTGATTAGAAATGAAAGCCAAATACTTCTACTTTTTGCAATCTGTAAGATACTTCTTTATTTTTCAATATTCCTGATTTTATAGGCCAACACTGAAAAACAATATAATGAACCACATGTAGTGGGTTTTTTTTGATAACTGTGTTAATATCCTTGCCCTCAGTTATCCTACAGCAGCTTCTTTTGCTTAAAAATAAGAGTGGGAAAGAGCACATGCAAACATGCACTGAGAGAATACAGAAGATTCATTAAAAGAAAAGCCGACCATGAGTATGATTCTCAGCAAGGGTAAACTGAAGTCAACATATCTCTACAGATTCTTAATTTATTCCATGTTGAAGATCTAACCCCTAGCTACTAGTAATGTGTAATTGTTATTTTGCAATATGAAATTGTTATTTCATTAAGCAGTCACTGCATCCCTCTCAGTGACTCGCCATGTTTTTAACCACACATACCCATAGTGATGAACATGACAGAACATGCCACCGTTAAACTTTCAGAAGCTGGTGTGTGTTCCTGTACTCATACCACCTGTATCAGTCACCTGGCTGGGGAGTCTCAGCTTCCCCCAGTCCTGTGGTGCCACCAGAGAGCTATTCAGCGAACCTAGACTGTAATTAGCTCTTAACCTAAGTGCTCCATTAACTCTGTTAGGAGCTTTGGCTCCTGATTTAGACAGGTGTCTCAAATCGAGCTATGTAAATAAATCCTTGATTGTTTGCATTGCCAGACCTGACATCCTACCAATTTCAAATGAAGAAGATGAGCAATTAAATAATTTTGCACCCTATTTCCTCAGCTCACAGTTCTCAGCCTTAGCTACCTCCCTGCCATGTCAACATTTCAGTGTTGATTCTGAACAACCCCATGGGGTACAGTCATTTGTGTCAACTACATCTCATGTACTTGGGTGGTTACTACTACAGGGCTTAGGTGGTCTTACTGAATTCTGCTACCCATGGTTTTGATGTATCTCTTCACAGTAAAAAGAGTTTCTATCGCATGCTGCTCTGTATAAGCGATCACATAACACAGCTGGTGGGAGCAAATTACAGCAAAATAGTACTACTTACAGAAATAGTTTGACTTTTCACTGCTGCAGAGTAAGAGTGGTCCAGTTTTGCACGGGTGTTTAGTAACAGAGTCTAAGTTCAGACAAAGAGATCCCAATTTATACTCACAGTGCATTCACCATGACCTAATCATAAATGTATTACAAATAAAAGGAACCATTTAATTTGACCTTGGTAGTCCTAGGAGTTGTTATCATCACTGATGCATGATTTTCTTTAGCCCTAGTCAAGTGAGCCCTGATGCTTTTCTGTGCTCACCTCTCCTTGTGGCTCTTTACTACCCTTCACAAATTTCCATCTTTCTTCAAAGCTCACATTTCTGCCTGTAGCTGAGATTGCTCTTAAGCTTCTTCCTTACCCTTGAAAGTTTTCTTCTTTCCACCCTTCTCTGATGGTCATACTCCTTCATACTTCATACTCCTCAGCTTGTTCATAAAAATAGAAGAGTGAATTGAATTTCTGTCCTGCAGGCAGCTAGAGAAGGGAGAGAGCTGACCCCCACCCCCATAGTCAGACTGTCCACCACAGCTCAGGAACTGAGGTCTGTCAACAGTTTAGGTGTTGCTGGCCAACACTGGCTAGGGAATCAGCAAAATATTTTGCTGCTCCTCCCTGCCCTCCAGCCGTGTTAATCTTTCATTCCCTTCCTAACCACAGTCTTGCATCCACTGCTCTCCCCAGACAGCCCCATTGACATCTGGAATCTCCCCCATCCCTTGCAGCCAAATCCCAATCTGCTGAACCTCCTCAGGTTCACAAGAACATTGACTATATCAAGACAACAAAAATGACATGAACAAGATAAAGGCTAGCTCCCACATGGGACCTTGACATCCATGGAGACTAGCACTCAGAACAAACTAAAGCTAAGAGTGTAAAAACACTGATACATACTGTCACAGAAAAAAAAAATATCTCCTGTGATTCACCTGGTGAATTACAGATCTTATATCTTGTGCTTGCTGTGTTTGCAGTTTTCCCACTTACTGTCAAGGAGGGATGGGGTTGTAATGAGAAAGGGGAATAGCAGACTTGGACTCTGTGAAGCAGATCTGAGAGGAGATTTTTGCTATAAATTTGCTAGCCAGTTAATTAAACACATCTTTACAGGGATCTGAGTAGCTATTAATCTCAAACCAATGATGTTTAGAATTTTACAAGCAGTTCGGTTTGATAATTTACACAGACGCCTACAGCTGTCTCGAGGAAGCATATCCACCAGTAGTAGTTATGAATTCAAATTTCTGCATGGATTCTTTTCAGCTTTTACTGCTGAACAGCAAGAAGTGTCATAATTTCTGTAAACTAAATAGTCCCGTTTTGCTACATTTTGTTCCTACCAGCTGTGCTGTGTGATTGCTCATACATAGCAAAATGTGCTAATAACTGCTATTATGAAGAGGTACAGTCACCATAAAAAACACAACTCTTTAATGTTTGTGAGTGTATGCTCAGGCATGGAAAGACACCTAACCACATGATGTGCATTGCGAACAAGCTCCCCTTCTTCCCTGACTTGTGGGGAATATTCGCTTGGTCCCTACACACATTTTGGCATCTGGTAAAGGTTTAGGAATTCCTCATCTTCCACACACAGAATCATCTTTCAAATCAAGATGAACTCTCAGAAGATGACAACTCTGACCCAAAAAGCATTTCAAATGCTGCAGTTGCAGAAAACTGATTGTTGCAAGATTCCACTGCGATGATTAAGCAAATGTTTGAGACGACCCTGAAAACTGCAGAAAAGAAAAATTTGGAGTTGTTATTCCAAGTAAATTCGTCCCTGACAGATTAGATTTTACCCAGTGGCACTTTCAATTACATGCCTCAAATAAGGATTTAATTTAGATTTAATAAGACAGTTATTGCATGCTAATTAAATACTAATGGATTATTAAAAACATATTTTCTGCAGGTTTAACAATCCTCTAGTAAGCACATCTATCTAAACCTGAATACACATGGTTTTAATCAGTCATCGGAATTAAGTTAAAACATAATTGCTGAAAGTTGAAGTATGTCATTGGACTCAAGAAGACAATTACAGTACGTCTATTACACAAACATGGATTTGATGGGAGAATTATTAATAGGCAATAATTATATTTATCTACTAAATAAGAGTATTGATTTAAAAGTATTCATACATTGCATGTATTAAATATATTTCTATAAAAAAAGGATGTAGAAGAACACAAATGTATAGCGTTAAGCAGGCTCACACAGTTTGGTTAGCAAACTCCATTCCTTTTAAAAGCTATTCTTGATTAAAAGGCATTTCATTATTCTTAGACACATTTTTTGCTTAGAGGTAGTATAGTGCACTTTTTATATAGTGTCTGTTAACAAAAATATATCTTTATCAGTTGCCAAGAATGATGTCACTTTTTTAGTCTTTGGCCAGTTCCTAAGCCAATTGGATTCTACTTCTGAAGCATGTAAAACTATTTATCTTTCAAAAAATCTGGCAATCTCATTGAACACTTCTACACATATTGATGTATTAGGTATCCTTAGCAACCCAGTAAACAGAAAATAACCTTGAGGTTTATCTTAATTAATGAGATAATTTAGTAATTGCAGGTATTCTAATTATCATTGGTAAAGACACCCATTAAAAATGGATTGTTTGATAACCAACCAGCCTCTGTTGTTCCAGGTCACAGAAGTCACAGTAACAGGCTACTCTGCAGAAGTCCTGTACAATGTCTGATTCCATGCACAGCAGATATGGGCACTGGGTGAACCCTCATCAAGATACCTTTAATTAACACCTGGGACTGCAGCTGAATGACAGTTACTGAAGCAAACTATATGCTCTGAAACTATTACCAGCTTTCTAGGATATTCTTACATTCCTCTGCACTATTTACACAAGCTTCTAAATATAAAGCAATCAAGCCCATCTTTCTGCAAAGCAGGGATTACCAGCATTTGTTAATCTATTCATACTTTCTGCTCTTGGCAGTTTCCTCTCAAAACCTTTCCCAGAATGATCAGCTTGGAAAAGAATAAAATCCCTCTATTTGCACCACTGTAGAAGCAGAGTTAGGGACTTCCACAGCAGGAACCCTCAGCTCAATGCCTCAGCACAAGAGATGTCAACACAGCAATCAAAAACTAATCACATCGAAAAGGAAGATTAATTTGGTGGTCTCACTGCCAGTTTTGAGCCCCTTAAAGCTGCTCTCTAGCTCTGTGCTGCAGCAGCAGGACAAGTGTGGGGGGGGGGGAAAAAGGAGCTACAAGCCCGAGTAGAGGCACCTTGGCAGGCTGTGAGGGTGAGCTTGTATCGCTCCTGCCAGCGCTACAATTATTAGATGCTATCATCCCCTTGCATTCACGAGTACATGCAAACTTTTAAAACAAACAAGCAAACCAACCACACAATGAAGTAATGGGCTGTTTTGCATCTACCCTGGCATGGAGACAACTTCATTCATCTGATAGCCATGCTACTGAAACCAAAGCACAGAAAACTCAAAGTAAAACAAATGAAAACGCAGAGACTTATTCTTTTACTCACTCTCCCGGACAGCGCAGGAAAGGAGAGACAGTACAGAACATTTGCAGCAATATCTACGGGATGACAAGCACTTAAAACAATTCTACAGCACAAGCTCAGAGCCAGCACTTGTGCCAAGTTTCAATGACATGCTTCAGTAACACGAATTGCTTACTGTTGGGCTTCATTTAACCATGCTGTTTCTAGCAGTTCTCTGAACTACGGATTCTTCTCCCCGAGAATACAAAAGCACAAGGTATGAGTTCATTGCTAAAGAACGAAAGCATCTCAGCAGCCGAGGCTGCCTGGTGATTTGCTGAACTCCTCTGCGCCAGTTGTGAGTTTTCTTCTAATTTAACTATTAAGGTTTAAGCTAAAAAAGAATCCACTTACTTAAGCACTGTATCTGTGCAAGCATGATCAAAGCCAGGAATATCTCTTAACTGAGATCTTTTTTTGTTGTTTAGTTAAGGAAAAGTAGTGCTCCTAAAACAGGACAGTGTATGCAGTAAAGACAGGTTGTTTGGTTTTTTTTAGAAGTGCTGTAGTTTGGTCTTGCATTTAGAAGAGATGTAACTAAAATACCTTTCTTTTTTTTTTTTTTTTTTTTTTTTTTTTTTTTTTTCCATTTTATGAATTACTAGGTAGGCAACAGGCTTTTCCCACAGAAAGCCACACTTGCCTCAGTGCTCCGAAGTCCAAAGCAATCTGTAAAACTTGCCTTTATAGCAGACTAATTATTACTGTTAAGCAAATGTTTTTCTAATGCTTATATCTGAAGCCATCAGACAAACTATAATTTGTGACCAGCCTTTGTATTTAGTAATAGCCTAACATGGTGGAGTCAGAATCCATTCATTAGCCCTGGCAGGCAGCTCCAGCGGTCTGTGTAAGGAGCAAAGATTAATGCGAACATTGTACTCAGGGTGGCCCTCATACTGCGAACCCAATAGTTTCAGCTTCATTTACAAACCCAGAAATCTTTTTTCTTTGCTCAGGAGTAAAACTGTTAGTGAACTAAGACAGTGATATCTGTAAAGAAATTTCACATATAAGACACCTCTGATTTTTACATTATTTACACTTAAAGTAGGATCTTCATCTTACTTGATTATATGCAATGAGCTGTTTCTCATACCCAAAAATGCACTGGAACAAACTTTTCATTGGAATGTGACTGACAGTGATGAGAAAGGAGATTTTGTAATCTCCTTTAGTAATTAGTAAAATTAGAAAATGTAGAAAATTAGAAAAATAGTAAAAAATTAGTAAAATTAGATTTAGTAATCAAATTTAGTAATGAAAATAAAACCTAAATGCAAAATAGTAGCTTATTCCCAGAAAACAATTCAGCACTGATGATGAAATTCATGAATGCCCTTTGCTCTATCTCCTCTGAAATAGGCAGCCCTGCAGTAAGATGTACACTAATTTCTTACATTTTCCAGCTTGTTGTGTGTGTTATTAGCTAACAGTTTATTCCTGGGTTTTTGAGATGGTTTAATTTATGTCATACTTTCTATCCTAAATATTTGCTTCTTGTTGTAAATTTATCTTTTGGCACTGAAATTTGTGCTGATAGGGAACAGTAATTTAATCTAGTAATTTAAGGCTTGAGTCCCCAAACTACTTGAGCATCTGCTTAATTAGATGCTGAAATCACACTATAAGGAAGCACAAAGACTCATAGTCTAACTGTGAACTAGGGTGTTTATTGTCTGGGTTCCCTCAGTTTTAATTTCACTCTATATCTGCCAGTTATTAGCCAGGCATAATATGTAAATATAAACATTATCTAATTTGAATTATAAATACAACACAAAAATATTCTGAATTAAAGTTTAGTAGCTTGCAAGAAAGTAAGATATCCTAAGAATACACTGCTTAAACTATTCTTGCATTTTAAATGCATTCATCTAGCTTAAAAGCAAAACAGAGATAATATATCTCTTGCACTGCTCATCAGTGACACCAGACAGACTATGCAGCGTCTTCAATAGCACCTTCTTTTACTGAAGCAAAAGGACTGAAGAAAATGAAAGCATTAAACCCCACTCCCCCTTCTATTTACAAAAATATATTCTTAAAATGCACATCATTTGGAAAGAAATTGTCAGGAAATTCTGAGTTTGTCCACAGTTTATCATGCTTGTTCATAACTCCTTTATGCGTGGAATTGATGGGGGCTACATTAGTGTAATAAATTTACTTTTTCTCTTCCTTCTTCAAAGCAATAGAAGTTAAATCCCAGTCCCAGTTAGGTCTTCTGGGAATGTAAGATTTCGCTAACACAATAACAGTGAGTTTATACAGTCCAAGACACCCTAGGAAAACCACGAATAAATGTCAAAATATTCTATTTCTCCACTGTGCAAGTTTCTCTGTCTCACTGTAGCTTTATTTCAAGTAAAATTCATTTACAGTTTTCCATTCCTTTGAACTCAGTTTGCATCACTAGAAGCGTATCTGTGAAGACTAGAGTCATTCTAGTTGTACGACTGCATGCACAGCCTCAACAGCAAATCGAGACACCCCCCCCTCTCTCCAGTTCTAAAGAGCCTCCCTCGAGGAATGGGGGATCTTTCCATTGCTCAGGACAGAATGAATCTTTCAAATGTGTTTTGGAGGCCAAAAAAAAATCCCACACACCTTAGTACTATCCAAGAATAATGCCTAAAAAAGTAATAGCCGTGTCCCCCCTGGCTACACAAAATGACATCACGGGTCCTTCCAGACCTGAGCTGCAGGTTCCCCTGGGTCCAGCCAATTCAGAGGTCTTTCTGAATTGAACATACACATGATTTCTGCCCTCTAAACATCACAGAAGCCATTAATCATGACCTCATGGTGTACACAAGGAGAAGAAAGAAATAGAAAGTGCCAAACTTTCTTTTAAATGCCTCTTGCTCTTTCAAGTATTTCTCACCAAGGCAAGACATTTCATCCATGTCTACTTCTCTCTCCACTATTCTTATAGCAATCACCGAAGAGACTGTTTATACAGACATACATGTATATGTACATATATATATCACAAATATGTGTTATTATCATAGAATCATAGAATCATTAAGGTTGGAAAAGGCCTCCAAGATCATGTGGTCCAACCATCCCGAGACCACCAATGTCACACACTAAACCGTATCCCTAAGTACCACATCCAGCCTTGCCTTGAACACCCCCAGGGATGATGACTCCACCACCACCTCCTTAGGCAACGCATTCCAGTGCCTGACCACTCTTTCTGAGAAGAAATTTCTCTTAATTTTGTATCTGAACCTCTCTGGCACAACTTGAAGCCACTCACTCTTGTCCTATTGATAGTTACCTGAGAGAGGAGACTGACCCCCAGTTCCTCACAGCTTTCTTTCAGGTAGTTGTAGAGAGCAATAATGTCTCCCCTGAGCCTCCTCTTCTCCAGACTAAAGGGTAAAAGGACAAATCTAAAAGTATCTGAATTAGAGAAAGCTTAGCTTTTAAGCTGATAAGGTGTCAAAGACCAGTGCTTACACGCTCTCAGAACAGAGCATGGAGCATGAACCTGCTCAGGAGCAGATACAGGGAGAAAAATGAAGCTGGGAGGACCACAAGTCCAGTGCAGCTGATACAAAGGCTTTGTGCATTCCACAATATATCAATAATATACCTCTTGCTAGATACAAAAAAGTTTTGTCAAAGACTCAGGAAGTACCAAACAAAACCATAAAGTCTCTGAAAAAGTAAGCAAAACAATTCCAGCCTACTTCAAGTTTAAACGTATTAACAAAATCAAAAGCAAGGTCTGACAACTGGTTTCCCCTTCCGCCAGTTTAATTCTGACTGTGCTCCATTAAAGTTCAAAGATGGCTTTAGCAAAACTCAAAGGCCATCAAAGGAAAACAGCTCACAGTTCATACTCCCAGACAACTTACGGGTCATTTCTCCCCTAAGGAAGCTTCTGAATATAGAGCAGAAACACCCTCTATGAAGTTTCCAGAATGGAAACCAAAATATTTCTCTGAGGATATTTTTCCTCTGCTCTTGGGCTGGTAACCTGATGTGCACCTTCTCTCTTGAACTTTCTTCTCTGGGTGCTGGCAGACAGCTGACCCTTCAGAGGGTCTCAGAGCAGCAGGGGTGGCTGGCTGACCCCTGAAGGCAATGCAGTCAAATCTGATTTATTTTGCATTTTCAACAGACCACGAACACGAATGCAGCAGGCTACCACACCTCAGCTGAAGGAATGGATTAGGCTGCTCAGCTTCCAACCCAAGTGCACATCTGACTGTGCCTTAACAAGAGGGCTCCAGCATGCCGTAGGGGTGAGCACCATAAACCCAAGACTGCAGGTGCCACTATAAGCTGACGTAGGAGTTGCTAGCCTCTCCTGTGCTGTTGGGCCCTCAGGATCATGTTGCAAAAGGGTGTGGAGATGGCAAGCAATGTGGAAAGCAGTGGTCAGCCTTGGGCGTTCTTCATCTCCTATGTGTTGCTCACTCTTCATGGTATTGCAAACAAGATCAAATATAGGAAGAGAACTGACACATTTCTATATGTTTTGGAGGTGGCTTTTACAGCTACCCTACTGAAAGTCTAGCTTAACAGATTCACTTGATGAAAACAATATGCATACTCTTAATAAATTAGAGACATCAAAAAGTGCTAGGATATTAATATATCACAGTGACACATCTCAGTAAAGATTTGGAAACGGAGACAGAAATACCAGTGGAAGACAGTAAGATTTTATAGTGTTGGTGTCCTTAGGCCAAATCTATCCTTTACAAAACTGTGCTGACACCATTAAAGACACCCCAAGGGTGAATTAGACCCATTACATCTTACATTACATAATGAGATCCATATAGGGGAATTTCTCTACAGCTTTACTGCCACAGTTCCTAGTGTTAAATAGGATTTGTACATCTGTACCTTCAAATTAAGTTTGTAAAGTATTTTGAGGCATATATCACTTAAACTGTGTAAAACTAATTTGTGAAAGAGATTTCCAAAATATACATGCTTTGGTCTTTGGCCTAGGCTGTTTCACAGCATTGCTATGTGCTGTTAAATTGCTGCTGTACTCCCACTCAGGACAGGGATACACTTCCTGGGTGGAAGAAGTGAGCCCTAACACAAGAGAAAAAAAATACATAAAAAGAATATTTTTATTTTCTATTACATAAAAAGCTGTTGATACCTTGCAATCTCCAGAGAACAAAAAGCAAGTACTGTCCCCAGGGGCAACTATAAAATAAGCCATTCACATGCCAAAAAACTCTTCCCAGCAAAGCCCTCTGAAGCCATCTCCATCAGGTACCAGAGAAACAAAATGCAAGGCACAGCACTTGTCCTTCAAACTATGGGTTAATTCAGGGTAAAACAGCATACATCCAATGAACCTGAAGGAGGAGGTTAAGTAAGACTGCCTGTAGGATTGCAAGCTCTCTGCTGCTTTCTAGCCTCCAGAATAGAGCTCAGCTTGACATCGAAAAGCTTTGTAGAGGTTGGTCATTCTCTCAAACTTGACACACTCATAAATCCAAGGCGCTGTGCAGCCAGGCACAGAGTTGTTTTTTTTTCCAGGATGAGAACACATCTGAAACAACACGCTCAGACAGTATGGTATTATTTACTTACAGCTGAGCTGAGGAGATCGGGTAGCAGCCTCAGAAATTATCCCAATTATTTGAAATTGCAGTATATTGTAAGAATTCTGTCAGGAGAGAGGAGTGCAAGGGACAGAGTAGTGGGAAAAATTAAGACTTTTTTTTGTTTGTTTTGTTTTAATAAAGCCAAATGTACCAAGGCATGTATTCAAAATAAGTTACTAAAAAACATTTTATAAACTAGCTTTAAAATCTCTTAATAGCATTAGCTTACCTTCTGTTGTGTCTGAAGAAATATATATGAACCAATAATGTCCTCATGAGATTTCATTACTGAAAAGGCTCATTAGAAAAGGCATTAAAATACTAATTACCTCATAAACTATTTAGTTGTGTACCCACTGGGATAGTACTTACGAGTGCTCAAGCTCTTCATAGATCCAGCTAATCAATTAATGCTCATTACAACCAGAAAGAGCATGCAGACTGCAGCATGCAGGAGAAATAAATAAGTCAGAGGTTAGCAAAGAAAGTGACTTGGCTGTAATAGAGCTTTCCTTTGTAACACAACTGTTGTCTGCTACAATTTAATTTTAATCAGCCTTTTTGGTACTTCTGGTAACGTGATTCTTCTCGTCGCAAGAATCTCAGCTATCGCTATTGCTCCGTTAAGTACATAATTTATTGTGGGAGATCACATGGCACATGAGAGTCAAGCAGGCAGGTACAGTGTTCACTGATATCATGCCAACATTACCTTTAGAGTGTGCAAATGAAGAGGAGAGGGGCTTAGGGGCTCGTCTGTTGAGTTTTTTTTTTTTACCTTCAAAGAACAGAAATCAAAGCCCAGTGCCAGTGCCTACCCTTCACCAGGACTGGAGAAGGGACAGAAGCCCTCTGCCAGTGAGAAACAGGCTCTCACAGTGCTTAAAAAACACCTAAAATGTCACTGAAACAAAAAGCCATTGCAGCCAACCCCTGATGATGCCAGGGAAGTGCCCAAGGAAGGGTCCTGCCGTACGCCCTGCAGAGAGGGCACGCATGTTCCCTCACCACAGGAGCACCAGGACTGCAGATGCTCTCCCCCATCTGGGACATGGCTGCCCAGAACTGATTGCACCAGATAAATGCATATTCTCAGTGTCTATTGTTTTCATTGCGGAGGGGACAAACCAAAAGGTGGACTAGTAAAGTGAGGAAAAAGTGACTTCATCCAGCTGGTCATTGCCCAGGTTGCGGTGGTCAAGAGCCCTGAGGCTGGCCCTGGAGAGGAGCAAATGCCGGACAAGCACAGCGAGTCACAGCTACTTTATTTGGATTCTTGTGGGAGGTACTGAGCTAGCCTCATATTTACCAGTTTTATTAAGACCAGCATAAACATATCCTGAATTTTAAGTGTAGTAGAAACAGAAGTGTTTACTTTCTAAAATCTTTAAAATGAGATCAAGCTAACTTATTTTTTGAAATGAAGGATTTGGGTATCCTTGGATAATCCCAGTAACCACAAATTTCACCAAGGGAAATTTATTCCAATTTCAATGCTCAAGCAGCAATGTAGTTATGTACAAATTTTAGCATAGACCCTAGATTATCTCTGGGACCTCTTTACTCAACTAATTCAAACATTGCTTGGATCAAGTTTCCGATCAAGTTTCCAATCAAACTAATCCACCACTAATATCATTTAGGAGATCAACAACTCTCTGCAAATTGAAGTAGCAGAACATATTTCCCATTACTCTTGCAAATGGCAGTCATCCTAAATTAATGTTATTAAGGGATTTCTGGGCAATATATGTGAATTTTCAGTTACTCATTATTCTTCAACATTTTAAAGTACTTCAGGAAAAGTAGTTTCTTGACAAAAGATAAGGTAGTGCACAAATAAAGAGATGAACAAAGTTAGGCAAATAGGGTAGGTAAAATTATGCTCACACAGTAAAAGTGCATGGAATGAAGAAAAAGAAAAAAAAAAAAAAACAGAAAAAAAAATATACACAAGCACATGTGTACAAACATGCACAACTGCAGACATTTGACCAACAAAGCTGGAGCTCTTCAGATCGTCAGCTGTTAGTACCTCCTACCACTGCCTCTTGTTTAAATGAATTTCCCAGAAAGACCAGAATTCATACACATCCAGATATTAATGCTTTGGCAGAATTTGTTTTATTTAAGAGGATTCCAAGAAGAATGTTCACTCTAGCAATGAAGTTATAGCAGTATCTGCCACAAAATATAGCAGTATCTGCCACAAAGGCACATTTTTTTCTGACACACACCCAATGAACACGAGCACCAGCCTTCAGAGCAGCTGTATATGTCCATCAGATCAAAAGCAGATCAAGATTTCACCCCCCACCTTATCTTGAGTATCTCCTGGCTATGGTGTTGGCAGCCAAAACAAAGTTCATGCTTAACCTCATCCTAAAGAGCCTCTGTTAACAGTCAGGGAACGCAGTCCATCAGTTTAACATATATTTCTCCTGAACCACAAGCAGCACATAAAGCAGACTCTAGTCAAATCCAGTAATGATGCTAGGTATTTTGGGAAGAAGAAAAAAAAAAAAAAAGGCAAAAGTTGGCACAGTAAGGCAAATGTCATACTTTGGTGTATAGTAGTGTTCTGTCAGAAGCCAGACATATTAAAAATATTTACATAATTTAAAATAATTTGTACAGGTCTAGTAAAGTCTATTTTGGGCTTTGAGCTTTAATAAAAGTTTAAACATTTGCTAGATCCCATTGGACTTCATGTGTAACCTTGGCATTTGAGGGCAGTATTGAGGATATGCCATTACTAAACTTTTCATATTAGCATGAGTGTGAACTGAAATACCATAATAAAAATATAACAATATTTCTCGTGACTTGAAAACAACACTGGACTTTGTATTTATTTCCAGATGGGAAACTAAAAATGTACTCTATGTTTGCACATGTATACTCAGAGGTGGCTTTTAGTCTAATTTAAACATTCCAGAATAATGTGGCCTAAATATAACAACATGAATCATCCATCAGTTTCAAGGAAATATCTGGCAATTTTTCATTATGAATCACTAGGGACAGGTACCAATACCTCTCACTGATACTGAAGAGTCAAAAACACCTGGTGAATGCTTGGTATGACAAATCAATTATAAACATCTCCTGGTATTACTTTGATAATTATAGAAAGTAATTTATCTTTAAATATTACGTAATAAATGGCTGCAGGAAGCAGAGCTGAAAAATTAAGTTGGAAAAATTTCCTATAAGATGCTGGAAATGTGCAAACACCAGTGTGCAAAAAGAAGAGACAAATATGAACTGTATCCTAAATAAAAGAATATCAGGATTGGGACTAAATTTTAAAAGTATTCTTTGATGATAATAAAAGTATTGCCTCTGATTTTTAAAACCAGAGGAATGAGAAATTCTATTATAAGCTGCTTATGGTGCTTTTTTCCTTTCTGAATACCTATTTTGGAAAATTAAAATGTAAAGAAGAGAGTAAAGCAGAGGAGAGAAAAGGTTGAGCTGCAGGGTAAAGCTGATATTTTGTTTTTAATGATTTCTAGTAGACTGAAAAATAAAATAAAACTACTAGAATCATGGCTTGCTATTTTATAGACTTTTTTTTTTAAATTGTTTTAAAGCCAAGCTTTTATAAATGACAATGCAATATAATGGAGGTAACAGTCCTAAATTAAAGTACTTCCACACATACATTGTTATTAAATGAACAATTTGATGCTATATTAAAACAAGATTTTTAGAACGTTTTTCCATATGACACTGTGAGTGGGTATCAGTGTGACCTCAATATATTAAATAGGAGAAAAAAAACACACCCATGACTAGAAGAGGGAGGTTTTGCATAAACTAAGTTCCATTCTTAAAAGACTGATAGCTTTTTAGCCAAATCTTTGAAGTTCACTTTTAGCTGGTCAAAGTCCATGTTCCCTGTGCCTCTGCCATACTCACAGGAGATGATTCCAGTTATATCAAGTACTTTGCTTTGCTGTCCTCCTTGTAGTTTAAGTCAATTAAAATAAGGTAAATTATCTAAAGCAGACTAATGCAGAGGTGCCCACATTGCCAGAAAAATTGCAAATAGTCCTCAGCACATGAGCAAAATGTCCAGAGTAAAGATGCTCTGATCCCATAGGTGAGCTATGCGGGAGTCGTAGTATAAGCAGGTACAAAGCACAGAGGACATGACCAACTACACTACATCCCATGCTGTCTCACTACAGAGCACACTTGGGACAATTATTCATGACATTTCATGCACTAAAATCCCAGATAAACATTATTGGCCAGCAATTTGCTAGCAAAAAACACAAGCGGAGCAAAGTTTGCAGCCTAAGTGTTTCCAGGGTAGGAGACCCAGTCTGCCCCAGTTTTTAAATTAGCGCTTTGATAACTCTCCAGACATAAATCAGAAAAGTTGTACTAATGAACATCTGGAAGACAGTATATAACCCTCCCACCGCTGAAAAGTGTCACTAGCCATATTTGACAGAAGAAACAACAAATGCTGCGAGCATTTCCTCAGACTGAACACAGCTTGTAGCAGTATTTCAAATATGCCTGTGATCTTAGAAAGAGCTCTAAAGGGGTATCCGTTAGTCCTGGTTTGGAAATGGTTGACATTATGCAAAAGTAAGTGCTCTCCTGAGATTTCAGTGAAAGCCACAATGCCAGGGAAGCTGATCTCACAAGGCTTCCATCATCTCAGATGACAGAAGTCTCAGAAGATCAGTTAATTTTTGTCATTCTGAGCCAAAATCTCATCAGTAAAGTTCAGGAAATTTCAGGGGCATTAAATCCAAACATAAACCATCATCTCTATGTGGATTTGAGTTCCGAATTTGAGTTTGCACCCACTTGAAGCATGAGGTGTTTAAAGCCTTCCCATTCTTTCACTAGTCCTGTAAAATACTGCATTTCAATAATGATACTAATATAGCAATATTAATAATTAACAATAACATATACTAATTATATATATATAAATTCAACTCGGACAGAAGCTGTGTTTTCTGGAAGCGGCAGTCAGAAATTCTTCTGTGTCATTTCAGTTCTTTTTCTGACAAATTGCATGGCCTCTAGCAAGCCACTTCACTTTTCTCTTTCAGTTCTTCAACGGTCTAAAGTTATTTATCTCCCAGGAATGTTATCATAATTAATAAACTGCTTCATTAGCTACTGCACAGCTTTTTGAAAATGCCTTTTAAGCATGTCCATAAAGAAGAGATTTATTGTCACGAGATTTTGCTTCCAGCTCTCGTGTCCTCAGTGGTTAAAATATGGAGCTGGTAAAGGGTCTCACACCA
Organism: Netta rufina; assembly: GCF_964035555.1. Classification (NCBI taxonomy): domain Eukaryota; kingdom Metazoa; phylum Chordata; class Aves; order Anseriformes; family Anatidae; genus Netta; species Netta rufina. Next base: position 36,401,076 of record NC_140124.1, on the reverse strand, counting down.
TCCCCTCCGCCCTGGAGCCCATCGCTCATAATGAGGTGCACTTGTACATCCCAAGCGAATGCCAGACTGAACACGCAGCGGCCCGAAGTGCAAAACAACTTCCATTATTCATAGCTCTTGCAAAAATCTTGGAAAGTGAAAGCTGTACAAATTCCAAGCAAAAGACTGAAATCTATCTCTACGAAGCAGAACTTCCCTGTAAGACAACCTTGCTTCTAGTTTTATAATTTCCCTTTTCCCTGGCTTCAATGCCATAAGAATTTACTTTTATTTGTACCAGCTCTCCCTGACACACAAGTTTACACAAACAAAACCTTTTCTGGAAGGGACAGCTCGGCACCAAACAAGTCACCCTCACGTATACAGATGCATCTGACTTAAGTTTCAAAACCTTACAACAAACACACAAGAACCAGATCCAGCAGTTCATGTGTTGGGCTAGTTGATAGCTACAGCAAGCAAACATTAGGATTGTATTTCAATTATTGCCATGGTTACAAAATCAGGGTGGACACTGGAGGAAAAAGGAGAAAGAGAAACAAATTTACAAAGCCAGCAAATCCTATGAGGAAAGAGAGGGTGGTGGAGAAAGGGATGAAGGAGAAAGGGTGGACAGTTGGTGAGGGATGCTGGGTGGGGGAAAGAGAGGTCATTCTAACACCCAGCTGAATAAAGGCAAACAAAATAATAAAAATTCAAGTTCTTCTAGAGAGATAGTGCTGATAAGATCACTGCAGGATAAAGTGACACAAAGAAAGAAAAATGCAAGGAATTGTTACAACTTGTGGCTGCAACAAGCAATGTGATTTGTATGCACTCACTGGAAGTGAGATCAAATATTCAACACATATTTGCAGCAGCTATGAGCAACTGAACCAGCTCTCTTCTCTATTTCACTGCCTGAGCCACTGACAGCTTAAGAAGAATTAGTTTCTACTGAGTCTAGTCCATAATCCAGCATTTAGGCATGACGGCTGTGAGGTCCTGTTTCAGTAAACAAAACAAAATATGATTAGCTTCACCCATAACGTTAATACCTTAATCCACAGCAAGGCATACTGTCTACAGGCAAAGCTACTGCTCAGGGAGGATTTCAAAGTGCAGATCAGGAGCACACTGAAAGCTTGGCTTTGGTAACTCTAAAACATAAGCACCAACATAACAGGAGATACAATTTCAGAACAGTGAATTTTGTCAACAGTTTAACTATTCAACTCTCTCTTCTTCCTTGAAAACATTTCTTAGTTACTGATAGAGGAAATTGTGTCAATATTATTATTATTATTATTATTAATAGTTATTAATTAATAATAATTAATTAATAATAATAATTAATAATAATTATTATTATTATTAATAATAATAATAATAATCATTTGGAAAACTTCCTTTTCCATTTTTTCCCTTATGTAGCTTTCATTGCTTTCTTATTAAGGACAATATGAGAAATTGCTTCTGAAAGCTCTACAGAGATGTGACACTTTTCCTTCAGCTCAGTGGTCCAGAACCCATGCTAAGAAAAGTTTTATGCCCCTGAAGCAGTGTGTATCACTCAATTAAAGTGATTCCTTTCCCTTTCATCTTGATATGAAAACACTGGCTTCAAACCATTATTATACATAACAAAATACTTGCAGTCATGAAATGTTAAGCAGCTGAACCTAGAACCTCAGTGGCTTTGATCCTGCCTGCATTTCCTGTCTGCAGCCAGTATCGAAACCCCGCAGCCCTGGGCCCACTCTTCGTAACCAGCTGAAATTTCCTTCCCAAGAAGCCACAGGAGCTGTCCCAGTATGCCACTGCTATTGTAACAGAGCTCTTGTTTCCACATGTAGCAGCTGCTAAAATATTTCAGCTGAGCATCTTACTGGGGCAGGGATAACAGCACACCCCAGTGATTTCTCCCTTTGCATCATTTGAACCACCATGACTCATGGACACAAAAATTAAAGTTATTTCTAAAATACAAAGGGCACCTGAACCAGGTCTGCCTTTCTGCTGGGATGGGTGGCTGACTGAACATGGACTGGGATTTTCACAGCCACCAGCAGGATCTTGACCCAAATGAAAATTAGTTCTGATGACAACTGTCTAACCACAGTTTCTTCCACTTTTTGCTTCCTCCTCCTCCAAAGCTATTCAGCATTCTAAGGTAAATTACAAGGTTCAATTAATATGAATATTCACCACTGTAATTGTGAACATACTCATTACTGGCTTATTACTTTTCTTTTCCTGTTATGTTTTTACTCTTATACCTGATAGATGCTTTCAAATTAATTTTCTTATCATTACTGTTCGACCTAGTAACACATAGAAGGCAAATACACTAACCCACAACTCTATATACTTCTGATATGAAAATAACTTCTTAAAAAAAAAAAGAGAGAGAAAAAAAAAAAAAAAAAAAAGCACAGATTCTGTCAGGAAGGCAGGCACAGCCAAAGAATACACATTACATTTTATTCAAATTTTATAAAACTATGTATCTGGCAAGGGGCAAAGGGACAGTGAAAAAGAAGAAATGAACAGGTCAAATCAAAAACTGCATTTTAAAGTCAGATTATTTTCACTGCCAGTCTGCTCCTTTCATAGCTCAAAAATCTCTACAGCTAAAGATCAATGCCTCACAATATTCAGATGGAAAAGCATCAGCTCCACAGAAAGAACCGTGGTCACACAGCCTTCCAGTGGTCCTTCACACACTGTTTATCTTTCAGTCAGGTAGCCCACATGGTATTGCACTTCCCAGTTATAAAACCCTGGATACTCTGAAACTGCAAACCAAACTGCACATAATCAGTATATGAAGAGAAAGGCACAGCCAACAATTCCAAATTCCTAATATTCCTAATAGCCTACTGAACCACATGTTAATATGCTACACGTGCTATTCTGCATATTTTTGCCATGTACACTTACAGCTGAATGTTTCCTCCACTTTCCAATGCAATATATTTTAATACAAATTCAATGGGTGTTTTTGGTAGGCAGCATAAGGGTTTTATCCCTTCAGCTCTGAGTCTAAGAAGAAAGTGATATTGATTTAGATGTTCACTCATTCATTTTATAGGACAGTTTTAAAGCATTAGGTGATAACCTAATTGAGAGGCACGCCACGCGAGAAACTGAGATTGTTGTGATAATTTAAATCAGTTCTGGGATGTCATCTACAATAATTTAATATGTGAAGTTACACACTCCAGAAAAAAAAAAAAAAAAAAAAAACACACACACAAAAATGGTAAATGAGCAACTTTGGTAGCAGTGAAAAGGCTTTCTAGAAATGCAAGGTAATACAAATTAAATAAATTGTTTATTATAGAAACATAAAATTAATGTAACCCATTCGGTATGTTTGTGTATATGTGTTTGTATATGTATGTTTCTGACAGACTTCTATTTCCCTCTACAAAATGACTGTGTACCGATCAAGGGAACAAATCTTTTGCCATCTATCTGCTGTCTCTGGAAAACCTGGCATCATACAGTATCCATACTGATATTATTTATCCATATTTATTTTAAAGAAGAAAATTAAATCACCAAACAGTATTACTTCTGCATACCAAATCATACTTGCATTGCTCAGGTACACATTTTGATGTGCACAAGGCCGGAAGGATTCGGCATCACATCTGGGTCTCCCATCTAGATGAGCCTGTCCTGCATTCTTTCATGTGGGCGCAGAGAAAACACGGATCCATCTGCCATGGATTTGTACGGCTGATGAACCAAGCCCAAAGTCCCCCAAACTTCTCCAGTTACCACAGTCATTAGCTGCAAGCAGCTTCGATGACTTTGTTTAGTGCTCAGCACATACATTCTTTGCCGCATGCAGCCAGCCACATGCAGTACTGGATCTGCTATCAGTAATGGCATTAGCAGAATCTAAAGAAATCTGAAATTCCTTCCTAATGCAGGACACAAACCAGTAAGGTACTAAGCACCCTCATTTTCCACTTGTTTAAAAAAATCACCGGAGTATGTAAAGTCTCATGCTTTGAGCATGAAGCAAAGTGAAACAGTTAATAAGTACAAACATGCCTGTAATACAGATGATTCAGATTTATAATTCATGAACTTACATGTAAGAAATAATTTTGCTCTGGATATCCTACATTTTTTCCACTTTGTGTTCATGCAGGGTATTGCTAATAGATTCATATTGTTCAAGCAGTGGCTAAATGAGGAGGCTTTTTACACTGCATGTGCATTCAAAGAAAAACAAAGTACAAAACTCGAATATAGAATATTCATAAATAAATAAATAACCCTGCATTTGAAAAGAACGGTCCTGGAGCTCTGAATTACACCTCTTAAGGGTGAATATGTGTGGACTTTTTCCACCCCTAGAAGTGTGGCAGAAAACCCCTTGTAAGTGAAGGTGCTGTGTGTTCACTACACTATGTTTTGGAACTGATAGTAATTTCTCTGAAAGAGCCATACCTTTACATGTTAGGTTTAGGGACAAAACCTGCTTATCCAAATTTAAAAGTAGTTTGTATTAATATACAGTTTTGGATATTAAACTGCAGAATTCTCACAATATGCACTAATATTTTAATCTTGTTCTTAAGTAGCCTCACATTTCCAGTAAAAAAAAAAAAAAAAAAAAGGCAGGGGGTGTGGGGTGGGGGGAGTAAACTCCAGAACCTTTAGTCCCCAAAACAGATGCCAGCTTGGGATTTATTTAGCCAAGGAGTATTTAGCTTGGCTCAGCCTCACTTGAGTTGAAAAAACACTTGCCTATTCCAAAAAGTTTTTAACAAGCTCTGCTGCAGATGCTGTTGCCATTTGGCATGTCACCGTCACTGTGTGGTACAGAGGAGAGAGAACTCTTGACCACAGGTTTTCCTTGGCCAGGGGAGCCAGAGTTTTTGGCTATTGCTGCTCTTCTGACCAACTGGCTGCATGTTTACGGAATGTGGTTTTAGACGGGGTGTTAACAGAGGTTGGGTTAATAGCCTAACCCAGACCAACAGTGAGGTGAAGGCATGACCTATCCAATCTAAGAAAACAGAGATTGTATATTTTGCTGCTCTTAACCAAGAGCTTCTTGCATGCACCGTGCCTATAGACAAGAAGATATTTTTCTTTGCCTCAGGATAGATGACAACAACTGTAAAAGCTGTACCAGTCATGCAAAGTAGAAATATATAAAAACATGTGGTTGCTTAATCTTTGTCGGCTTGATTTCATTCTCTCACTTATGACAATTTTACCTTGGCATAATGCCACTGAAAGAAGTTAAATGAAGTTACTCCTGTTTTCCACTATGATGAGATATCTTGAGAGGATAAAAACCCTACAGAGTTAAACTGCAAACTTCTGTCCTCATATTTCTACTTGCCAGCAAATGGCAGCTCTGAAACTGGAAAAGCCTAAGTGTTTCAACACTGATGAACTTTGTTCCAAGGCATTAGTGCTGAACACCTCTATGAGAGTGCATATAAAACTGGGGAAAGCTGCCCACATGTAGCTTAGTTTACCGACACTAATCATATAACAGTGCAAATGCCTGAGGAAGCCTTGACCTTGTAAGACATGTAACAACTTCAAAAACACCATGACATTTGACTCCTATCAATAAATTGTTTTTGTCTGAATTTTGGCACATCTTTCTGATGGCAGCACCTTTGTTGCACTTAAGCAAAAGAAAATATCCTGGCTGTATATATGTCATTCAGTCTACTTCTCTAACACTGGCGTTACACTGACACACCATGTGCCTATCCGGAAAAAACACGGACTATGTACACTCCCTCCTCATCAGACACTTTTTACTTCACTGATGATTAACTGACAATTTCTTCAAGCCAAGTCGTGGAGCACAGACACCATCAGAGAACCAGCCAGACCATTTGTTTAAACACTGCTAATCTGCACCAAAAGTCCTATTTAACACGGTTCGGATCACATAGCCGACACTTCAGTTCAGTTCCCTCTCACTGAGAGCTCGGCTAGGACTAGTAACATCTTGAAAGTTCATAGACTAAACTGACACAAAGGCAATTTACTGCAGCATATTAAAAAGAGTGTAACATATGACTAAGAATGAAGTAAGCAGTGTCTGGCTACATCCCCCACTGTCTGGGTAGCCAGTATGCAAGAGCAATATAAGAAAGTAAACTATATATTTTTAAATTTTCCATTTTACCATTTTGGCTTCCGAATGCATTGGAGGGACTTGAGGTGAAGCACAAGGATTATTGAGGTTCGGCCCTTGCATTCCCATGATGTTGGAGTTCATTGACATTTGTCGCTCCATCTTTTAAAAGAAAAAGAAAGAACACGGTTTCAAAGCGTCTAGAGACATTTGAAAGTATTTATGCCTGGTTTCTAGGTAAATGGACTCAGCTTTATTTCTTCAAGTTATGACGGGAAAAATAACAATCTGTGTCATGAAGTGCATGCGTGTGTGCACGCAGGCGTGTGTTTCATCAGAGTCGGCCCTGAAAACTCACAGCCAATTATAAAGAAAAGGATTCTTTACTAAACAAATTTAGCAGCCACCCAGGTTTGCACTTTTTTGTAATGATTTTCTCCCTTTCAGTATAACAACACTCGGAGTTAAGTGGTTTTAAAAGCATCACTGTATAAAGCTATGGCTTCTCCTGTCAGTGCAGCCCAACTTAGCTAGTTAAAAACATAAATAAAAATCCCCAATCTTGAGTATATGGAAAACGAATTGGCTCTTTTTTCTTCACTCAGCTTGCTCAGTTGAGAGGAGTTTTCCATATGTCTTGTACGGGAAGCTTTCATGTACTGCTGATGCAGCACAAAATACAAAGCAGGACTCCTGGCTATGTAGAGCACTTTTTGCAAGCTAAACTCACCATGTTGTGAGTGAGGGACACAACCTAATGGCAGAAAAGACTAGATATAATAATTTCCTGTGGTGCTTTCCCTGAAAAGAGGCAAGTGCTGTTACACTGCTAGTGTTCGCTCAGAAGGGTCAGGGTGATAAGTAGTGTTATGGTGCTGCTTTCAGCCACAGCTGAGCATCCTGCCCCAACTGAGGTTAGTCCCTGAATCTTTGGCTCATACAAGAAAGCAGCAGCTCTGCTGCAGGATAGGAACGGCTCTATCTGCGGGATAGGAGCGGCTCCCACAGTGATCTTCTCCACAGTCCATTCAGGAGGACTGTGGTGCAGGAAGACTCACATCTGTGGGGCTGTCAGCAGAAGCACACCTGCTTCTCTGCAAGCAGAGCTGCCCAAAGGGCTCCCCAGCAGCAACCTGAAGCCCCTGAGCTTACACTGAAGCAGGCTGTTTGCTCCATTTCAGGTTCCTTAGTAATCATGCCAGAAAAAAAAAAAAATAAAATAAAATAAAAACCAGAACTGTCCACAGTGGCATTTCTTACATTTTTTTGTTGACCTTCCTGGTCGATACTCCAGGAGAACCTTATTGGTAAGTTACTAATTAACAACTTATTAATGACTGCTCAGATAGCAGCCGACCTGAATCTTCTTAGCCCCAGACTGTCCCCCTTGCCCCAGCAGTGCCAGAACAAAAAGTACTTTCCTCTCATCCATATCTGATCGCCCTCAGGTTGCCTTCCCAACTGAACACCATGTGATGAAACAGAAACTTCTCCTTTCACACTCCCCTCTTCCCCATGCTATCTAGACTCCTTTCTACCCCTTATCTGCCCAGTTGTCTTATACTGCGAGTTGTTAAAATCATTTAATATTTTGAAGATACAATGGCAAAGCACCCTTCATCTCCCAGAAAATGAAGAATATTCCCAACTCTGCAGAAATTAGTGGCAGTTGAAGATGAGCAGTGATCATGACCAAATTTTAGTTAAGTGCAAGTTACTAGGCCTGGAAAGTAAGCTATATTTCCTTCTTGTTAGCTAGTTATCTCCCAGAAGGAAGAGGATTACTTCTGAGTTCACTGCCATAACATACGTACATAACTTTTCCAGTTTTATCTGACTTCAGGAATTTCTTTTTGTTCCAGTGCAGACATACTGATCTCACTGACATGACCAAGTGTGAGAACCAGAAACTGTAGTCTCATGTAAACTGTTTCTAATCACTCTCACACTAATTAACATTCCATTAACCGCACCAGAAATACTCTTGTGCAAGACAAAGCAGAGAAAAATGTCCAGCTTCCCTAGCTCATTACACCTTGATCTTTTTTTTTGGACAATCCAACAGACTCTCACCTCTGCATAGGCTGAATCCAGAGACAAAAATAAATGAATAAATAATGCCCCCCTGCCTCTCCTCCCTCGCCTTCCCCCCTTAAAAAAAAATAAATTAAAATTTAAAGCAACAACAACAGCAAAACACAAAAAACTTACAGGCATGAGTACAGCAGAAGATCCAGGCATTGTAGGGTTGGGCAGGGTGCCAGGCATAGAGGCAGGCATAGGCTGTCTTTGTCGGTTGTGTAGGTGCAGTAGTGAAGACAGAGAACCTGGAACAGGCCTAGGAGGAAAGGAAAGGAAGTTGTCATGGGCTTTGGAGACCAAACCAAGCCTTACAGCGGCAGCCATTGCTAGGCACTGACAATTTTAGGCAAGCAGGCACAAATAAGCCAATCTAGCATTTGTCATCTCCTGCACAAATCCACAGGACAGGAGGTTTTCAAGAAACAGATGACTCACATTCCCCCTAGTAGTAGTTATTGGTTAAAGCACCAACAGAGTTCATCTAAGAGAACATGAAAGTAAACACAACAGCAGGTCTGAGTCTATGCACCTCTGCATCTTACAACGGCCAGCAAAAGATTTCTACCGACAAAGCAGGAAAATTTCCTGGCATGCTACATAAGTGAGTTGCTATAAATTCTGCCTTCAGGAACAAAAATATTTGGATAATAGTTTTGCAGACTATGATAGAAAATTAAACACATTTATATTAATTCTGAAGTTTTACCACCTGTAAATAAACTACTCTCAAATGAGGATTTCAGCTCTACTCTTGACATTTTGTCCTGAAATTCTACCAAGCCTTTGTTACAAAGTGAGGTCTCTAATATTGCCAGTTTGAATGTAACCAGGACACAGAAAATGGAAAAAAAAATATCAAAATTACATATATTACATTGAGATTAAGTAGCTGTTAAAGGTAAAAGATAAAGAATATAAAGAAGCAGAGAAATATTTTGGCAAAAGAGTTCTAGTAGATTTAGAAGGATTTTTCTAAGTAAACCAGAGGAAAAAGTAATGTTGAGGAAGTAGGGCCACTAAGAAAGAAAAATCATCATAAAATTAATGGATTAAATGAAGCTTGGACTACTCTTTGAAGCAATCTGACGTGTTAATGTTTCATAGAGCAGGACACTCTCAAGAGCAGGACCTCCCAATTCCCACTTCTCCAAACCTCCCCAGTATTTCCCATCCTTGTACTTTCAGTCCTTCAATCCTCCTCTCTAAAAGCCCGCTCCCCTCCAGAAACATTTTATTCCAACAAAGCCATCTCAAAGTCTTTGCCCTGCCCGACCTTCGCCGCAGACACTCCTGCTGCTCCCACCCCCTGCCCTCAGCTGCCCTCTTCTTGGCAGCTGCAGATGACTGAACCCATCCTTTTGTCTTGGTTCTCCATGAAGAAAAAAAGCCTGTGTTTTCAAGGATGTTTAAAAAATCCTCCCAGACACATATAGTACTTATTCAGAAGAAACAAACAAAAAAAAAATCCAGCAACAACAAATGTAGCTTACATATAGACAAGAAGCTCTTCCTATGCCTCCCTGGTTATCTGCTGATGGAGGAACATGATGTACTTTACATCTTCACTCCTCCCAAAGAAACTCAAGGTAATGTCTCCCAAATACACAATATAACCTCCTGAGAGGGTGCAAAAAGCAGTGTGATTGATCAAACATGAATCCATTTCTGGGAGAGGGGACAAATGGTCTACGCAGCACTACGGTGAGCCTGGGGCACTGTGGAGATGATGTAAGTGGGATGAAAGTTCTGCAGGAAAAAAGATCTCAGAAAATAAAGTACACAGTCCCTGACCATCCTATTTCCACCTAAAGTGCAGCTGCTCCTTGTACCAGCACTCGTTCCAGCAAAAGGGCTGAGAAGTCATTAGGACAGGGCCAAAAAAGCAGGAAACGTAGATTCAGGAGAAGGGAAGGGAAGGGAAGGGAAGGGAAGGGAAGGGAAGGGAAGGGAAGGGAAGGGAAGGGAAGGGAAGGGAAGGGAAGGGAAGGGAAGGGAAGGGAAGGGAAGGGAAGGGAAGGGAAGGGAAGGGAAGGGAAGGGAAGGGAAGGGAAGGGAAGGGAAGGGGAAAGCGTTGGTGCACTCTCATGGGGGTCCACCAGCTGAGACACAGCCTACAGTTCCTGTTCTGGCTAACGGGAGGAATGTGTTCAATAAAAATATCACTTGAGTTTGCAGTGTGACCAAAGTAAAACAAATGCCATGACAACAGCCCCCTCCCCACTTAGTCATTTGGAGACTGTCCCATATATAGACCCTTTGTACAATTCACCGGTTTCATAATAACCTTAGGTGTTAGGCTGTTTGACAGAAACTTATTTTGGCCTGACCTAGGCAATTTGTGCACGTGATTCTCAAGGGACTGCAAGGTTTGAGTTTTGCTTATATGTTCCAGAGCCAAAAACATTTCCAAAATTGCTTTAATGAGTTTGGGAATATGGGACTTGGGCAAAAGGGAATTATTGGTATTTATTAAAATGGCAAAGAAGCTTCCTTGCTGTCCCCAGTTTCACCTTTAAAGCTGCTTCACTTTGGAGGTCTGCATATGCTTTACACTTAGCTAGAGAAAAAAAAAAAATCCTCAGTACTTCAGGTATTTCTTCTTGCTAAACTCCTGCAAGTCTACTCCCAAGTGCAAAGAGCTGCAGAACAGGCAGAGAAACCTTGTGCTTCCAGGTTGACCCTCTGTTGAAAAGTCTGCACTGCTCCTGCCACCAATAAAAGTGCTACATAACGCACACCAGACTCAGCTCACCATTGGGGCAGTCTGACATTGGCCAGTACTCGTGGATACTTCTATTGCTTCCACATTGAAGGCAGGTCATTGATTATCATGCACTCACATGCACATGCACAGCCAGCTCAGGGGATATTTATGGCAAAGAACATATGTATACATAGGCTGAGATGCTCAGCTTGTCTACTTCTAAGGCATTTCTTCTTCTTCCAAGGACAACACAATCTCTTTTGTTGTTGCTTTTTAACCCGCAGCAAAGAAAGCCAGTAAGAGTTTATAATTGTTATTTTTGATGTTGGACACGTTGACTCTGCTCCTCGCTTTACAAATGCTGAGGAGGTACAGCCTGTAGCCAGTCAGTCAATATTGCTGACCGAAGGATTTTAATTCCTTGGCACCTGTGCTGCTAAATAAACAGGGTTGTTGGGCAAACAGCCCATAAATAAAGGACGGATAAGATAGAGAACTGGCAAGTGCTCAACCTCACTGGAAATCTGGCTATCTGTAGGGTTTCTCCCAACTTTAAGAATTTTCCTCTTGTTCCCACAGAAGAATGCTGCCGGACACTATGTGATCTCAGTCAGGATTTGCACACCATCTCGCTGGGCATACAGAGCCTGGATGAATAGCCTTTACGGTGGCTTAGTAAAATACCACGTGTTAGCTGGGCTGCTCCAACTGAGAGAGTTGGCTCTCCTCCCTCTGTAGGGTTGTGCTAACACCATGAGTCATCGTTACTAACATTTAGGCAGATGGGCGGTACCCTGCTAAGCCATGGTGACTCGATCATTTTCCATCATATGACTCTACCCAACGATTAAAGATAAATCCACTAATGTAATCAAATATCTATGATATATACTTTGCTATGTGCCTTCTTGATTAATACCAAATATTCTGTCTGCTATGATGCAACTCCGATCTGACCCAGTTTTCTAGACTGTCTGATGACTAAACGCTACATTTGTCTATTAAAAGACCAGGCCTCCCTTAACTTGTACTCTTCAATGATAGTTTCTGCAGATGACAATTTCATGCTGAGGTCTCATGAGATTAGGTCAATATTAACCCAGATCATTCAGGCTTGTGTGCAGAAGGCCTAATGCTGTTTAAAGCATTACTGTAGCATATTTCTAATGGCAAAGCACCCCAGGTCAGTGAGTCTTACCACAACCCCTGTCCTGCTCCTTACTCTCCGGCATGTAGGATCTGTGAAAGGTCAGAAAGAATAGCTCCACCACAACACAGTTTGTTCTACTTTAGCTGTTCTGGAAAATGTAAAGCCACATGTCTATGGAGTTGCATTTGAGCAAAGGATCTCATTCATCTCGTGATTTTCTATGGCCTCCAGACCCAGCCAGCTCACACAGAAGAGCCCACAGGTGGCTGGCTGTGCGGTGGCAATTCGCCATGTTGGGTCAGCACTGGCTCAGGGATTTCTGTACCACACTCCAGTTATGCAACATAGACTTGCCCAGACTTTGATCTCTTTATATATATACATATGTATATTTATATATGTATATATATACGTGTATACTTATTACCACAGCACCTACAAGCCTTGGTTTAAAAACTGTGGGTGAGGTCCTGCCTCGGAAAACTTATAGACCAAGGATAAAATGAGGGAGAGAAAAAGGGAAACACAGGTGACTAAGGCAGCGATGGCACCCCTATGATCAATGCAATGATGAACAATCACTACGTATCTACATCCTAGACACTTTCATGGAATGTCAGTAGGTGATGTGGTTTGGTCTGCTTGCAGGCAGAAGCACCCAAGTGGGCTATCATGCTAAGAAGGAGAACAGCTGGCAACTGTCAAGCCTCCGAATGTCTCATGGGCCACTAAGTACCATCATAATAAAACTTTTTATTGATAAATGGTTTTGATATAGTTCACTGGAGCATGTGGTTCTTCAGACAAACTACAAACCACTTGCACAGCAGCTACTGAGGCCAGAGTACCTGATCTGAGTGCTGTCATTGGCCTTCCATAATTGAAATATTCAGTCGGAGGGCTAAGAATTGGATGTTTTAACCTGAGAAAAGTGTACTGACTGGAGGGGTTGTCTCACTTGCAGGGCCTGCTGTTGCTTGATCCACAGTGCCCGTACTTTAGCCTAATAAGCCAGCTATGGTTTTCCTCCTTTGTGGACCATTACTTGAGATGCACCCTCCACCAGAAAAATAGGACAGTTTTCTCTAGTTTCAATTTATTCATTTGTCATTCAGAGGAGGAACGCAAAAACAAACACAATGGAAAGCAACAAGGCATCAGACAAGTACTTGGAATACCTCACAAAATTCAAGGGACCTCACCTGTCCTGCCATACCCCACGTTTAACAACTTTTTAATCACGGCATCATCAGAGAGCCAAACTTTCCAAGAAATGGGAGCATTATGTCGCCAGTTTTTTTCAGAAAGCCAAATCATATTCAGAGGGAAAGAAAACTGGCACCTAAAATTAATGGATCTTTGCCAACCTAGTAAAGATCCTTGTTTGTATTTCTCAGACAATTCAGACATCTGCACGATGTGGGTAGATTGTTATTATCAGTAGCAGACATTTGTACTGTAGTGGTGCCCAAAGGTCCCAGTCTGGACCGGGACCCCATTGAGCCTGGCACTGTACAAACACAGATAAGAGACAATTCTTACACAGTGTGTTTACAATGTAGAGACACAAAACAGATGAAAAGTAGAAGATGGAGACAGAACACACAAGCAAATAAATATGCTAGAGAGTTGGAGGCAGCTTAGTGGCACTCCTCTGGTTGCTTTTTTGTTTCTTTGTATATTTTTTATTGAACTCATACAAGCTCAGAAATGACAGGACTGAGGAAGTTTGCAAGAGGAAGGGAGTAACTAAGATTGAGACACAGGAAGGGCAATACTCTAGAGAGGAAAAATTGTGGCTCATAATTTAGAAGACTTTGCTATGCTTTCTGCAGAGATTTTTAAATAGAGTGTGCATATGTTTTATACATGTGTTAACTTAAGGATTTTTTGTTGTACAAGAGGAGATCAGCCTGGGAAAGAGAAACTAGCCGATGGTACAGACACTGGCAAAGGGAAAGTGATGCTTGACACTGTAATGAGAAACTGGAGGAATGAGATAAGATAAGACTAAGCTGAGAAAAGTCTTAAAGACAAGAAGCTTGATTCAGAAGTGAAGAGAAAGCCAGTTTAAGTGAGGAGAGCTGGCACAATTAAGATAACAAGCACAGAGGTAGAAAGAATTCGGTAACGGTCATTGCATAAGGAGCAAGATACAGCAGACATGAAATGATATGGACATAGTCAAAAGCAAGCAACAAGATGTTACTTCTCAATTCATGTATCCTTTGATATCATGTGAGGTGTTCAGTGGGAACAAAGCAACTCCATCAGAAACATATTCTTGCTCATATGTTTTAATTCACAGGAACAGAACATCTAACTGAAGGGAAAGAGTAAGGAAAACAGAAGATGGACAGGGAATGGGTGTACATGCAGGAAAATACTAGGAACATATATAAAAATTACTCTAATATATGTTAAGAATGCTGAGCTTGTAGGAGAAAAGCCCCACAAGTCAGCAGCCCCACTGCTGTAATGTATTCAGTGGGCCAAATTCTATTTAAAGATTTAGTCAATGATAAATTTTGCCTTTAGAAATTCCAATTGTGTTAATGCCACCTATATTTCCTGAACACATGTTCAAGGAACCTCTGCAAATTAAGCATAAGTACAAGGACCAGCAGGTCCTTGGAAGCCTCAGAGAACCCATTAACATTTGCCTTTTGGCTCTCACAGGTCTTAGAAACTGCTGGTTTCAATCTTCCCTTCCCTCTAAATATTTCACTAGGTCTTATTGCCTGACCCATTACAAGAAAAATAAGAAAAGCTAGAATGGTTTCTTAGACTACAGCCTCCTCAGAGAAGTTTATGTTCTGCACAGTGTTATGCACACAGCTGGAACTCACAAATGATACGTGGAGGATAATGGCATAGTTAAAGCAAAACAAGGAAACACAGCGAAAGGCAGGTTCAAGGGATTATAAAGAACTAGATCATATAAAAACACATTCTTGTAATAAAAATAAAAAAAAAAGTGGGTTAAAAACAAAAAATCTGCAGCATAAACATGACAGAACACTTAATCATGAAAGCAAGCAACAATGTCAAACTGATCCCACTGTCACGTTCTCCCAGCTCAAACAGGACCAAAAGCCTAGTTCTTCAGGAAAACACATGATCTGGCATCACCGCAAATAAAAGCGAACCAGTTTCCACTGAAGAAAAAAGGTGACAACAATAATCAAGCACACCTAATGGCAGCTGACTCAAAACCAGGAATCATAACAGCAATAAAACTTACACAGATGCTTTCTAAAATGCCCATTCTTTTTAAGGGTCAGGCTTAAGGCTCCAGCCTGGCAAATTCATAAAAATTTGAGAATTTAAGGCTCATCAAGGAAAAACATCAACAGGTTAAACAACTGGAAATAATCCTAATCCCAGCATTCAGACGAAAGTGACAACACCAAGCAACTGTTCAGCCAGGTTTGTGCTACGTAAAGGTGTTGGAGCCTTCATTTGCTCAAGTGACTACAGCAGCTGGACGTTTGCAAACGCTTTGTAGCAAGGCAAATGGCATTTATTTGACTTTCATAGATCTGTGTATGGAAAGAATAATAGATCACAAAAAAGACAGAGAAAAAGTCCTCTTTACTCTTGAAGGGCTGAGAGAGTATTTGGAGAACTCAGTGAGTACCCAGTACCAAAAAATCCTTGTAGTGGAAATACGGCAAAACAAATTTCTCAATTAAAATTCTGTTTCTATTCACCCTTATTATTTGGACCAGTGAAATTTAATAGAGATGTTAAGATAAAAGAGCTTTGTAAACTCTGCTTTATAATAAAAATGAAAAAAAAAAAAAAGAAAAAAAAGAATCTTTTTGAAGTGATTTATTTTTCCTTTTTTTTTGTTCATTTTTTTTAACTTCCCAAACAAAGCAGAAGTTTGTCTCTGAAAATAAGACGGTGAATTACAGCAAAGTCATGAAAACAAAGAACCAACAGTTTCTCCAGTGCAGGCTTGTTACCATGAGCTAATAATTCCAGACTTTAAGCAAGCTGAGCCTCTTTTTTTAATAACTGCATGCCTCTAGGCAAAGTATTTCTACTAAAAATTATTGAGGCATGGAACAAGGCAAGGTGTGTGAGCTAATGTTGGATTGTTCGGTTACTAAACCAACTCCTATAGCAATGAGCCTGCTCTGAACTGACAGATTATTTCTCTGTATACACTTGTATAAACACACTGCTTAAGGTCGAAATCTGTGTAAGCTTTCTTTTCAATTAAAATGTCAAAGATGACAGCACATGTTTTCACTGTCCTCAACAGAATGATGGATGCTGCAGCAGCAGTTTCATGCCCCTGTGTTTCAGAGATGTTTGCCTGCCCGGGTGTCTAAGAAAGATGTACTTGCTGATCTTCTCATATGCCTGTGGGCAGAAAGGACTACTATAAAAACATTATGCTTTGGATGGCTTAATATCTCATGGCTTTCTCTTCCTCAAAATCCCCTCATGTGCCCCCACATCCAGTGTTGCAAAAGTTAGAGCAGAAAGTTCGTCGTGCCCAAGGAGGCTGGAGAAAGTCCTGAACTAAATGTAAAACACTGGATTGCTGCTCAAGTGACAAGCCTGAAATCTCAGGCAGGTTTCTGATCCTGGGCAATTCAGGCACCTAAATGAAGTCCCCACAGAAACAGAGTTGCCCTGAATAGTGAACAGAAAGACCTAGGGCACCCAAAAAGGAGCATCCAGCATTTATTTATTTATTTAAATGGGACAAATATTGGAGGTAATCAAAAGCTGCCTGGACATAGTCCTAGGCAAGCTGCTCTAGGTGACCCTGCTTGAGCAGAGAAGTTGGGCCAGAGGACCTCCAGGGGTCCTTTCCAACCTCAAACACTCTGTGATTCTGTAGATCTTTACAATTTTTTAGCTACATATCCATGAAACTGAATAAAAGTTTATCCTTCAGCTTCTCATTTATTTTTGTCAGTCTAGAACTTGTACAAAGCCAAAGGTAGGGGCTCCAAACTTTGCTGGGTCTGAAGACCATGCGGCAATAAAACTGGTAGCACACATAGTCATAATGCTATTGAAGGACCTGTAGGATCTCCCTGGCCACTATGTTGCCAGAAAAAGCCTAACTAATGAAAACAGTGTCTGTGAGAGAAAAATGTGCCAGCAATCTGCCACTGGCAGACTCAGTCTGTTTTTAAACTGACAAGACACAACTGTGCTGTATGCAATATGGAACTGCAGTTTGCCCACAGTAACTAGTGAGGAAAAACAAGAAGGTGCATACTTATGAAATGATATTTAAACTCATAACACTAAAAATAGTACAAAATTAACATATCTGTTAGACGTTTTTAAGAAGGCATTATTTAAGAAAACACATTCTTGAGTTCTTAATCAAAATACCAAACAGGCAAAATAGAAAATGAGGAGCTTTGAAAAGCCCAAGATGAATGACCAAAATCCAGTCATTAACCCCATGCTTTAACAAGAATATCACAGAAACAGCTCACTCTGCCCTTTCTAATACTCATGGCTTCCCCAACACTTCAGTCACTAGCACATGCTCCTGGATTGTCAAGATTTCACTACAGCACAGAGTTGTGCTGAAAGCAGTTGTGAGTAGCCCACCGCTGTCACAGCCCCATACTCATTCAGAGTATGCTGTAGGTTGTTTCAGGGGGTGGCAGTCGTCAAGAAGGGAGAGACGTACGTACGTGATGGGGGACTCTCAATTATCTGTTTAGCAAGTCACTTCCAGGTGTAAAAATATTGTGCTGCTGCCAAGTAGTTCTATATCTTCAGTGACCTTCTTCACACCCCCAACCCGCTCCACTGATTCCTTTCAAACTTTCATAAATATCAAAATGAATATATGCCACGTCCTAGAAGGAACCTTTGCACATGCTTCATCTATTAAACATGCTAAAATTCCCAACCTCCAGCTGTATTAGTACATATGATGAGAAGCACAGGAGAGAGGTGAGCCTTAAGGCAGAAGGAACAAAGCTGTTGAGAGCTGCTTCAGCTGTACTTCAGTGGAGATCAGCTCCAAGCCAACACTGAGCGCTCTCATTATCCAAAGAGGACATACTGCCTTCTCAGCCTGCATGCCAATCAGTGTTGGCACAGACTGAGAGCATCATTTGAGCAAGCAGGAATCCAAAACTCATCTGCTGCATTTTTTACATAGCTCAGGGAAACTTCACTAAAGGCTAGAAATCCCATTAGCTGCTATGTAGTAGTAGTCTCCCAGAGCAGCATATATTACTGAACTGCATGCTCCAGAAATGCCCGATAACAATGACAGAAGCTCTCCAGGTAGGGGCTGATGTGGATTTCACCCACACTCAGATGATACCAGAGGCCAGCAAAGATGGGCCCTGGTTTCCAGTGTGTGCAAGGCGGAGAAGTGCTAGCACGCTGAACCTGTTGTCCACACACGCAACCACAAATTCATGGAGAAATTTCTCTCCCTCTGCATGTATGCACACTGAGACAGCAACAGAGAGCAGGCATAGAAGAAAGTTATTTTATTCTTGTAACAAAATGTACGTTGCCATTGTGATTTCCAGTCACTATCTGAGCCCTCTCCTTCCCTTTTAAGCACTGGTTTAAGCATGAACCTGCAGCTAATTTTGAGGTTGGAGTTCATTTGTTTTCACATCAATGCAATTAATTTCCACTGGAAACTGCATCTCAGGCATTCAATCAAAATAGGCCTAAAATAATTCTGAAAAGCTCATCTGTCTCCAATCTATATAATGTTTTAAAAATTGGATGCATGCCCTGCAATAACATTGCACTTCACAAAGCTTAAAGCTCCAAACTTGAGGGTATCAGTTACACTGAAACTGAAGTAAATTAAAACATCCAGTTTCTGGTTTGCATTGATTTATAAATATCGACAAAACTACTATTGCAGTCATTACCACTTTGGGTGCTCAGAGTTGAATTTTCAACAGTTCAGGGTTATTTTCATTCTTATTGTGGCTACAGTAGCCTTTCAAGCTATAGATCAAGTTCCAGATAACATGTAAATCTTAAATCTTAGTTTTAAAAATATGCGTACAAACCAGCCAATACTTGTAATAAAAAGCAGCAATTCTAAATGGTCCATAATGTCAGATAGCGAGCACATTTTTTTTTCTAATCTCCAGCTTAAAGCAGACAGGGTAGTTACTATTATGAATTATTTTAAATAAAAGTGATTGAAAATGGGATAAATAAGAAAAGACAAACGTATGATGCCTCTTTTGTATATTTATATGGAATTTACTGTTTCTCTTGACTAGTTTTTTAGAATGAAAATAAGAGATTCAGAATCATTTCAACCTTTTTTTCTTTTCAGTTAGAATGTTCAAAATGTTTCTCCTAAAGAGCTTTGTGTTTTAGTCTACCTGTTGACCTTCAAAATATGCTTGTTTATGAGCAAAATATCACTGAGAAAATAAAGACCTGAAAATAAAGACAGCTCACAAACTGTAACCCAGTTAACAAAATAATTTGAGAAAACAATAAGAAAAGCATGAATCCATCAACAGCAATAGAGCCAATTCTCAATGGTGTAAAATGTAGCTTTGCCAAAGACAATGGATTTAAACCAACTGGGAATCTCACTCATATACACACATGCACGCACACTCCATAAACACACAGCATATAACATGCATTACATCTAGTTGTGAAACAAGCTTTGACAGTGATCAATGCTTTATGCTTCAGCAGAAAACAGAAATCCCCACCTCACACCTTGACTTACATCTGTGTACTACTACTAAGTAATTTCTCCTGACCTCTGGTGGTGATTAGTTTATGAAGTGAAGCAGGAGGATCACCACAATACACATGGTGTTTCTCCTGAACATACTGGCCAAATTCTACCCTCTCTGCTCTTATTGATACTGTTACTGAAGCAAACATGCTGGCCTGCAGTCCATCTTTCCACTATTCTTTGCCTTCTTCTTTGGTTTGTACAGCCCATACAGTAAAGAAAGACAAGGAGAAGTTGATCCCATTATGGCAGATATTCCTTTGGGCGTGATGATCTTGCTGTTGAAGTTCATTTGTTGAAGTGCTGCTGTTGCAGTCATTTAGAATAGTCAGAACCATAAAATTGTATGACACCTATGAAGATATCTTCCTAAATTATACCCTACAGTGTTGACTTACACGTTAACCACTACACTACATTACATCGCATTAAGAAAAACAAATGAGTAAATGGAAGTTCATTTTATATCTTCGCTTTCCAATTTGTATGGTTTGGTGTTTTGCAGTCTTTGTTGTTGTTGTTGTTGTTGTTGTTGTCTTGAGGAAAACTTGATGATAAGAAGAAACAGTCTCCCAAAAGAGAATGTTGTGTGGAAGACTAAGATAACGTATATTGCATGAGTTTAAAGTAAAGGGCTTAATGGTCAACAGTCAATCATACAACAAGTTTAGGTCATCCTGTCAACTTCCAAGAGCCTGAAGTATGAATGCACTGTTTTGTTGGGGGAAGTGTCCTTCCTGATTTTTTATTTCATGTGTTTTTAACATGAACAGTGAATATTCACTAAGTCCATGAAGAGTTTGGGTTTGCACTGTTTCTTTTTTCCCTCGCTTTTCCTGTTGAGGACTTCCGCCGAAACAGTGCTTTAGATAAAAAAACTCCTATACTAGGGAAGTAAATACATCAATGGTAAGTCAAACACTGAATTAGATGAAATTGAAACTCTGAGTATACTGGATAACCTTAAGATTTTGCACATTTCTGTAGTTCATCTCACAGTTTTCAGCATCATAATTCAGCATTGCAAGGCAAGGAGGAACTACCTTTGTACACAATGCTTTAAAAAGATCAAACCCTTCCAGGAACACAAGTGTAGCTGGCTGGCCAATGCTGTGAAACCAAACTCAAGTGCTGCTTTCCAGTGAAGTGCCACCATAATCACTGAGATCAACTGCAGCATTTGCACTAAGAGTTTCCAGAGTTAAACTGTGGGAATTGGTATCCTGGAGTTGTCAGTGGAAGTCCTCTGACAATGTAATTTGTTTGTCCTGATGGCCTGACAAACTCAGAACATGTTGACATTCAAGAAACATTAGTAGGTTTTTTTTGTTTGTTTGTTTGTTTTAACAAAATAAAACAAAAAACCTGTTTGCTCAGAGTTGTTGGAAGGGCAGGGGAAAAGGATTATTTGTTAGCTTAGGAAGAGAAAGAACCAGCAGGGGTAGAACAGGAAGGAAAAGTCATGCCATTCTCTATAGGTCTCCTAAAAATAAGCAAAGTGTTGGTCACACACACAGCCCAAGACATGCTGGTACAATGCAGGTAAATGTGTGAAAACTGTCAACTTTACCTAAACAACAAAGTGGCTGCTCCACTCAGTTTATAGTAATATCAAATCTATTTGGTTTGGCCCTCAGGGAGCCAGACTTTTGACTGATCTGGTTAAAATATCTCAGCAGTCACATAAATAGGTCTGGTCAAAGCCTGTTGCATCACTTGCATTTATTTTTTACTGTTAATATTTAGCAATGGAAGAAAGATACAGATCTGTGCTCTATACACTTGCCATCTCCAACAATATGATCTCAGCTCAGAGAGCAGCAGGAATTTGCACAGCAGTGAGCATGGCTGACGTCCAGGTGTCGGAAGCCATGGCTTACTTGCTCCACTGTGCATTTTTTGTTGTTCTCTCTCTCTCCTTTTTTTTTTTTTTTTTTTTTTAATAGGAAAGGCAAATATGATGAGTGCAAAGAATAGTGGCAAAGTCAGATTTCAGGTCTGCATGTTTTGGTTTGGTTTGTATTTTTTTTCCCCTGGCCTCTCCCTATTTTTTAAACACCCGACTTAGCCCTGATATCAGCCTAGCAGATAACAAGTCCTTAGAATGTCTCCCACATAAAATTTGATGAGAAATGTAGAGTTTAAGCATAATAATTCAGATGTGTATCTTTTAGACCAACACAGAAATCTGTCTTTATCTCTCTCTCTATAGCAACAAATCAACCGTCTGAATCAACAACATCACACATCATATAAATCTGGCCCAGATTGTGTGGGATATGCAACAAAGGTAATCTATGGCTTAAGAGAAGAAAATGCAGCAGTATATATATGCAAGACACTTTGCATTTGGCAGACACATACAACCAGCTGTTTGTTCTTTAACTTGTGGCTGTACATCTATCGGGACACCCCCCACCCCCCAACACCCCTGTAACTTTGCTTAGCTCCCGGTCTTATTTCCACTGTAAATTTAACCCTAAGCCATGGATAAGCACAGTGTTTGGGGTTTAGAGTTAAGTGTCATTTAGTATCATTTCTGACATCTCCATACATTATAATGAGCTTCTTTTTCACAGGGGACTCAAGGTCTGATTTTAATTTGTGGTAGGGTTATGGTCACAATAAATGTCTATTTCAGATATTCATGAGAAGTCTCTAATGCAAATGGAAATAGAAAGTGGCTGTTTTCTTGTATTTTCAAAGCCACGTATGTAAAACATCCAGTACAGATCTGTTCCACATGGAAACCCGTTATCGATCCACCATTGCGTCCTGACTACTGCCCTGGCAGCAGGAACCACCGTGCTGAACAGTCTCAGCAGGTTTTATAGCTTGCATAATAAAAGAGCAGGTTATGAAATCATTAGCACCTCAGCTGAGGCTGCCACAGGGATGCCCCTCTGTGTTCATTGTGAAACACTTCTTTGGCAGCTGCACCCTAGAAGGATACTTGAATATTGTTGCTTCAGTAACACCTCACAGAGTGGGAAGTAAATCAGTTTTTTCATGTTCTCAACTTATGTGATGGGGGTGGAAGTTCCTCTGGTCCACCTCTAGGCTAATTCTTCCCATTTACACATGCTTAATTCTAGGTTTGAAGACCTCTAGAAAGCCCAGACATCTATAATCATACTCCTAGCCCTATGCACCCTGTGATGCCAAGGACCTGGGCCATGCCTAGGGAGGCTGGGAGAGACTTCAGCTTTGTCAAGCATCTTGTGTTCCAGCTCCCTTTGTCCTGTGGGCAGCCACTGCTAGCATTGCTTCTGAGCAGCCCAGACATGGCCGAGGGCTGCCCTCCCCCTGGCTGGAGTCCTGGCACAGGGTACAACGCACAGCCTGCTGGCACTTTCTCCTCCATAAATGCAAGCTCAGGTGAAACTGTCATTTTAAGCAGCTGAAGCTAAACTAGTCTGCCTCTCCATGGGAGAATTCAGATCGCCCAACAGAAAGAAACAAAATCCACTGCCTGGTCACTGAGCAAAAAATCTATGCCCCTTTGGATGTTTGTTATTACAACCTTGGGACCCTTCCTGCAAGGTTCAGACATATTTGTTAACCTTGCCCTTGCAAATGAGCAAGGTAGTGCAATTGTGACCTGGGTCAAGGACAACCAGTGGCTCTAACTATCTAGCTGGAGTTACACTCAGTCAAGTCAGACAGGGCTGTCAAGTAAACAATGAGTATGTGCATCCAGGAAAAGGGAAAGTCATGCAACTTGTATGACAGCATCAGCACCAGGTGAGAAGAGGGAACTTGTTGGAGGCAATGGAATCCTACTGACTTGAGCAACCCAAGAATATGGTCCACTGCTATTTACAAAATTGAACTAAATCAGTTTTACCAACTGCATAAGCTAGAGCATCCAAAGAAAGAACAAGTCAATCAGATTCATGACCATTAAATAAAGCTAGCTTATGTTGCCATCTTCCAGAATCAATGCACTGGGTCATGATTTAAGTAATTGAGACGTTGGAGTTTTTTAAAGCAGTGTAAGTAAATAGCAAAGCTTGATGTGATATAAAAAGCACCACAACAGAAACAAGAACTTAATGTAGTAATGAAAATCACTTACCCTTAATCATCCCTGAGACAGTGTTTTTACAACACTATTTGATTTATTCAACTAGCAAACATGCCTCCTTTGACTTTTCTAATAACAGGGCATCTTAGACATGCTTGTTGGGATTTGAGTTGTGTTTTATTTTTTTTTAATCATCATCCCAAGTGCATTATTTAAAAGTCTTTGATGCCTTTTCTGTAAATGGATTCACTAAGCAATAAATCATATTTATTTGCAAAGGAGACAAAAAAAAATCCCAAGCAACCCAAAACATTACTAGAAAAGTTTACAGAAATTAGAGGTTTGGTCACAGGTGTGTAACCAATGTTGCACATTCCTAGAGTACACAATTGCTTAAAGACTCACTGAAGCCTACATTCATTGCTGCTGACAAGCAGGCTACTTAGTGCAAGAGAGTATATGAAACGTAGTTCACTGCATGATTTATGATTGTGCCCTTACATTAAATAGGAAGGACTGAAAACTACCTGTACTCTGCTGAGCAGCTCCACGCTTCCTCTTGCATGGAAGGGCCTCAGCTTTTAGAAAAGCTGGACAATTTCTCAAGTGAGTACGCTCTTGTGACACTGAGGCTAGCCAGACCACAAACTATTTTATTATGTTGTGCAAAAACCTATGTGCAAAAAAAACCCTCTTTAATTAAGATAGAGCAACCAGTACTGTGGTTGTAATTACCTTGGACTGCTTTACCCACGGGCATAATGAAATAAAATTGGACCCTCTATATTTTTGTTTTTAAACTAAGTAAACCCAAATTAATTTATTCAACTCAAACCAGACAGGTTTCTCTTTAAAAGGAAGGCATATATGGTTGGAGGGGCTGGTGCAGGAGGCAGAGTGACATGCAATGATGACTGTGAACTGCAAACTGCTGGCAAAACATTTGGCTTGCCGTTGGTCCGTGGCCAGTATTTTCCTTTGTTAATGAATCCCACATCTTTTCTAAGTTAAGCATTTTTTCTTCTCCCCCCTCATTTTATTTGAAACATATTTTAGATATTTTTGTTTTTATGACGTCGTGGAACATGATACAGCCCCCTCCTAACCCCGAATATGGGAAAATCAATTAAAATTTTGACATTAGGGGCTATGATATAAACATATGGTTCAACTACTCAAACTTCTTTTTTTTTTTTTTTTTTTTTTTTTAAGCAACATATCAAGGATCAGTGCAAGGAGAAATAACCACATGAGAACACCACATTACTGGAAAAAAATGATAGCAATTCAAAGTGTATCACAGCCAGAAACATGCTACTCATGAAACAAGAAAACCACTACAAATTTGACAAGTTTTGACAGATTTCCTCTTAGACTTAGGGTTACATATTTTTCAGTTGTGTTCTTTTCCAAGGAAAATGTCCATTAAAAAAAATCCACCCTGAATGCTGTGTTTGATATTTAATACATTTCATCTCTCTCACCCATAAGGACCTTCATTTTATGACTTAAAGAATGCAACCTTAAAATTGGGTTTTATGGGCTTTTTTATTAACTGCTGACCCTTCCCTGATGAAAAATAGAAGAAAAAATAATTGAGAATTTTCCCACCAGAACAGAAACATGATTTTCAAATGTGATGAACGTTTTGGGCATCCAGTCATACCTGCCCTACTGACCACCAGTCCTTCAGACTATGTTTCAATGAAACCACTTCCAACTCCCTTTGGTATTTCAAATCATCAAAAACTCAGACAGACAAAATCATAAGTCACCAAAACTCCAGGGAATACTGGCACCAAACAGAAGATTTAACTCTTTAGGTCACTATGCACAAGGTTTCTGCTGCAGCAAAAAGAAGCTCTTTCCCAGAGGTCCTGCATGATTACCGTCAGCTTAAAGCAGAGAGTTATTTTTAACCTGTCACTGGCAAGAAAACAAGTTTTTTCAGTCATCTTCTGTGGACATCTAGTCTCCAATCCCGCAAGCAGTTAGCTACATGAATTTACATGCCCTCCTTTAATATTCTTGAATCTTACAAACCTTGCAACATTTCTTCAACCATCGTAACTCAGTCCTACCGACAGAAAAGACGACAAAGTACAGCACAGTATAGCATTGCTGGCTCTACAGCCCCACACTGGATGAGGACAAAGATCCGATGGAAAAAAATAATTTGCAAAGCCTTTTCTGCACTAACCTCCTTACTTTTGCTAGCATGTATGGTGCTGTGCTTGCGTTAGAAATAACAAAAAGATTTTCTACAGGCTGCTGGTGTCAACTCAAAGTTATATTAGAACAGAGACATCAGTTATCTGTAGAGTATGTGCAAATGAAACATACTCTATCATTATGAATTCACTTGCATTGTAAAAATGTGATTTACAAAGCAAAGCTCAAAAGGTATAGTAGGATTTTTCTTTTTCTCTGTCAAATGCAAAATTTGCCAAATACAGCACTTTCAGAATAACCAAAATCATTAAATTCACTACAAAAATACTACTTAGTAAATCTTATACATGGAGAGGAATTTATATTCGGAAAATCAAGGGTTTAAAACGTTTCTCAATGTTCCATTTTGAAGTGAAGGAAATTTTGAAAATTCTCTAAATCATTTCATACAGTTAATGTTTTTGTTAAGCTGAATTATTTTTCCTCTATTTTATTTGAAAAAAAAAAGTAAATACAAAATTAAGTCATTTTGAGTTAAACTAAATTATAATTTTTAATTTCCATCACTAAGTTAACAACTTCATTATTGACAGAGAGCTAACTACCATTACAGTTCACCTGCCACAAGCACACCCAAGACACAAAAGAACACTTAAATCAATTCTCCTCCATTTCCTGTTCTACAAAAAACAAGCTAATATTCTTTTTTTTTTTTGTCTTCTCCCCCAGATTTTTCTAAATGATTCAAACAGCTAGTGAAAAACATGAACATCAATACTTATGCATTAATCAAAACGTATCTAATGTGATATTTTCAAAACTATCTTACTTAAAGACTGAGTAGGTTCCTCAATAAATTAACTGAGCAGGAATTTAATTTTCAGTGAATAGGGGAAATAGTATATTCTAAAGGAAAGTATGGGACTTTCTGTTTTGCTTTCCGCAGCGATTAGCTCCTCCAGCCAGGAAGTTTTTAACCACACATCCAGACTGACCAATTTGCTCTCGGTCCGACAGCCTCACTCCGACAGCGGTACAAAACCATCTTTGACATTTACTTTAAAAAAGCAAAGCTTGCCCCAATCACAGGAAAAAAAAGGATGCAAACAAGGTGAATGCCTGGAAGTAAAACATTGGACAGAGGTGTACTGGGAGCCAGGCTGCATGCTGTAGGGCTGCACATTTTGGATTTTCATAAATATGAACAATATCTTTCTCTAAGCCTTTTAGCTCAAGATTAATAGGAGGTTGAGGCAGCATGACTGCACAGGCTTGTCAGCAAACACTCATGTCCAGTGACTGTTCCTCAGTCTTTACATTATATTCCATAATAAATAATTAATTTTGCAATAATAAAGTAACGGAGCGTTCAGGAGGGCAAGACATGATTTTACTGTGGTATTAGTGACAGCATATTGGATAGTCATTAGTTAATGGATAAATATGAACAGAGGATAAGGTATACAGGGAGTTCACTGCAAAAAGGCACTAATGTGCCATTATTTTTAAAGTGGGAACAGCTTTTGCTAGCTAAGTTCCTGTAAAACATACCTTTGAGCTTACAGTGATTTTAGCAAATGCATCCCCCACATAGACATGGACAAAGCTCAAAAGGTTGAAAAATTATCCTTGTCTCTTCGTTTTGCAAAACATGCTGAAAAATACCACAAGGGCCCGGAGTTTCGTTTGCTATGTTTTAGGTGCCCTATTTTTGTGAGAAAAAATAAAATATAATAAAGGTACTTTAAACAGCTGATTGGTTTGAAAGTACCTTAAAGATTTTTTTTTTCTGATA
The DNA here is from genome assembly GCF_964035555.1 of Netta rufina. Classification (NCBI taxonomy): domain Eukaryota; kingdom Metazoa; phylum Chordata; class Aves; order Anseriformes; family Anatidae; genus Netta; species Netta rufina. Next base: position 36,373,302 of record NC_140124.1, on the reverse strand, counting down.
GTATTTTAGATTTTGTTTTTGCAAATCTTGACTATAAACAGAAAATACAGATGCCTAGTGAAATAAAGAACAATTTCCATTTGCAAACTGGAAAGATATGCCACGTCCACAGTTACAGCACTCCTGTTGGGTGCATATACTCTGAAATTCTCAAAAAAAGGTGGACACAAGCAAGCACAAGCAGGATTATTTTCCTGTCTCACCGTTTGCTTTTATTTCCTAATTTCACACCAAAATCCTTCCCATTTCCCCACCCTGTACAGATAATCGGTTCTGCCATCTCTGCCTAGCACAGGATCAGAGAACGGTTACAGTCAAAAGGAATCTCTGAACATCTCCTTGTCCAATCTTCTGCTCAAAGCAGAGCTAACTGCAATATTGCAGCAGATTGCCTGGAGCCTTCTCTAGTCAAATTTTGAAAACCTTCAGCCATGGAGATTGCACCAGCTCTCTGCAGCCTGCTGCTGTGCTTTGCCACAATCCTCTCGTGGGTGCCTTTCCTTTCCTAGGTCCTATGGGAACTACTCTTGCTAAGACTTGTGTCTGTTATCTTTTGTGTTTATGCTGCAAGGTCAGGAAGACCCTGTCCCTTCTGTACCTACTCTGTAAGTAGCTGAAGGTTGCACTTAGATCCTGCTTTATCTGTCTCTTCCCCATGCTAAGCAATGATCTCCCAATGCTCTCTTCCTTCAGCCTAGGGAAGATGTCAGTAACATCATCTGTCCTCCACACAACTCTCCAGCCTACCTCTGCTGCAGTGCCACAAGCCCTTGCAGGCTCACTCAGGGGCATGTGCACCATTTGCGGGTACTCACCTGCTTGGAGCTATTCAACTGTCAAAGCAGACTTCATTTCAAACTAACAAGATTTTGGCTGAGTGCAGTGTTTTTATTCTCGCCACAACTGAGATCTTCCTAATCCTCTGGGGATTGCTTGGGCCAACTTAAATATCTGACCCTGAGCCAATCAGTTAATTATTATATCTAATGTTTGTCCTATTTGAAAATTACTGTGCACGAGAGACACATGCCAATGCAGATGTGTCGCTGATATCCAGCACCCATGCACATGGAGCTGTGTGGGGAAGCAGCAAACTCAACTCAATCAGATTTTCACTCAAAAAAAGTCCCCTTATCAGAGCATTGCTTCCTTAAGTCAAGTCTCCCTGAGATAAAGAACTGTCATTTAAGGGGAGAAAAGGAGACACTAGATAGTGCTGTTGCTGGCTGTGCTATCAGTCAGGAGCTTGTCCCCGGGCACAAGGTGAACAGTTTGAGATTGAAGTTTAAAACTCTAGAATGTAACACATGCAACTGACAGAATAGTATTGCCTATTTTATCATTGTTACTCTTCACACTTCCCGGGCATTTACCCATAGAGACATGAAAAAATAATTATAATTAAAAAATAAATAAATAAATCAGAAGTAATAGAAATATTTAGAAGAGACCTTGGCAACCAAGCAGAAAATAAAATGTACAAAGCTTAATCTTCTTTCAGTGTACAGCAAGTGAGAATCTGAACGGTACTTTTTTTCAAGATTTTTTTAAAGTGAAATATATATTTTTTTCAGCAATAACAATTCCCAATTAGCAAAGAGAGAAAATTTTCCCCTGAAACAATTGTTATTTGTCAAAAGCCCAAATTTAAACAATGTTGAACTTAAATGGAAACATTTCAATCAACCACATTTCACTTTTCTAAATAGATCTTTATTAATCCATGCTTTTCCAACTCTTCCCTCCCCCCCCCCTAATATTAATTTATTTTCTAATTATAATTTTATAACTGGTGCTGGTAAGGTTCTGAACCTTTCCTTAAGTATTCTGCAGTACTTTCATAGGGCACTACAAAGTCTTGTCAAGATAGTAAACTGAACTAGAAAATGAAAAAATTAATTACTAAAAGGGAATTTGCTGCATAATCTCTTTGTTCATTCAATATGTTACAACATCTACTGATTTGCAGTAGATGTATCAGATTTTGCTCTGAATTGAGGAAGTTTCATTCTACACAAAATTAACAAGTAAAACCCAAACAAAACACTTACTGATTAAAAAAAAAAAAAAAAAAAAAAAGAAGCCCCCCTTTTAGCTGCTTAAATATTTGCCTAAGACCTGATTTCTCATTCTGCATAAACTTAAAGTGGAAGGTAGAGTTGAAGGGTGTTAATACAGTTTCAATTTCAAAAAGAATATACGTATATCACTGCATTAAGGCACTCAACTCGGAATCTTATTCATGTGATAAATTGTTTCTAATAGGATTGCTTAGGAATAATGGAAATCAATTTTACTTTCCATCCTCAAATACAGTTGTGTGAGTGTGTGTTTATATATGCATATACACAGATCCACATACACAGAGATTTCTGTACTAATCTGTGCTTTGTGCAATACATGACTGTTTCATACAAATGGCCACAGGAGATATCTGTCAACACAGGATTCCAGTGGCAAGGAATCTGTTTGTTCAGTCAATCTGTAAACTGAACCTTAATTTAGTCCTCTATTTTGATTTTTCAGTCAATCTTATTTTGATGTGAATTTAAAAAGAAACTCGCCTATAAAAACTATGCCAGAAAACTAAATAGCTTTCAGAGAAATGAGAAATCCTGCAGTGACATTACAAGAGAAATATGGTTCACGTCCTAAGCTGCAGTGAAAGAAAGTTCACTTAGATCTGGAAACTGAATGACAACAAAGAAAAGAGTACTGGAACTTTTTTTTTTTTTTTTTTTTTTAAATATGATACTGAGTGCGCTCAAACTGAGGTCAAGAGAGGATCTGGTCCAGTAAGTTTTTTCTGTTCTGGTTTATAAGACTTAGTTTGGAAAAAACTACCTCATGTTAAAACTGACATATAAAATTACTGGTGCTGATAGGCTTTTCCAGTGTGGTAAAATATTCTACCAGTATTATTTTTGACAGGCCTTATGATAATTAGTTGACATTTAGAGAAAATGTAATGAACTTTTATTATTATTATTTTGCTACTGCTAGTGGGCAAAGATTTATTGATCTGTAGAAAGGAGTGCCCCTGTGAACCAAATTGGTCTGTATTCTTTATGGTCATGTTGCAGCTCAAGAGCTGTAGATACCTGTAATAAAACCCTCCACCTTGTTATTTATATGAGCACATCTTGTATTCTTACTAATAAAGTGCTTTAATATGTTTGACTTAATGTTTGAGTAATGGCTGCAATTTTAAAACGATCCTGTGATGCCCTTGAATGAAGGATAATATGCTAAAATAAAGACCACCACACACATACAGCTTGTGTTGATCTGAGAAACTACAATTCTCACGCTTGACTAGTAAGTTTACCAAGTCAAAGGCTGGTTTTATTATATCATGCAGAAATCTTCTGATAAATTGGAATTTAGATGTTTCCAGTAGAGTTAATCATTTTAACATAGAAACCTCATGCTACAAGGAAATATCAGGACATTAAATACAGAATGGAGGCAGGCATGGAATACACAATGTTCTGTTAAGTAAATGATACTTTCCTGGCTGTTTCAGAATCCAAAAGCCCTAAAGAGCAAAATGTGTGTCACTGGAGCTGAAAAGCAATTAATGCTATTTGACTATTGAGGCCATAAAAATGTGTATGAAGGAAGCGGAGGTACAAGACAGCAAGCACCATAACACAGAAATTCCACACCACATTTAAAAAACACTTGAACACCCACATAAGGAAGAAGTCACCCCTTAAAAAGGATCCAAGATTAATCAGTCCCTGGGATCACTGTGGCAGAAAAGGCAGTTTTTCAGCAGGGTAAAGCTAGAGACATTGAAAAGTAGGTGGGTGCTCAAAGGAGTGAAAAAAGTATAGTTTTAAAGACTTAATCCAGAGCCTGCAAAGCAGCACTCCCATTCACTGCAATAAACTTTGGATCAGGCTCAAAATCCAAACGTCGTCCTCCCTCACTAGAATTGGCTGGTCACATCGGAAACTGTTTGGGCAAGGCACCCCACCCATAAACAGAGCACTTGGGGAGAAAATGGTAGTAAGCAACAAATAATTTGTCTCTTTGCCAAGAGTAGGGGTTGTGTCTCCTCCTTGTTCACCCTCTGAGACAATAAAATGAAGGCTATAGTAAGGTAATATCTCTGAGGCAATCTGAGAAGGAATGCCACATGAATAAGAACCAAGAGGATAAGGATTCCTTCAATTTTGATGTTGCAAGTGGAAGAACTGAGTAAGCAAAGGGGTACAGAAAGTCATTAGCAGATGGATGCAGTGTTTCCAACAGCTCCTTTCTTTGGGATTGTACAAATAGGAAGAGAAATAGAAAGGAAACAAAAACGTGAGTGTGGAAACAGAGTTCCACTAAGGGAATTGCCACATCAGCTAGGTGGAAGACAAAGATACACAAGTCCATTTGCAGGAGAAAGAGAGCATAAACACAGTTAAGTGGATATTAATGAACACTAAACAAGGATGGCAAGCCTGCTCTGAACTTACAAATCACATCCGCATTAATACCAAATGAGTTCATTAAGATTAACATTATTATGATGAGTATCAAAGGGATTAAAAGAGATTATGGCAAATAAGAGAGTCAGATAGGAATGAGATGTAATTACCTTCATATCTGCTTTATCTATAGCTGCAGAGAAAGACCCAGCATTCACTTCATACTGGAGGAACCTAACTCACATTTTGATCTGAAGTGTAATTTTCAGCAAAGCTGATCTCAACAGTTTGGGCTGAACGTGGCCCGGGCATGTGCAGGACGAACAAAGGACGGGTGGGAAGGAGAACAGAGAGAGACAGGGAAGGGCAGGCCAGGCCCGTTCCTGCCCCAGCACCCTCAGCGGAGCACAGGACAGCTCGGTCTTCATGCCATGAGGCCAGCACTGCCAGGGCCACTACCTCTCCCCAGAAAATGTCCTGCTCTGACCTAAACACTCACCACACCACCACACCTGGCAAAGAGCAGGTCCTGGTGCACGTTTTTAAACCAGAGCTGGCAGCTGCATGAAATTCCCTTTGGAGGCACAAAGCTTGGAAGAAGGCCCACTGTGGGGCAAGGGGGTGGCACACCTAACTCAACTCCAAGCAAGGCAGCATATAAAGCACACAGACCTTATGACTGGACTGCACCAGGGGAAGGCAGTCCGCCACTCCTTATGATTCCTGTTGAACATGTATGATATACAGTGAAAACGCCCAGCAATACCTTTGATGGTGACATGTTTTCTTCAGTACCCTGTGTTTGAAAATTTCACTGCTTCACAAATATCAGCTAAGCCTTCCTAAACTATTTAAGGGAAATAGTCCCACTGCACAGCCAGGAAAATTGAAGAGCACAGGGACAGAGGAATCACAGTCAGTGAACTAAATACATCCTCTCACTTTTACCTCATGCTTTTGTACAGCAACTACAGAGTCAATTCCTTTGTGCATGCAGAGACCAGCTAAGGAGCACCAAATTACTGCTTAAAATCACACAGCTTATAGAGAGGATAGTCTGCCAATGCACACATTAAACGACGCAGGCGGAAATGTTACTTGGGATCATGGTGGGGAAAGTTTACTGGGACTTTTCCAGCCGGGCCCTGCTTTGAGCAAAATGCCTTTCTTCAGAGGCTGACCACGCGTGGTCAGCCTCCAGTGCAAACATCGCTTACAGACATTGGTGCATTTGGCCTCTGGTTTGTTTGACAGGTTACATGTGCTTCTGGATATATCTTCTGATGCTCATTTACTGAGTGCTGTTAACATTTCTCTTGGCTACTGTTTAAAAATTAGGTCCCTGAAGATATCATCCTTCAATAAGAAAATCCTCTTGCCACAAGGCCTAGCTTCAAACACGTCGAGGCCAACAGTTGGAGCTGTTGACCTCTGAACACAGCACTGTAAGTCCACAGGCGTACCTACATCTTGGCTCAAAGGTGGTGCAAGACAGGCAGCTAGCATATATGAAAGCGTATATAGAAGAATATGAAACGGGCAACAACTGTGTATATATTTATACATATATCTTCAAGATGAATGTACATTTCAAAAACACCTGTCAGAGCTGCCTGGTTCTCTTCAGGACAGTTATACCTCATTAATTCTATGCTTTGTTGCTTTAATAGACACAGGAGAATTTATATATATATATATATATATACACATGCATATGTATGCATACAGCATTTGCAACTGCAACTTTTTGAAAGAAGTCTTTAAATCTGTTCTTTCTTCGGTACTGTGTTGAAATCAGTTAAGTAGCAGAAGTGAATTGTAAGTTAGAGATGCAATGCGCTTTTGGAAGGGAAGAAGGACTTAACTCTTTACACCCTCTACCTAACTTCACAAAGCGCGAATCAGACAGGTGGAGAAGATGTAGCTGCTTTGTGAAGGTCATGAGCTCAAGGCAGGGTCATCAGTCAGTCCAAACTGTCTGAAGCACCCAGATGTTCTCCTCTGCTGCCCTCCCAGCCAGGTGAAACATGAATACCATGAGAACCAGACAAGGTAGTCTCAGATCCCCTGTGAAATGCAACCTGATGCCCACAGGCCATGCTGCACAGCATATTTTGTGCGCATCTTGATAAGAGAAGTAGAAAAGATGTATTTCTGTGCATCCAGAGACGGAGCATGACAAGGCCTGTCATCTTTTGCCCGACCTACCCTAGGAAAACACTGACAGGCTTTTCCTGCACAAAGTCTCACACCAGAAAAGGCAGGAAGGGAAAGAGTGAAGACCAGTCCACCTCACCATCGGAAAGCAGGCAAAGGGAAGAATCTACACTGCTTTACTCTGATGGTTCATGGAGCTGCACTTCCTAACATTTCTAGGAGAAAATATGAGTCAGAAATCCTACGGGAACTCCTGCAGCAACGCAGCTCCCTCCACAACCCACACATCCTCAGCAGAGCACTGCGCAATCTAACCCATATGGTATATCTGCACTGAAACGTGGGCCAGAGCCGGGTGCGGCCTTACGTTCGGCTCTCGAATGATAAAAGTTTGGCAGATGAGCAATTGTTTGTGCTTGAGCAGTTGACTGAGGAGCCTGGAAATCAGGGCATTTAGGAAAACCTGTGAGTAATGTGCAGGGTGCTAACAGCTAGATACAAGGTGGTTTGCAGAGGGAAGGGAGGGCAGGGGCTGGGCAGGGGCTCTTGTCCTGGTCAGACTGAGATGGTGAGGTTTTGTGATCCCAGCAGAACAACACTTTAGGATACTTTGCTTACTCTAGGACCAACACAGTTTTTAAAAAATAAAAATAAAAATAATAATAAAAAAAAATCACCAAACCCTCAGGAGCATGATTAAGACTATCTTTAGTTACTCAAGCAAGTCTTTGGTCCTCTGCTGATCCAGTGGACACCAATACTGCACTTTGCTCTGTGACAGAAATTCCCTGAAGGGGGCACTTCCGAGACCAGAATCTTATAAGCAGACAGCTCTTGACACAGAAACCTGATTCAGACAGAATGGGTGTCCTGAGGACACCAACAGCCACCTGGCATCTCCCATTCATCCCACATCTAAACACAAGCACCATCCGAGAGGGGTCTCAGTGTTACACTCCACATTGCCCACTCTAATGCTAATGTACTCACAGTGAGCTTGGAGAGGAGGCAACTTTTTCCCTCCCCCAAACCCAGAGGCTGTTAGAAATGTGGAAAAGGAGGCTTAAAAGCCTGTAGGGAGACAGAAAGATTTAATAAGACAAGCACCGTGCTCTGTCCTACAAAGGAAACCCCTGTGTGCATATGTCCCAACTCCCAGGTACTTCTGGAGGGCAGCCTCATTACATCCTGATCTGCCGTACGGGATCGGGACCTCAGCGGTCCCGGACATGGTGAGAAAGCAGCCCATCAAACAAGCTGTGAGCCCGGGGTGAGCTAACGAGCAGAAGGCTGCTGACAAGTGTTAGAGCTGGGGCTCCTCGGGATGAGCTCTACAAATCGCCTCCTTTCATGTTGTATTTTCTACAGTGAACCCCCGGCAGTGGGAACTTTTACTCACACTGTTAGGCAGAGACTGAACTGCTCTCTTCATGCAGTTTCAAATTCGCCAGCTACGCTCGGAGAACCACCCCTTTTTCTCTTTGCCTTTCTCTTTTCTTTCTGCTTTCTCTGGGATTTTTGTGAAAGAGACACCCAGTTTCAAACCATTTAAAAAATATCAAAAAACCCTGCTGGAAAATAATTTGCAGCTGTGATAATATCACATTTTTAAAAATACCGTAATATAGTTTTACTTTTAATAATAAAAGATAAAAAAGGGGAGTCTGTGAATAATTAGAGAGTGCAGTCTGAAGCCAGTTACAGTCACTGCAATTGATAATAAACTTAAACCCCCTTGACAGCAGGTAAATGCTTTGCAACCCTGACCCCCTTCCTCTCACATTACTTAACAACCCTGCAGTTCCAGCATTACATCACCATCGAAGCGATTGGTTCCTGCATTTTAACTCTCTCCCTGTCTCCTCCGATTAGGAGCGACACAATGATGGGGGGGGGAAAGGAGGGAAAAAAAAAAAAAAAACAAAACAAAAACTTCTCTCAAGTTTGCTGTGCTCCTTGTTTGGGTTTGGTTTGGTTTAAGAATCAGCTTCTGCTGCTAACGGTCGAGTTTACACGCACCAGAAAACAAACTCTGTCGAAGTGGAAGAGAGTGGGAAAGGGGGACGAGGAGGAGGGAGGAGAAGAGATGGAGGAAGGCGACGGGGGGAAAAAAGTATATAGGAATCAGAAAAGGAAAAGAAAATTAAAAACAAACCTCATGGACATCACTGAGCCTGAATTCCCTGCTGAGGTGCAGAACATGAGAGCCCTGGAATGAGTGTATGTAGAACTTGAGCCAAAGCTTAACTAGCCCGAGTGAGTCATATCCTTCCCATTTGATTCCTGTCCAAATGATGATGTAATGCGCTGGCCCTCTCCCTCGCTCGCTCCCGCTCGCTGCACTACCTCCCTCCTCCCCTTTTCTCCTTTTTAGCTCAGTGCTGGTGAAGTCACCATTTAAATCTGGCAGAGCTGAAGCAAAAACTTCAATGTAACCAAAACAGCCCCAGGCCAAGTTCCAGACGTACTGAGACTTGGTGGTGCAATTGCCATTGGAAACGAGTAAACAGAGAAAGAAACAGTGCCGCCTCTGAACGGCCTGCGCAGCTGCCTGCAGGATCACAGGAAAGCCCAGGGACTGGGCTGACATGATTGACGGGGGCTGATCAGAAGATACTACACACAAACGCACCCGCGCTCGAATGCCCACATGTTCCGGGCTTCTAGGAGATCCAGCAATTGGGAAAGGCAGAGATGCGGCAGAGAAGCTCCGAGGTGTACGCAGTGTGTTTGTTTGGGTCTGGGGAGAATGAACAGCACTGATTTCACAGGTTATGCCACTGCGCTGAGCTTTCTCCCCCTTAACCACACAGAACTGGCATACGCATGGCTGGAATCGAGCCCTGTGTTTTTAAATGAGAACTCTGGGGTTCTTTCTTGGTGCGTCTGCAAACTTACAGGTGCAAGGCGCTTTCTTTCTCTGCTGTTTCAGAAGTAGCAGAAAAGCCCCAAGCCATACAGCGCTGTAAGCTTATGAACCAACACGCTGCGGTGCTGCTATTGTTTACCCTGCTTTTAAAACAATTCCTCTCTGGTGTTTATTTCACAAGTCTGACAATCATGAGTTTTCTTTAGGGGTAGAGAATGTTTCTAAGTAGAACCAGTGAAAATTTTTTCAAAACAGAAGCTTTTCAGGTGCACAAACATCAGCTATCCTGGTGCGGACCGCACTAAAGCATATCACAGATCATAAGTCCTGCTAACGTTAAAAGCTGCCGTAACTGTGGCTGAAATACCTCATGTGTCCTCCCCCAAAGAAGCTTTTTTGCATTGTTCATTACCTACAATTAACTGTAGTCAACACAGTAGAAAACAATCGCTCCACAAAAGAATGCAAAGCCTAAGCAATAACAATAATTCATGAAAATATCTCAATACACATATACATACTGATAAGTATTTCAGTTTGCATTACCAAACTGTGGAGAATTAAGCATTAATGGTACCTGAAACACTGGAAAGGTATTTAAAAGTGACTCCTTTCTTCAAGAATTTCAGATTCAGAATTTCAGCAGATTTTACAAAGTCACCTCACACAGTGTCACACGGTGAAATTCATGTTTTGGATAGTCAATGAATACATCTAATCTCCAAATTCAGGAAAAAAAAAAAAAAAAAAAAAAGAAAAAAGAAAAAAAAAAGGAAAACATATAAAACAATGCATTTTCTATTCTTTTCTTCCTTATAAAGATGTGAGTTTACAGAAAAGTAATTTCTATTGCCTATCAGCATTTCACCGACAAGTTTTTGGAGAGGGATTCATTAATTGATCACAGCAGTGATTTTAATGCTCCTTACACAGCAAAGCAACAGAGATTATTGTAAAGTAGCAAAGTTTTCTCCCCAGGATGCTCTGACAATTGTAAATTGTCTTTAGAATGTATTTCTGTGGATCAACACAGTTAGCTTCAGTAATGTTTCAATCTTGAATTCAAGTAGGCTCAGTACTGAATTCAAACGATTTTTCTTTAAGGTATGCATGATTTTCAAAGATAGATCGAGGAGGAGAAAAACGAAGGGTTTATCCTATTTGATTAAAAAAACAGCAGACTGACCTGCTGGATGACATCCTCAATTGATATTGATGCTGCAGCCACTCAGAGTGACACCTTTATCAAGCAAGGCAGCTCTGAATTAGAGGTGATCGGCCATAATTATTACTGGCGCCACTGAAGCCTGTGGCTTGACAGCATCAGATGTGGTTGTTATAAAGTTTGGTCCATTGTGTCAATGGCCCGTATAACTCATTTATGTCTGAATTACCAGCTATTGATTTTTTGTCTTCTGTAATGTAATAAAATAAAAGTTAGATCATTCGTAAAGCTTTCTTTTAATTCTAGCTTTGCTGATAGTTCCTTTTTAAGCTCAGCCCACTTCTCCCTCTCCATTAAAGAAAAAAAAAAAAAGTGACTTCCTACCCTTTTTCTGGGCATGTCTAAGAGATCAACTTCCCTCTCATCTTCTTTTTATTTTGTCTTCTTACATTTACACTGCTGGAGTACACAGCTTCAGCTCACTGTTCACCCTCCATTTATGCCATAAGCATTGCTATAAAGTTTTTCATCAGCCCAGGACAGATCCCTGCCTCAGAACAGCTTGAAACTGATGGGAAATGTGGCTACAGCCTACGCACAAACATAGATCACATCACCCACCTCTGGAAGGAAGGAAGCTGCCACCACAGAGAAAAACTATTGCCCTGAAAAATTGAGGTTATCCTGGGGCTGCTTGTCCATATACATCCACTCCTGCAGCCCTTGTTAATGAACTGGCCTCTTCCACTCCTCTGAAAGACCCACATATCCACCACCCTGCTGTACTGAGAGAAAAATGCAACCCAAAAGACGGTTCAGGAGCTGTATGGTAGTTCACTGTCCTCCTGAGGCTTCAAGCACTTGCCTGGCAAGTGTTCCCTTCCCAAAAGAAAACTTTGTTTACCATTATGAAGAGCAGACCCATTGTCCTTCTGTGAGCATCTCAATCAAAATATTAGAGGAGTGAATGTATTTGTAATGAATTTAGTTATTATTAGTTACATTTACATAGACACAACCACAAAAGAATTTAAGTGCCTTGAAAACAGACTTTGTGTTATAGAACATATTTTTGGGAATTGGAGGATTTTCTGAAATGAAGGAGAAAGATCAAAGCAGCCCGAAATGCCCATCATTTTTAAACAACGTATTTACACCAAAGCCCCATTTCAAGAAGTAAACTGCTTTATAGCAGAGCCCATGCTCCAAAGGAGTTAAATTTTTGTTCGTGCTTGCTGGTGGGAATACAAGAGGTTCTTTCCAGGCAGGTATTTCCAAGGCCTATTGATTTTTCTTCCCTCTAACAGGAAGCACTGTTTTCCCATTTTCCTTCCTGTGACAGACCAGTTAATGATAAAGAATGTCCTGTGCTCAGAGGAAATTCCACTTGCATGCAAGAGCTCCCTCTTTATCTGTTTACTTGTCTGTCCTTTCTTTCTCCCCCCCTCTCCACCCCCCATCATTAAATTTCCATGCTCAGCCACACTCAAGAATAGGGCTGTTGTGATGGGAGTTGTGGGATGTTTTAATTCTAATGGGAGCCTTCTTCAAAGTAGCGCCCTGGCCAGCACAGTTATGACTCCAGCTTAGCTGTCTCGTTCAGGAATGCTTGCAACACCCTCCCTGCAGCATGTTTCATCCTTAGGGAAAGGGTGGTGGGGCACACCACAGATGTTTGGTGTAACAGAAACTCCACAAAATCACTGCTCCTGCTGAAAGTTTCCAGTCCGATCAACCAGAAAGCTCTGATGTTCGAGAGCCCAAATGTCAGAGCACACTGGGATTATCTCACAAGTGTATTGCAGCAAGGAACTGGGTGTACTGCAGCTGAGGTTGCTGGTAGACAAATCATCAGTTCTGCCTGCACATTAGGTGAGTGTGTCACATGCAGCCGTTGGGACTGACCTGTGTCTATTTCGATCAGTGGCCCAAAGCACCGGATAAGATGCTGCCTGTGGATGAAAGCACTGTTGCCTGATTAGTTTTTTCTCCACTACTTGGCTCTTAAAGAGGCTTGATTAAGAAAATATTCTGCAATAATGGTCCTACACTCAGGAAAGTCTCATTTTCATTCAGACACTATTTTTCATTTCTAACCCAAGAGCCTTACAGTCCCTGTGGAATTAAAGAGGCCAGATAATTTCAGGGTTAAATAAGCTTTAATGACTATCACATGTATGGAACCTTAAACCTCGTATTAAAAATTATTTTTTTAAAGTGGCATCTCTTCCTTTTTTAATTTAAAATAACCATCCAGGTGGTTTCCTAAGGATTTCTTTGCAAATTGCTTCCAGTGAACCTTTTCAGTTACAGACCACTGCAAACCCATGTGGTGTTATTCAGTTTTCAGTTCAACTTGGGTGTCCCGTGTTCCTGCAGTGGACAGAGGGACCATCTGTACAAGTGCCTGCATGGGGAGGCTGTGGGACCTGACCATACTAGCTGTCACAAGTAAGGACATAAGAACGTGTAGATCCACCAAGTTCATCAGAACTAAAGTATGCCAGTACTAACAGTGCATTTTTCCAATTATTAATGAGAGAGTGGAACACAAGTTCCCAAGTCATTTGGGTGCTTCGGATAAAACTACTCAGATCCAAGTGCTCAGCATTGAGCTCTAGCAGAGGTAGAGCAGGTTTTTCCATGAGCTCTCCAAATTGTTATGAAATAGAATATATAGAAATGTCCTTTGTGAGAACTGCCCCAGATTTCTTGTACATGAACTCTATATGAAACTGCGTTGAGCTAAGTATAAATGATTTCTGGAACAAAAATCTCCTCTCAGTCATACGCCCAAAATGTGCTGCTAAGTTAGAATGGCACTATCAAAAATATCAAGGGAAAAAGAACTCAATATTTTTGATAGATATTTTTTGATAGGGAAAAAGAACTTGCAGAAGTTTGGGTCAAAAAGTTTTGGAGATGGGTGCTCTGCAACAAACCATACAGATGTGCAATGGGCATGATGGCAGTGAGATTTCCCCACATTGTTACAACGAATCTTGAAAATAAATAAATAAATAAATAAAAACCACTTCAGGAATGATCTCATGACAAGACACCTTCTCAGCTGATGCTCCAAAGCAGGTTAATGCCCCTTGCAATCACATTTTTTGTGCTGGGGACACTAAACCACTAGGAAATGGAATGAAGCATTGCCTACTTACTATACCCTCGCTAAATAGCTGTGGGCCAGCAGTGAGCGGCTGACCTGGAAGTGAAGAGCTCTGTACCCAATTACATATCACTGAGTCATCCAGTCTGAGGAGCCAGCTATTTTATTACAGCTGTAAACCACAAATACCGAAGACAAATAATGCAGCAATTTATGCAAAATAATAAATAATGCTTTACATTTCTACAGAACCTTTTGCCCTGAAAGATCCCAATGCACCTCTAGGGCTAGCCATAAAAAGCAACACAATGCAATCACCCTTGACATGGGCGATGGCAGCCTGCCAGCCAACTGCACAGGAGTGCAGAGGGGAGATGTTGACTAAGGACAAAAGTAAACAGCTGCAATTATTTTTAAAATGCTGTGTAATCTTTAATGTTCATCCATAACGATCAGGAGATTCCCTTCCCTCATTGTGACTCTGATTACTCTAATGGATAATTAGCACAGGCTTGTTTAAGGCTGGAGCCACCTCTTTTTAGTGTTGCATGAAGAAGCTTTGCCATTCAGTTGTATACCCTAAATATTTTGATCCCGCATCCCAGATATCTTACACTTCAATGTGAAAGTCCATAAGTTTTATCTTGGACCCAGCTTAAAACTTGCATTATATATAGTTGCATTTTGACTCTTATAACAGGACAGAGGGTCTGGTTTTGATGTTCTTTCTCCATTGTGTTTCTAACAGACAGAAAAGTAGGCTGAAATTGCAAAATCTGGATTAAAAGAACAAACTCATATGCTGAAATGAAATATGTGCTGTGGAGCACAGTATGGTAAGCACTGAATAATGGTACACAAACTCTAAAACAAATTTTAGTCTTCTCTTAAACTGTCAACATCATGCAGTTTTGTTAGCCCTCATCTTTATTTTTTCCAGCACAATAACAATAATTAATAGTCAAATTAAACTTTTAAAAAATAAGCAAAGCTCTGGGACTCAGCTCCATGTGGAAGAGAAGATTTCTGGAACTCGGATCACACTCAATACAGCAGCATCAATTCACAGTGCTATTTGATAAACGCACACACGCGGTCACTTGCTTTTAAAGATGTGTCCACATTTGTTAGTAATCCAGCTAGTAATATTTCCTCCATGAAAATTAAATGAAATAAAACATTTGCTGGATAAATTAGCTTTAGCTTTGAAACTCCATGAAGGAGCACAGGTAGCCAAGCAATTCTACGGGTCCCAGCTCATCCTCAGGCACACAATTTACACCATTAAATCACTAGCAGGATGATGAGAATTCATTACCCAATTGGTACCATTTTAACTTGGCTCTATCCAAAGGTCTGAATTTAATCAACATCCAACACCTTGACACTGAAACTACAGCCTCTTTTATTATAGATTAGAATTTTTCTATGTTTCTTACAAAACAATGGAGGCTACAGCAAGGAGACTGAGATGTAGCCACAACTCATGGCCAGCATGTGATTCCCTGATTTGCAGACTCCCATACAAATACAACATAATGTTTACAGTGTAACAAGTCAGCCATAAGAATTAGAACTCTGTTGTTAATGACATAAAGCTATTACTTTATTTGATATATTATTTTAAAATTGAAAACAAACAAACAAACAAAAAAACTACTGTCTTTTTTTTTTTTTTCTTGTTTGTTTTGTGATGGGAGTTCAACAGGAAATCCTAGGTCGATTTCCTTCAGAGTAACTTCTCCAGCCACAGACTCATTATCTGAGAGATCCTTTCTGAAACCAAGTGAGGTCCATCTGTACTCACTTATGTTTTTAGGATTTACATACTATGTTTAGTCCTCCAATGCTTTTCTTCTGGAAAAGAATGACTATCTATTATCTCTAAACATACTCAAAACAAACAGACCTCTCACACACTCATTCAGATCTTTCAGGACTCTAAGAGGAAAATATCTGCCTTTTACTGACATTAAAGTCATAGTTACACCATCAGTTTTGCTGTGATGATAAACGAAAGAGAAAATATTTCTAACTTCACTTCCACATTCTGTGGTGCAGGATACTGCATTACTTTCAAGACTAGTTTCTAAGAATTGAAATGCACAGCTTTTCTAATCTGACATCAAATGCAGAATCAAATCTACCTAGAAAACATTCACGTGCTTGAAAATACATTGCGGTAAGAACATATTCTACACGAATTGTGCCTGTTGGATTTACACTTGGCAGCAGTCATTTTCTGGGACACCCTCTAACGTGTAGAGCCTGCTCCTTCCACTGTGCAAAACCAAAGGGTTCATGCTTGTCCTCACTGACTATAGCCCATGTCAATAAGGCACTTCTGTGAATTCTTTACTGAAAAATACCACTGCCATGCTAGCATCCCTGCTGACTTTTCACATAAGGGTAGAAGACAAACTTTTTGTTGAAAAATGAACAACAGTAAGCTCAATTTTTAAAAATCCCAACAAAATAGATTTTAATATATTTAAATGAGGAAAAAAAAAAAAAAAAGGATTTATTATGGAAACAGGATAAACAAATTAAAACAATGATGACTAACTCATCTGAGAACCTGCAGAGTTCACTTTATAGCCCAAGATTCCCTCTAACCTGAGTGGAAACAACTGTGAATTCCGCTGAATAGCTTTAATGCAAAAGAAGCAGCACCTGGATCAGTTTCCCAACTTAACTGGGATGTTACTTGCATTCTTTATGTTTCAAACCCTGGGATTTTACCATTTCTCTCCTTTCTCCCCCAAACTTTCCCTTTGTTTCTTCCTTCCATTCAAAGTGAATTTAGTTTCTAGGATTTTGAAGTTTTCTACTGTTTTTGTCCTCCATGTTCATGATTCTGTGTGTTAATTATTCTGCACAGAGATGCCAATCTGAATTCAGCTTGAAACCACTTCAGGGCTTATATATTGTTGTAATTGCTTCATAACTGGAACATATGTCTCACCACCCTGCACGTCAATAGTTGCAACATCTTTTTTTTTCTGGCTTTTACCAATACAATTTTACCTCTTTCATATTTGTCCAGATTGCTGCTGCAAAGACCTTTTTGCTAACCCTTTGCCTTGAACATGCCAGCTGTCTCAATGTCCCTTAATTAACTCAATCTCTCCTCCTGAGAAGCTACTTTCTTTCATTTTCATGACCTGTGGTAACCATCCTCCCCACACCTTCCCTAACCTGTTTTCATTAATATTAAAAGTCAGCTCCATATCAGTCCACCACGCCATCCTAATGCCTCTCAGTGCTTCTGGATAGCCAGACACCTTCCTGACGCATTATTATTTAAGAGTGCTTGCACCTTGAAATCAAGCAGACCACTGCAGAAGCTTGCTGTCAGCCTGTGACCATTTACCACTATTCTCAAGCCTTCCTTCTACGTTGCCGTATTGGGCTGATGAACTGCTGCCGCTTCTAGAAATTTTTATTAGTCCCCCCAGGCACGGTCTTGCATTTTTTAATATTGAATTTCATTCCATCGCCATTAGTTCAGTACTCAAAGCTCATCCAGGTTTTTTCTTGTTGGATTTTTTTTCCCTCCTTTTTTGTATGATATCCAGGTCCTTCTCTGTATTGCCAATGTCTCCAAACCCTGCGTCACCAGCAGTACTTGTTATACTTACATTACAGTCATTAAAGAAAATGTGAAACAAAATCAGGTCTGTACTGAACACCACATAGTTCCAAACAGAACCTCCTCCAAACTAATGCCTTCCTCTTCAAACCATCCTGGTTCTTTCCCCTTCAGCAAACCCCATTTTTACACAAGCTATATGAAGCATACCTGCCCTGTTTCCTAGAGAAGATTCTCCCACATTAGCTGTGGTTCTTGAGCAGCCCACAGCTGTCAACAGCTTTTACTGAATGCACATTTGTCAGCATGAGTAACAATGCAGGACAAAGAGTTTGCCTCTGTTTACCAATTCATCCTTTACTTCAAGAGCAGCCATGCCTGAAATTTCTCTTAGCTGACACAATGGGATAAGCAACCTTTCGGAAAGGTTTTAAGAGGAGAAATGTATTAATTACAATGTAAATAAGTAGCATGAATACTACTGAAGTGTTTAAGTCACATTTCAGATGTCTTCTGACTCTCACTGCTGCATCAGAGGAATTTTACGTCCGTGCCCCAAAGAACCGAGAAGCCCTCTGTGTCATGCTATCCTGTGCTTACCACACTCATTACTGGGAAGTATCATTATGCAGAACTTTTGGCATTCCTAAAAGAGATTTCAGGAATGCCACAGCAAAAATGGATGGTTTGTTTACTTGATTAATGCCACGATCTATGATTACAAATCTGTCTACTGTAGCTTTCACAGGAAATTATTTCAAGAACTTCACTTCTGGGTGTTGCTTAACATCCAGTACCGACTCCACTATAAACTCACACACATGATTTATCTGGTGGCCAGCATGTGTGGGAGGAAAGATCTAGGAGTCTGACAAGACTCTTTACTCCCTGTAACTTTCAGGCCATCACATGTAGAAATCTAGACTGTTTCGCTCCTAAGCCTGTTTGTAAATTCTCAGCCAATGCAAACTATTAATATTGAGCTAAGTGAGTGCAAAATGAAAGTGATTAGGCACATACTTTAAAAAAAAAATTATACGCACATGTTTTACTAGCTCTAAATGTTAAACCAGCCGATTACATCATACCAACACAGTAAAAATGACTCCAATGTAACCAAGGGAACTGTTTTTGCTAAATAACAACTGAGTCCCTTCATTTAATCTGAATTCACACAAGATGCAAGTTTAGCTTAATCTCACTTCACAGAAATCTCATGCTGTAATTCCACGGTGGCTGTTCAGACCGGCTGGGATGCTCTTGCTGTTGGTTCGTAGGGCAAAGCTCTCTGGGGACTATGGCAAGGCTTTCTCAGATGAGGGGCCCTTGTCTGTTGTATTTACTATTCTTGGTGGCCTGCCAGCAGCCCCAAATTTGGCAAAGTTCAGAGCACAATCTGCAGTTGGGTTGCTTGATTATTATTAATATTTTTATTTTTATTGGTTCAGTTAATATGTTTCCACTTTGTTGTATCTTAATTCTGCTTTAGTTGTCAGCGTTGCCTAGTGTGTATCTCCAGCCTGAAGCAAGGTAAGGATGGGCCAGGGGCAGCCACCACAATTGTCATCTAACTGTTCCCCAGGTTGGCTAGTAATAATCTTGTTCGTCTATATTTTAGAGACCAGTTCATGAAACCTCTATTTAGTTTCACCTGATTTCCTAGCTGGTCAATGTTTTCACAGTGTTCAAACAAAAGGTATTAAATATTTGTAATTACTGTTAAAAGAAAAGGAAGTTGCAGATACCCAGAAGCATCTTCAGGGATTTAAACAAATGGTAGCTGGCCAGGTAAACACAATGCAAACTCAGAGTTAATTCCAGGATGTGTCTGGTGTGATTTCATCTGCCTTACTGCTATGTTCATAATACACATATGTAGGGGCATGTATCTTGCAAACGCACACTGAGATAATAGATAGTATCACACAGAAGACATTATATATTTATTATAAATGTAACTATGTAAAAAAGAAGAAGATGGCTTAAACAACTATTGCAGGATGAATGACATTAAAACTTATGTTTATAGTTGCATTTTCATTTTCATTCTATCCCCCCCCCCTTTTTTTTTTTTTCAGATACTTTTAAAACCTTCCAAAACTATCCCTTTTTAGGCTGAAATACTGCAGGCCTGGTCTTTGCCAGATAATGAATATTTTAAAAAATATTTCCTTAAACCACTTTGTCTGTCTTTTATAAGGACAGTGAAAAGTGTAAAGAGTTCTTCAGTTAGAAACCCTGGGAACTGAAAGTTGAACTTTGCCATGAAAACAGTTCACTAAAGAAAAAAAAATATTTTAGAGGGTATTGATAAAAGTTAGTTTTCATTTGGCAAAACTCTTCAGAGTTCTGTTTTGTTTAGGGCAATTATGTTTTCCACAAGTTTTCTTGCTAAGCTTTTAAATCATGCACCTAAGAAAAACAACTCTATTTTTCATTTCAGCTAACCTGGCTTCTATAAAATATTTATAGGGACTACGAAAAAGGTCTGTAAACTGCTGTAAACTGCAGTGTTAGTGAATTTAGAAAGAAGCACAGATGAGAGAGACAGTCTGATATGCAGTCTGGAGCTCAGCTCAGCTAATTCACAAGAAATGTTTTCATACAAGAGCTTTCTGTTTTGTCTTCTTCACACATATATTTGATCTAATCTGCTGGCTCTCCCAGTCTACGATACCAATTTTATTCTTCCTGTTCTCACTTACTCAACATACTCCAGGCTACATCTGTGACCTCCCTGGTCTTTCTGCTCCCCTCCAACTCATCTCTTCCCTTCTAGTAAAAATACCAGGTCCTTGAGGTCTCGAAGTCTCTCTCTCTCTCTCTCTTTTTTTTTTTTTCTCTTTTTTTTTTCCTCTCTCTCTCTCTTTCCCTGAGAAGAAGATATCAATGCAGTTCACCAAATTATCATTCATCTTTTTTCAAATCCCACCAGCTCATATACTCCATAGTGCCTACCTGCACTGAGCTAATAAGCAGCAGAACCAGCACAAGTGACCATGTGAGTTATCTCCTCTGTCTACATGTAAATATTGAGATAAGTTATCTCACCTGTGCACAAATGTTCTCCTGCTCAGGAGTCATGCCTCTTACTCAGGAGTCTTGCTAACAAAATTATCCCATTTGGAAATAACCAGTTCCAATGTATCTTTACAAACTGCTTTAGGAAACATGTATTTAGCACGTGCCAGATAGCACTGCAGGCAGCAGGCTGAAAATAGACTAGCAGGTCAAAGCGATATAAATAGAATAAAATAACAAAGATCCATTTTTTATCAAAATAGTCTCAATGACAGAGAAAATTCAGAATTCATATGTTTTACAATATAAACTGTTGCTAAAAATGTTTTTCAAACATTTACCACAAGGTGCCAGCAGTTCTTTAATGCTTTTTTTTATTTTCAATTCTTGTTGTATATATTCAAACAGTGGTACAATGTGGCAAAGACTGCAGGGAGGAAAGTCACAGGAGTATTAATGCCAGGATCAGAGACTATTGACAGAGAACAAGATCCCAGGCACATAACAGTACCCTCAAAAGAAAAAAGAAGACAAAGATTGAGTTGAGTCATTTGTGCAAAGGTATGAAGTGTGCCAGTTTGTGGTCATTTGGATTTTGTTTGTACTTTTGAAACCAGACCAATTATACTAGCCCAGACTACAGTCAGGATGCACAGCTACTAATGCTTGTTTTACCTAGATCTTATCCCCTACAAAAATTAGAGCAAATACCTTATACAATTTAGCTACAACCACTCTCTTTGGATTATAACCCTTCCCAATGTTGGGAGACTTACACAATATGGCTGCATAACTACATATTGGGGGATCTGACCTCAAATGAGAAAATGAGGTGTGTTATGCAAAGCTATCTGCCATTTGTAAATGTATTAATAATAAAATGTCCATTAGGACTTATTGTAGGCAAATGAAATCATTTCTCAATTCACGTTGGCTGAATAGTGTTGATACTAGTGCTCACTTCTGTTACGTTTAAACAACCATGTTGGTGACAATTTACCAATATTTAAGTACCAAAAATAGACTTACAACAATGAAATCAGAATAATTCAGTACCAGAACAGCCAGACTTAAAAGAGGTTGCCTTCTCAGTCTGTTTTATTACATTTTCAATCATATAGCTATAACACAAAAGGTTATTACAAAAATGACCTGAAAGTATCCATACATGTTATATACACTCCATTAAGTCTTAATATTTTATACATATGCAGCTCTTTCCACTCAGAAAGGGTCACAAAGCAATTTACAAACAATATATGCAGAACTAACTTGAGACATTTAATGCAATATGGTCTCCCTTCGTAGAGATACATGACTAAACATCCCCAATGAGTAATATGGCTAGCAGCCATAACAGCCTCAGGCTGTGATCTGGTCTGCTCTCATAAGCTAAGCAGGGTTGGTCTTGGCCAAATGCATTTGGGAGCCCTCCAAGGAAATCCCAGGGTGCTTCAGGAAGCAGAGCTGGTAATTCAGTAGGTGGCACACTTCCCCTGGAGTCAGCACCAAAGCAACAACTGCAAAGGAAATGCTGGTAGGTGCAATACAATTAACCAAATGGGATTTTGGGCAGAGACTGGTCATTTGTCACACTGTCATGATTTATTAGTGATGCTATGGATTCTGCAATTTAAAAAAAAAAAAAAAAAAAAAAAAAAAAAAGAGAGAGAGAGAGAGAAAGGAAAAAAGAAAAGGAGTCATTGCTGCTGAGCAGCCCTTTCACTGCAGAGCTTCTTTAGTTTGGAGAAATGGAAAGAATTTATTTCTATTTTTTTTCAGTTGAAAATGTTTCACTTCAAATGGGAACCATGTGTAAATGCTGCTGTGCTTCTTGGTCCTCACCAATAAGGAGTGAATTTTTTACCTCCCACCCACATTGTTAAACATAATGCTTATAAGAGTTCCTTCGGCGTGCGAATCCTTTGCTTCGCCTCAGCGCTACTAGCTCCCATCTGAAGCACCACATCCACTTTTAGGCAGCCAGAGATAACCCTCTGGACAGCTAGAGAAACACTTGAAAGTCCACAAAAGAGGAGTAAGGACAGACTGAGCATGTTAGTTAGTCTACAGAAGACCAGAAGAGCGTGGACAATACAAGAGGCTCCTGAGGACAGAAAAAAAAGAAATAACATATTTCTCTCTGTCTGTACTGAGGAGAACAAAAATAAAAGGAACTTAAATTTGCATCAAGGAAAGTTTACATTAGACATAAAGAAAAACTTGTCTCAAAGTAAATACAGCTAAGCACTGCAATTGAACAGTTAAGATGTGTGCTCTGCATTTCTGGAGGTTGTCAAAAACACATTAGAGATATTTCTGTCAGAAATGATGTAGATGTTACTTAATCCTACTTTGGGAAGAGGATTGGATGAACACTTGAAGTCCCCTCCAGCCATATAGTTCAATGATTCCATAATTTTTATGAAAGCAAAAGATTTATAACTTTGACATTACAGATTTCTTCCTATTTGTATCAGGTTTAAAATAATAACATTTCTACCCCACAAAAATAATAATAATAAAAAAAGAAGCTTAAAACATATCACATTTGATATCCTTAGAAAACTGTGCCTGTGATTTTAGGGGAATTACAGCTAAAATTACACACTTCAGAAAATGTGAACAGTTTTTTCCTTGAAAAGTTACAGAGAAAAGCTGAGTTTCACATCTGAGTTAACAAGCAGTGTCACGAACTATGGAGATTCTACTAAAGCTTGAAGAAGTGTCAGATAATTTTTTTATTTTAGAAAGAAAAGGGAGAAGGAGAGAGACCTTCCCTGAAGCATAAGCATGACCTCAACAAGCACACCATCTTTCCTGGAGGTTCCTCATCTGTTGCATACCTGTTGAGCAGCCGAGTTCTAGACAGTTTGAGGCTCCCCCCTACACAAACGTTGCAGTGTGGTATTAATTCATAACCCTTTTAGCTGACAGGGCCTCTTGCAACCTGCATGTAGAAAACTAAGGATAAACATAACTCCAGAGAATATATTGCTAAAGTCCAGCTTAAACATCCCTGAAACTTCCCTTCTTTCCCCCCAGCCCCCTTCTTTATTTTTTCTCTCTCTTTTGAACAAGGGCAAAAAAGTATGAAACTACTCAGTAATTTGGATGATATGGGTGGAAAAGTTTTGCCAAGTTATTTTTTGGGAAGACCGTGTGCATATGACCATTGTCATATTGGCAAGAGATGAAGAAGCCGCATATATAAGAAGAAAGTTTAACACAGCCTGAGCAGTACTGGCATGTGGCCCTGAGAAAAAACATGCTTTTGGGTCAGGATGCTGAGCACAGGGGGCTGGGGCTGCGGAGGGGAAGCCATCCTTGGTCTTTTGATTGCTCCCCGTGCTCAGGAGAAAAGGACCTCATTTCCTGCAGTAAGTATTTGTACAAAATATTCCTGATCCCTTCCACAATTCCCTTTCTAATTCAGAACAACAATACAGTCCCTACATTTTTGCTTGGCAACCTGTGTCAAACCAGAAGAAGCCATGAATGTTAGTAAATTAAATTTCTTATGAACTTTAAAATGCATCTTTTCTACAATTTAGGAAGAGTTTCAAATTGTAGCTAGGACTACGTATATCTGCTAATTGCCTTTGTTAGTTTGCAGGCACATAATCAGATTTGCTAGAAAAATAGCCTCACAGGAGAAGGCACAGTTTATTCTTCAATGAATGGCTCTTAACTGAGATTTACAGTACAGACAGATTACAAGCTTTACTTTCTCCACAGAAAGAAAAAAAGAATGGAGCCCTGCTAAACAAATATTCAAACAATTCAACAGCCTAAAGAAAGAAAAGTCTCTCCTCTTCTTGGCTAGACAGTTTTGATACCTTAATGACTGTAACACGCTAACAGCTGTGGGAAAACTGACATTAAAAAAATAACCAGCCCAGAAACATGGTCTGTGTACAACATCTTTGAGCTCTTATGTTTTATTAGCAATTTAGATTCATTACTGTTTTAAGGAGGAAGGAAGGGAGGTAGATGTTCCTGAGAGCTGTTTCTCTAAATGTATTAACCAGAGATTTCCAAGCACGATTTAATGTAACACAACCCAATCCTTAGAACTGGAGAATGGGTGAGATGTCACCATTTATCCCTTCATTGAAATTCATGCTCCAGCACAAGAGGTCATGGCAGGTATTTGAGCGATCTTCCTTATGAAAATGAGATAACCTCCTTTCATCCCAAAGCATGCTCTGAGTGTGTCCCCCCTCCCTTCCAGCCTCTTGCTAGGCAGCAGCCCACAGCTACCACACTGTCACCTTCCTTTTGAATTATGATGCTCTGAAAGAGCGCTGTAGTATTTAATAGCCTGAGATCACAGGCTCTTCTGACACAATACTTAACCAGGTTCTGTCTTTCTTTCAGTGTGCTCATTATTTGTACATGGTCTATGACATCTAGGGGGAATATGTTATCACAAAAGTTCTCTTTTCTCCCCGTGTTTGCTCTTCCATTGTATTTATCTCTCTTGCCCGACAGGTTCTTGATGCTGCTGTCAATTTTGTCAAAAAAGAGCATTAGCACAGATTTGGGAGGCCCTGCTCACTAATCTTTTAGGAATCCTTAAGATGCCCCTTAGGATTTAAAATAACTGAAGCCTTGAAATGACTTATGTGCTGAAGCTCAACACCCTCCTCCTGATCATCCCGGTAGAAATCCTTCGAAGTCTGCACTCAGACTTCATCAGTCTCCACCAGTCAGACCTCAGGGTGGGGAAAACGGACATGATGAGTGTTCAGAAATATTATACAGGGAGACACTGAGACAACATCTTGTAGTGGAGAGTTTTAGGGGAGTAGTTCTGCTTACTTACAGCCACATCGAAGTTGTGCTTTTGGGAGAAATATAAACAAGGTGGCTAACAAGCTGAGACACAAAATGCATTTCTTTTAGCCTTAAAGACTCTGAGATGTCTGCTTCATTACACTTCAAAGGGGGCGTTGTTTTGTTTAGTGTCTCGCTTCCTTTCCCAGTTCTCTCCCTCACTAGAATAGGACAGAACAGCAAAATGAGATTTTATTATTTTAATATGTTATGAATTCATTGTATCCCAGGTGGAAAGACCAGCAGTTATTCTTTTGAGTAAGCCATACAGCTGTCTAACGCAAGAAAAAGCTTCTCCTTTTAATACCAATTTGCATCCAGACCATGGGTGCCATATCCTCTTGTGCTGATCAGTGAGGCCTTTAGGGAAGCCTACAGCTCTGGATCAAGAGTGGTTGTCATGCCCTGAGTGGGCCAGTCCAAAAAACTCTGAATGAGCTTGGGAAGCAGTCCACAGCCAGAGAGATGTCCTCACTGTTCAGCACCCATGTGCTAATTAACAAACTCAGTTACTTCTCAGGAATATAAATGCCAGCTCCTGTGCCAATGACAGTCTGGGTTGTTACATACAGCTTCAATCATAATTATTTTGCAATCTTACTGTATACCATATTACTTTTGTAATGTATGCTAGATGCTTAAATGCCTGAAACAATGATCTCTTTATACAGAGGAAAGTTCTGCACCTAAAGTGTTCACTAGAATCATAGAATCAACTGGGTTGGAAAAGACCTTCAAGATCAAGTCCCACCATACTATCCACATTATTTTCTCTTTGTGTGCATGCCCTCACTCCCTCAAGTGCATGCATTTTCCTAAATCAGACATGTTTTCTCCTCTGGCTTCAACAACTATCCCCAAATTAGGCAAAGGATATAAGATCTGACGTATGTACTGTTGTTTTAAATCTTCCACCTTTGCTTCTTATCAGCAGGAAAAAGTGTTTCACAGCAACCTTCCCCATGAACCTCCATCATGCACCTACCTAGCATCCTCTTCAGCATGACTTCAGCAGGGCATCCCATTTGCAGCCCCTCTTGCAGAAGACTGGCTCACTGCTACCAGCCCCATTGAGTGCCAGTTTAAATTCTGTTTCCCCTCCTTTGATACTAAAAAATTTCCTCCTTCATTAATAGCTAGAGAGACCTTAAGCATCATGCTCAAATTGCCCTCATCTCACTCTGCTCTCACCTTTTAAAACCACTGTTAGTGGCTGGCCCCTGGCAACACAACAGTATTTTAACTCAAACTTCCATGCAATAAATAGCTCAGATTTCCTTTAAAGGAACACATACACACAACAGGCTATGGGTGCACAGAAGTTTTATGCATCTAGCAGTTTTTACATATTCCACTGTTATTCATTTAAGGCTGACCAAGTGGTCCTCAGGGGATGGCATGCACAAGCATAACATTATAAGTGTTAATAGGAAACGGATCTGAACAAAGAACCGCATTTCCCCATTATATTGTGTTTCTGCTTTAGTACATCATGTTAGTTTCCTTCACAGCTGGCTGGTTTGCCTGTTGTTTCAGCAGCAACTATCATGTGCTCATAACTTTCCTTTTTTCAGTGCATTTTATATGCACATATATGCATGTGGGATCCTTGCTTGGTTTTTATTATAAAGGGCTTATCTTACAATGTGCCATGGAAAGCTTGTAGCTTACAATGGGTAGCAATTCAAAAATGACAAAAGAAAGATATGGCCTGGGCTTCCAGGCTAGTGAGAAAAACAGAGTTGAGTCCAGTCAGCATAAAATGTTATCATAAATATAAATCAATTAGTTGGGTACTAATATAAATAAAATACTCAAAAAGGTGTAAGGCAAGTTCTTACAATTTGTAACTCAAACTCACTTCAATAATATTCTGATTTTTATGAGCCCTTGAACTGATTTTCTCCCTCTCAACATGTATGCAATTTGCCCTGTAGGACAGTGTTACCCTTCTATTGTTGGTGGTGAGGGGAAACCCTAAAAATAAGCACAAAGATCACCTGAGAACATCAATATTACACTTTGGGAAGCACCTTGTGGGAAGTCAGAGGGGTACTAATCTCAACATACTGGCTAAATCCTCTGCAGATATTATTAAAGACACCAAATCAGCCAGGTAAGCATGCGTGCTCGTGTCTTTTCTGCAGTTTTGTGGACAATCAATCATGCTCATAGGGATGGAGTTCATGTGTGGGAATGCCACCGCCTGCTCCCTCTGCAAAAGCAAACAGGACAGCATGCCTAAAATGCTTGCACATGTAGGAGCAGCTAACACAGCTGTACAAGACTGACTATATACTGAAAAATCGTTGACCATACTTCCACACTTCAACATATGATGCCTCAGTTAAAATAAGCATCTTTTTAAAAAAACTCCAAGTATTCTAGTACTTGCTGTTTTTTAAAGAAATAGGGACTACCCTTTATTCCTTCAACTTAGCAGTGAAGTTACACCCCCAGGAAGGCATGACTGTAATTACTTTCTCCCAGATATATCCCATGTCAATGTGCAACTTGGAAAATGTCTTTCTTATTCCCAAGGACCTGCTGATTAAATAAGACCATATTTGTAGAACCACATTTTCACAGGGCTTCAGCAGACTTCTGGATCCTACTATTTGACAGAATTATGAAGGGCTATCACAGAAAGATTTATTTCAGCCTCTAGAAAAGTTCCCCTGATAGCAAAAAATCCCAAGCTCTTCAAAACAGCATTCAGCCTCTCAGCTCTGTTTCGGCTTCTTCAATAAAAAAGTGAAGTCTAAGGTGTAGTCTTTCCCCCAGGTTTCTTGCTTTTTATTAAAGACTGATTTCCTAAATGAGGCATGACTCCTTTCAGAATGACAGCTTGTAAAAATCACTCTGGGGTACAGTTTCCTTTTTAAGCAAGCAACTTAGCCACTCCTTTATCCCCAGAATATGTACATCCCATCCCTGCCGGCAACAATTCTCATCAGCAATAGTTCCCATTCCTCAAATCTGCTTCTGAGAGAAATCTCAGCTACATCAATCAGCCTCATACATGCACAGACTGGGAAGAAACATTCGGTGTGCTTTCATAACAGAGCATCAGAAAATATACTAAGTTACCAGAAAAGAGACTAATTAGGAAAAAAAGAAAAAAAAAAAAAAAAGCAAAAACAAAAACAAAAATGTATTTCATCCACATTGTCCATTAGTCATTGTGGTCTGTCTGTGGTTTCTAAATAATCCATGTCAATATTAATAAAAGCAGGTGAGGGGTGGTTACAAATATTTAAACTTGGGTGGAAGAGGAGGCCTTTGAGAAATTAGAATTTTTGTGATTACTCATTTTCACAGGAAAAAATTGCTTCCCACAATAATGTCCTGATTTATTTCCCCAGTCCAACAGAAAATCCACACTGGAATATTGTGGGGTGTTAAATGAGAAGTCTAATATTTTCCGCTAGAATTTTTGGCTTGATTTTATTCCTGAGAAAAATCAGCATTTTTTAGAAATAGCCCCCACTGTTACCCCACTTTTCTGGAACACCATGGTTGATAACATAGCTCAGTTCCAGCTAAGGAAACTAAACCTCCTGAAATAAATTCTTCTAAAATTTCCAAGTTATTACTTGAGTTTGTTACTATCTGTCATGTATGCTACTTTGATGCATCAGTGATGCTAATAGTGATCTTACCACAAAGCTTGCAGCACCATTTTTTTTTCTGTTTCAATATCAGAAAGATCTTAAATTAGACATGTAAATCTCAGCTGCAGTTTGAAAAGAGTTTTGGAACCTGAAGTATGTAATACAAATACATGGAGAGTACAGTAGAAATTTCCACCCAAATCTACCAAAACATAATTTTTGTCTTTTAATATCAGCATTCCATTACACCAGCAACTGATCTTTAAGTCTAATGGGTTGATTATGGATTTTGTTTTTGGTAAAATATATTTATTTTTAAAAAAACTGACATGAAGCTAGCTTAATTGCCAGTGGAGTGATTCTGGAGTTCAGTATAATTTATGTGGTGATGGAGAAAGAAGTGTTTTATGGACCCTTCCAAGTCCCTGTAACTTGATGGAACAGCTACTGATCTGCATTACTACAAAAGACATTCAAGGTATTGTATTCATTTTCACTAACTTAAAGCACGTAATTTTACAAAGAATAAATAGTAAAAGACCAACAGGTTAGTGGAAAGAGGTGGCAGTCAGTATCTTTCCTTTTTTTTTTCTCTTATATAGTCAGCTAAAGGACCAGGTAAGATAATTAAGGAAGATGATAAAGCATACAATGCATTTCTTAATTTTCATCTAGTTAAACTTGGACTATATGGGTGATGAGTTAACTTCAAACTGTGCAATAAAGTCACTGAAGCCATACAGTCCCCATATTAACACCAAAAGATTCTATTCAGAGCAGAGAATATAAAGGACACTGGCAAATTAATGTCATAGAGTTAGTAAACAATACACTCAGAAAAGTAATATCTCTGGCAAGCTGTTAATCACTACACTTAACACTGTGCTTTTGGAGGACCTATACACCTATATAATGTCCCTCAAGATGCCAACTTTTTGGTAACCACAACAACTACTACTACAAAAAAGGGGGGGCGGGGGAGGGCAGGTGAGCGAGTCAAATTCAGAGTTGCTTAACTGTCTAAATCCTGTTGGCTAAAGTCAGTGATGATACTTTCATAAAGTATATAATTGCAAAGTTTGAAAAACAGGATTTACTAGTTTTGCATCCTAAACATTATAGAATCAACATCCTCTCTGAAAGTCTCTGAACTTCCTATATTCCTCAGATTCCACATTACAAATTCTCAAAAAGATTCTGACCTTGCAGGATTTAACCTGAGCTGGACATAACATCTCATTCATACATTCTCAACAAGCTTCAGTACCAGGTTTAAAATTCTGCCCAGAGTTTTAAAACTGCTCTCAGGCACTTTGCAATGTAACAATGACATCAGAAAATGAAATGGTATTATAAAAAAAATCACATCATACTCAGTAAACTTTCAGACCTAAGCTTTCTGTGGCTTTTATGTTTTGAAGTCAAAAAGACCTTAACAAATCTCAAATAGGAATTTCACAGCCTGAAGAGATGAGACTTAGATTTTTATTGTGATAATGTGCATTTATTTCTACAGTGACATTTATCTCTATTTTTTATGGTATACCAACAGCACCAAGATCCAAGCCTAGCTGTCCTGCTAGCATCTCTGTGTTTTCCTGTAGCAGTACATCCTTTCCACTTCCTAACTCATTGGCTATCTTTACCCATATCGCTCACAAAGTGATTCTTTCACATGGCAGCCAAGGACAGGCCACAGAGACAACTTTTTTCAAAAGGATCTCTTGTGACAATCCTAATCACAACTACACAAGTACATGAACAGTGCCACATGTAAGTATGTATCCTAGTAATTCCCACTGAGTTCCACCTGTTTTGGTCAGAGGCTGCATATGTTAATGGGCCTTTAGTACAGGGGCTGTCTAAATCGTGTGCTTTCTTCAGCAGTGAGCACTCATGGTGTTCACAATATAAGTAATTTTTATACTTAAAGTTAGCTAGCTTGAAATGCCGTGTTTTAAGAGAC
This sequence comes from Netta rufina, assembly GCF_964035555.1. Classification (NCBI taxonomy): domain Eukaryota; kingdom Metazoa; phylum Chordata; class Aves; order Anseriformes; family Anatidae; genus Netta; species Netta rufina. Next base: position 36,342,540 of record NC_140124.1, on the reverse strand, counting down.
AGTAAGCACCGCACTCTGGTGCCTAATTTTTGCTTTCTAAGTCTACTCAGGACTTTAATGTCTATTTTGTGAATATATGCATACCCTGAAGAAAAACACAGGCATACTAGGATTTAATTTGTTCTTTACTATCTCTCCCTAAAGCTGATTTTCCCATACTTGCGGCTGCTATCTGTGCCCCTTTTACCTCCAGTTGCAAGACAGCTGTCAGCTTCTTCCCCTAACCCCAGAATCAAGACTTGATATGGCCTTCACATTACCTCTTGTTTTAATCAGCTTGGAGCCTGAGAAACCCAGCCTAAGTCCTCCTGGGAGCACTGTGAGCTGCTTGTGGGCCAGTGGGCTAGACCTCCTCTAGCTGTCTATCTGATACTGTCTTCTACATTTCTGTGTGAATCAGTGCAGACGTGCTTTTTTTGGTGCATGCCAGAGCCCTTCAGCACAGCTGTGAGATCTGAATGATCTTTTATAAAGAAGATACAGAGTGGGTAGAAAAGAAAAGATTCATTAAAAGATACACACACACACACACTAGGTGCAGAGCAAAAGGCAATCAGGGGTCACACATGACAACGGGTCACATTTGAGAAGTATTTTCAAAAATGTTACATACAGAAATTGGCAGCCACTGTTATCCATGGCTGCAAAATGTTCAGCCTTTGAAATCAAGCTTACTTTTGGACTCCTAGTACATGAGATAATCAATGTATCTGGGCCCAGGGAAGCATGCAGTTGGAAAGCTGCCCACAGAGTTGGTGGCAAGCCAGAAAATTGGCATCATGTATTATTTCATTAGCAGGAACTACTGGCAGTGCTCAAGCTGCACATGACACGGTCTTGTCCCCGTCCCTTATTTTGTGTCTATTCATTACAGAAAAGATAGGTGCAGAGTGAATGATGTCAGCAGGAGCTGATTTAAAAGCTTGAGAGAGTCATAAGCCAGGCTATTATACCTGCTCAGTAAACGGCCAGGAAATTATAACTAGCAGTTGATCATTCTGCTCAATCAGTGTTCAGTGTGCACAAACAAAGAGATTTACAAACATAATAAAGCAATAAAAACATCTCGCAGAATATTTCAGTGAATGAGTATGTGGCTGCACTAATAGCTATGCCAGCATGTATCTAACCAGCCGGTTTAAGATGGCTGATTGGTTCCACTATATTACACAGGAGACTGACCAGCCAGAATTTTGCAAAATGAATTATTCAAGCAAAAACTGAAAGCCTCAAATAACAACTATCCCACCATCACCATAACATGAGACAGATGCACATCCCAAAGCAGACCTCTGGGTACTAAGGGTAAAGTAGTAGGAGACAGGAGTTTAGGCGCTATTTTAGATCATTTACTTATGGATCTGGCAAGCTGTAGTTGAAGATCAATGTTCAGCTGATCCTGAATATTACTTATTTATTCTGCAGTGTGTAGAAAAATGTGTACGCTGCCAAACAGGTTGCACTGCAACGACAGGGAATCCATATAAAGGAAGAGGTATTGAATATATGTCAGTATATAATACATATACATGGCCTTCATGTGCACTGATGGCTGAAAAGGCATGCCATAAAATGGCACTAAAGAAAGAGCTTAAACATGGCAAAGCCACTACACTTGGTTTTAAAAGTGAGTATGTCAAGGTAACAAGCTACACTGATCCCAGTGTTCGATTCTTTTGGGTTTGGGATTCATCCAAGCAGTTCATACCATAGCCATGGATTAAATCTATACTGCACTGACTGTAGTTCCCAAGTATGCCAAGCTGGTTTCATGCTACGTAGGTCAAGCTCTGGAAGCAACATAGTCGTAACAGAAAGAGGTTAGTTTGGAGTACTTGCTCGACCTCCATGCTTTGCAGACTGCAGGGATAACAGGAGCTCAGCCAGCCTGTTGAAAGTGACATGAACTACAGAATGGATGTTCCCAGCCCACAGATAACAGTCATAGTTGGACAACAGCTGCAAATAGTGGGAAAACAAATGTTGCAATCATCACAATTCATAGCCTAGAAAGCTTAGTTAATTAGCCCAGATCTGATGGCCAACTAAGTAGTAAAAGTGATCAGGCACGAGGAAATCACAGCATATAAAATTATGATTTCATCATGTTTCATTAGGTACTGCATTGCTGTGCAAGATCACATTTTTGGCTTAGTGGCCTCCTAGGAAAACCCAACTGCTCAGTGTTAACAATTCAGTCAGTAGCACTCTACCCTCTGAGTCAAAACTGGCTGAATGTCAACTGACTACAAGTCCAATCCTTGTACTGGTATTAGTTCTTTGGCAGGGCTCTGCAAGATTACATTTGAAGTCCACACCACTCAGAGTGGAAATTAAGCTCTTCCTCCATCATTTTTCATAAGACTAAGAATTATGACTTTATTCTCAATGTTAAGAATCAGTTTACATAACTTTTTCCATTCACACAATCCTTCTGTAGATTAATTAGGTACAACATTGCCCTTAATCCCAGATTTTAAACTGTTGATGTTGAGTGACCTACTATCTGCTGTGCCAAAGAGTAGGCACACAAGGCATGCTCTGTACAACACTAAACAGAAGGGACTGAAGGTGAGGGATGGGGAACAAAATAAGTTATGTACATCAGATGGAGTGGATAGCCAAAACTTACACATGAAATCTACCACTGCTCTGCAGCATTTGTATGGAAAAGCAGAGGACTCTTTTTTTTCTGCAAGGCTCCTTTGCTATTACCCTAAGCTTACCTTGACCCAAGCCCAGGGCAGACAGCCAGGATAAAGGAGAAATACCATTCCTTTCTGTGCCATGTCTGCCAGGCCAGACACTCAAGCATCAACAAAACATGAACTATTACCTGTGGGGCTGAAAACAAGAACAGTCAAAGTAGCAGAGCCAGCTCCACGGCTGTCCTATAGTGTCAAGAGAAGAAACCTGACACACAATAAAAACAAAGAATAAAACTTAGGCAGGGACATGCCATAATTCACCCTGAAATACATCTTTGTCACAAGAATAAATTCCCTACTCCTGTAAAAAGTTCGGTGCAGAGCCCAACTTGTATTAATATCACATGTGCAATTGATTGGGTCAATCGTCCACCTGTTGCGCATGCACTAATAAATACAGGATCTAACTCTCCATTTCAATGCAAGCACAGATGGAAGTCAGTTGGCAGGGTCGAAGTAACTGCATATGTAAATGACTTGTATATTTTCACATACATTTCATCCACATGCTGTCACAAACTCTCCTTTAATTTAACCCAACAACAAGAATTTTTCAGGAATGAAAAGAATGAAAAGATATTTTTCAAGAATGAAATATTCTTTCAAATATGTTCTTTCTTAAATCAGAATGCTTTTGCCTCTACAACTTATTATTTGGATACTGTACAGTGTTTTCTGTCTAAGTCACATAACTATTCTTTCTAAATAAGCATGTTTTCTTCAGATCATAAATAATGTGAAGAGACAGGATGGCTCAGAGCCTTAAAAATGCATGTGTCTAAGAGGAGCAGAACAAGGACGAAAAGTACTTTTTTTCTTATGATAAATTAAATGAATTGGAATCATGGACTAAAGCACAGTAATAGAAAAGGAATGTGTAAAGATGTCAAATAGATGCAAAACTCAAGTCCTTACTCTCTTTTGGATTCAAATAAAACATCCTTTTGCTCTCTAACTCCTTAACCGTGACTGTCTGATTATCGTAATCTACAGTGACTGAATGAAGAAAACAGCTCTGAAGAAGTAACCTGAACATTTGTGTAAAATCATCGTGAAGTAAAACAGAAGACTGCAGACACCTTCCAGTTAGACTTTCCAAGTGAGAAGAAGAAACATTTTCAGATAAGCATTGAACAGGATTATAACAGAAGAGACAAATTTGATCAAAAATATGTCAACGTGTAGGGGTTTCAAAGACAACTGATAAAAGGGCAATTAAGCCATATAAAGATGTCTTACCCAGATAAGCAGGCAGGCCAGTAAAGGCTCACTATATAAACATCAAGACCGACCATACAAAAATAGGGTTAAATACCTTTATTTTAGAATGCTTTGGTTTATAGCATCCCCCCTCACGTCTGGGGGGTGGGAGGGGGGTGGGGATTTTGTTTGTTTGTTTGTTTGTTTTAAAGATCCCACATCTGTAGGTATACCTCTTTTTATTTTTATAAAGTTGTTGATTGATTTTCTAAGCACATAAATCATTTTGCTCTTTTCTCCTAGTTTAGAGTAGTAGCAGAAATACATTACGAAATTAACAAATAAAAAAATAATTCAACGGGGTTTGAATGAACAATCTTGGAAACAGAAATGATATATATAAAATAGACAGTAGGCTAATTCTCTCTCTCTCTCTTTTTTTTTTTTTTCACTAGCAGAAAAACAATTTTTACAGGTTAAATTAGCTGGTGGGTGGGTTTCCTACTGTTCCCTGAATTCAATAGAATACTCTCAGAAGCAAAATAAACATATACATGTATATATATATATATATATATCATAAAATGATATATATATATATCATAAAATGAAATAGAAGTGCTGTGGAATTAGTGCAAAATGCATGTATGTTTCTTTGTTCACAAACTTTTACTGCCTATATAATTTTAGTCAAAGCAAAATATATAGTATATATTGTTTCTCTAATAATTAAGTAAAATAATAAACAACAAAAAAATGTTAATAGCTTCTTCATACACAGAGTGCCAACTATTTATTTTTCTCATTTGTATTATTAACATTGAACGAATGAAGTTAAAATACTTGGTGGTTTCAGAACACTGTGCGCAACTCACTGCTTAGACTGGTTTGGTGCAGATACTAATAAGCATGTCTCATTAAGGATTCAACTTGGAAAGTTTCATACCAGCTTCGAAAATACTCAAGGAAGTAACATAACTGAAGCTAATGAGTAAAACAAAAGAGCAGCAATACAAGTGCAGTACCACAACTTTTACCTTCCTGCCGAATTTTTTGTGGAAGTGAGTAAATGAAGAATCAGAATTTCTCAAGATATTTGCTTGGTGCATGCTAGAAGGTATTTATTGGAAAACCAACTTGGGTTAATTTGCACAGGATGTAGTGCCCCTCTTTCTTTGACATCAGGTGTAACACATGATAGATAAGTGTGCATTGGTGCACACTTCCCCAGCTGGTGTTAAAAGACATTGTGGATCCAGGCACAAGATGTAAAGTGGGCCCTAGCATATATAAATAAAAAGAGCAATGAGAATCCATTTCATCGTGAATCCTAACATTAAAAAAAAAAGTTAACCAGACTTGTTTTACTTTGGTGCAAAAGGTTAATGGCAGTGGATGGAAGCTTTTAAACCTAGAGGCACAGCAACTGTGTGAGGCCTTTTCAGCACAGTGAGCCTGATGCCTTACAGCCACTGACATTCTTTGGTATTACTATTAGTTAGAACTTCCTTGTGCATGCCCTCCAAGCCACCATCCTTTTTCCAACTGCTATTAACCAAAGACCTTGCCCTCCTAGAATCACGCTGCTCAAGGCCTAGCTGGGCTGCTTAAAAACACGGGAGTCAGATTCAGCTGCCAACTCTTTACTCAACACCTGAGCAAAGGATATCAAGTAAATAGAAGGCGAATAAAAATCCCAAAAGACCACATTATTCTCAGCTACTTTGATTGTAAAAGCACACTGAAGCCATGTCCTCTCCAAGCTGTAATGGTCATATTTCTGCTGGCTGTTTAACAGACAATAGCCTTCAACAGGAAGCGATTACGCGTGCTAACCCTCTTTTCTTCGGAAAATGTAACATAATTCCCTATCTGTAGTTGCTCTCCGGATGGTCTTCAACATTCCCAGGAGCAAGTATAGAGCAGGCGTGATTCTGCCTTGCTTCAATAAGCCAGCTATTTCAAAAGACTGTAAAACCAGCCCTCCAGTCTCCACGGTCTATTTGGATGCAACAGCAGCTGGGCAGCCAGAGCAATCTGCGGCAGGAAAGCCTCTTTCCACTTCCTCACTGAGCCGGTAGAGGAGACAGATTGCAAAACCACACAGAAGAAAAACAAGAGAAAAACATGTCCCCATCTTGGTGCCCTGGCTCCTTCCCGACAGTGTTCAAGCAGAAACAGTGTTCCTCTGACAGGCCGAAGTCTGTTTCCTTACCCATTCCGGCACCGCTCAGCCTTGCACCAGGACTTCCACTCTATTATCACTACTTTCCTGTTGTTTAGGGAAACGCAAGGCTAGGTCTGCAGTGACTACAGCCCTAATTTCCTTGAGTGAGCTGTCAACTATTAACTTGAGGAAAAGCATATGAAGTGAGGGCCTTCCTAGTTTTTTAAAAAAACTGAGAGTTCAGCTACACACTTCACACAAAGCTTGGTGGGAGAATGAGCTAGATGCACACTGCAATTGGTGGAGCATCCTTCAGAGAGGGAACATGCTACCTCCCATGCACATGGGACATGGTAGGATGTAATATCCCTGGCCACTTGCTGTCTCTGTGTTCAAGGGAGAAACCAAGCAAGATGTCCCTGCTTTTAAGGCAGGGATTGCTCCTGGCCCTGGGGCAGGCTGTGCAAGGCCTGGGAAGGCTACTTACACCTCCCTCTGTGCACTGCGCACCCTTGTAAGGCTAGATGGAGGCTGGCCCTTAGCTGAGGATTAGTGGTGCTTAAAAATAGAAGCTGAGACGTGCAAAGAGACTGAGTTATAACTACTGAATTCCAGTGTGAAAAGAAAGTGTCAGCTGGCAGTGCTGGAGCTTTGCTGTGTGGACAAGAAAGGTGTTGGAATGTCAATCATCTCCCATCACAGCATGTAGACTAACAGCCCTGGGAACTTAGGATGCACTACTGTAAATGGCACTGAAGTCTGCCATCTATAATGCTGCCGCATTAGAAAACAAGAGGGTGCTCAGCAATACCACGGGTGCATTAATACTCCTCCACAATGGCATACGTTTACATATCATTTTGACACAGACGAAGATGAAAACCATTAGAAAAATCTTGTGCAGCTACATCCTAGGAGAAACTCTGAATACTACTTATATATTAATTATTAGTTATATTTACATATATGTAGAATGCAGGATGCCTCTAGGCAAATAATCAGCCTTGTTTTTACCGTATACTAACATAACCCCACTGTCTTCAGAGGAGTTCTACCAGGCTCACACCAGTGTGTTTATTATTACTTATATTATGGTGATGTCTACAGGTCACAAACCATGAAGACATAAAAGAGGTATTCCCAACTCCTGACCTAAAGCAAGAGAGAGAACATCTGGTTCTCTGACCCTACCCTCAGGATTCAATAATCAAGAAGCCAGAGATCAAACTGGGGGCAGTACCAGGAGCTAAAAATACTTAAAAAGTAAATAAGCTGTTTACTCAGTCTGGATACTTATTTGACTTATTCTGAGGTTTTAGAAACAAGTGCACTGTGTCAATACACTATTCAAGAGTTTTTTGTTTTATTTTAAAATATTCTGAGATAGTAAAGTTCACTTTGTTGCAAAATGAAAATAAACATTCCCCAGGATAGCAAAAATGCATTTGGAAGTTGGTATCTCAGTCTGCATTTTGTTCTTATTAAAAATGGATGGAAGGATATTTGTAGAAAATGAGCATAAAAAATACTACTTCAAGAAGCAACAGCACAGGTAAATTTCTCAAGTAATTCTATTCTCTTTTCCAATTTTAGTGGCTAAGCTAATAAAAAGCACTTATATTCAGGCTTCTGTATTATAATTGAATGCAAAATTTCAGTTCTACCTTATTAAATATGGCAACAGATACACTCTGTTATGTTATCTAGAGGGGAAGTACTCTTGGATTTGACAATTTGCAACATTTTGTTCTCTGCAAGCAGTTTGATCTAATAGTCTTCAGTTACTTGCAATTTACAGAGAAGACTTAGCACTTCTGTGCTATTCTTTGATTGAAAACAAGGCAAGCTTTCTCCACAATTTGCATTTCTGGTGTTGTGCTGGACAGATAGTAGTGCCAAGAAATATTGTGAGGACAGCAGCTGATGAAGCACTGTCTGAGGATTATAGCTGTGTTTCAAGAGACGCTTTTTTTTGTTTGTTTGTTTATTTTTTGTTTTGGTTTGTTTTTTTTGTTTGTTTGTTTGTTTTGTCTACAAATCTGAGCTCTTGCATGGGCGAGGGGTCTTGCAGTAAGTCAAAAAATCTGTTGCCTCACAGTAAGCCACATCTTGCACACCAACATCACACCAGGGAAGGGGGGATGACTGATCTAAACGTTGTGATCTCAACACTCAGGAAGAATTGAGAACTGTGGTGTACAGTATAACCTCATATGAACTAAGACCCAAAGCTTTCCAGGCTTGCTGAGACTGACTGCTGTTACCCCATAGACAAGAAAGGAAAAAAAAAAGATAACACAAATGGCTATTAAGCACTGAAATGTATCTGCAGAAGGAGGGAGACTTCTTTTTTAATCTATCAGTTCATATTACCTTAGGCTGAAATAATACCAGACTGCGAGGTCAGGGGTGGCCAGTAGTTAAACAGATGACCTTAAAAGGGGCTATGTATTTTAAGAAATGGCAATGGCAATCCAACAGGTGCCAATAATTCTTTTTCCTTCACTGAGGGATTTTCCAAGGATTTCACTGGCTAGTTTAAATTGCCTCACTGGTATGTGTACAAGGGAAGTATAAGCTCATACACTAGAGCCCCAGGACTAAGCAAAACCCTTCCAACTAAACTTGTCTTAAAAATAAAATAATCTTCTGATAAGGAATGGCTTTCAAAGACCTGTGAGTAGTTACTTAAGATATGATTGGATGTGGACTTGTAAATAAACCTCCACGATAGGTACTCAAAGGAGCCCCATGTTTTCTGAGTGTCCTTCTTACAAATGAATCACACAAAACATTTTTGAGCATAAAGGACATGACTGATGGCAGTACTACAAAATCCTAAATTCCTTAGTCTTTATCCACCAAATTCACTAAGTCTTATCTGCGTAGGGGTCTTCTAAGTAACCCTGTATGCTGTTTCAGTCCCAGGAAAGATGGTGTATAAGTATCATTATTATGTAACTGCTCCCTCAAATCTGGACAGCTCTCAGAAATATATGAAGAGTAATTAGCTCAGCTCTGCGTCCAGCTAATCTCTTAGGAGAAATCCTAAGCAGTACAAAGCACAAGAGACCATCTCCAGCATTTTCAACTTGAGAGCACTAAATTCACATCTGATTAAAGTGCCTAATTGTTCCATTAGGAGATAATTATTGTCAGGCTGCTGAACAAGGTGTTTGTTTCCATAATTGTTATACCTGGGAAACTCTCAAATCAAATTAAAAGTTTCAGATTCAGAAAAGCCCTTTGTAAACCAAATAGTAAAGTAAAATTTAAGCATGACCCATAAAAAATGAAATGAAATAAAAAACACAAGTCAGTAAATGCATGATTCTGTTGTGCCAAACTGTATGTTAGTATTAGTAACAGCTTCTCACTTTCTGCAGTTTTAATTATGACTCAAGGGACTGGGAAAAAGAGAGGTCAGGAGGGAATGTAACCTTTAACAGCCTCACTGGTTGCTGTCCCTACCTTTACTGCTGTTGAACTAAAAACCTCCACAGGCTAAAATTCCTTACATTGCAAATAAAATAGTTTTTCCCTGTTTTTTATCAGCCCGGGTCCCACAAGGAACTGACAGCCGGTTTATGTCAATGAACAAGAGTTATTGTTTTCAGATATTCCACCCACCCCCCCTTCAAGAAAAAATGATGAGGAACTGAAAGCAAATGTTACTAATAACAAACAGAAGGCCCCAAGGTTGGGGGTTCTACTAAAAGAGCATTTGGGGGCATAACATATGGTACAAATAGGTTTGTGGAAGATGCTATTCCACTGTACTTTTTTATTGAAGTCATTCATCCATGTCACTGATGCTAGACCTACCACCATGAATCTGAAGTGATGTGACCAGACTGTCTAAACCTCCAAGCTTTCTTGGAGTCAGCCATCGAGGAAGGGAAGGAGCTGTGGCTTCCAGAGGCTGAGTCTTGAGGAGAAAGTACTTTCTCTCTGTCATGATATGATGCTTCACAAGATTCCTGGGGGATGATGGGGAAATTCACTCAGGCCTCAATTTGTAGGAAATTTCCACAAAGGTGCTAGGTGCCTTCAAAACCCAGCTTCAGACTCTTTCCAAAAAGGTGGAAAATAGCATAAAATTTTAGAGAGGAGTTCTTGTACCAGGATCTCTCAACTGAGAGAAATCTCCCCAGTTGACTAGCTCAGTGATTTGGCACTACCAATCTTGTGGGAAGCCCTGTTTCCATCAGCCACTAACACAGTACGATGAAGTAGATTATAAACTAGGAAGATGACTGATATTAGAAAAGAATAAAGAGTACAATAGACCAACATAGAACATTATTATTTTCTGCATGTTCAGTGAAAAACCCAAATTGTATTCCAGTAAGATATTTCAAGTTCAGCAAGAAAGGAAAAAACTCTCTGATTTTGTTTCCCTTTCAATGTCTCATAAAAAGCTAAAATGCTTGAGCTGGCTATGACATTTCATTGAAACTTAGACTCTGAAAAAACGATACTCTTGTTCTTCCAATTACTTTTTCTTATCCCGCAGAGTGTGGACATCTTATCTAAAGCAATACAAACCAAATCTGAATGCGATCCACATTTTCAACATAGTTTTAGAGACTCTCATGAGGGATTATTGAAATCCTGTCAAAATTATTACTTGGTCAACACTACTACTTTGAAAGATGACCCAATTTATTCCTAAAGTCCTATCTCAGAGAACTAGAGATTCAACAATGTATGAGACCTTGAGGAGCCAGAACAGAATAAGACTGCACAATCACTAGCCAGGGAGAAATCTTTAGGTACATTTCCTAAAGCTTTTCAAATTATATAAGCTTTCATGTAACTGTGGCATCTTGACTTAATATGTATAGCACAAAAGTTTCTCACCATTCAGCCTACAGATTAAAATAACAATCTATACATTTTTTTTATTTTTTTTTTGGGGGGGGGGTAAAGGAAAAGAAGTTACATTTTATTAAAGCTTTATAACTGCTGCATAAAAAGACTGTTCTCTCAAGTCAGCATTCGAAAGATAACACACTAAAAAAGGGAGAGAGAGAGCTCTAGAGGACTGTACATCAGTATTAGCAGATAAAGATGAGTTAACTTCAGATCTGTTAGTATTATGTCACTGAAATGAAATCATTTCTTTGTTTCTGCAGTTTTTTATTTTTAGACTTATTGAACAACTGGGAAAGGAATTTTGCAATATCCTCCCCCCTCTGTAAAATACAAATCTGTTTCCCTATTTTCTTTTTAAAGGGACAGCATTGAATAGCCTCATTTCAAAGGCAAGAGTTTTTAATTAAAAACAGAAAGAATTGTCAGGATGATGAAGTTTAATATGAAGTTTAATATGAGGTTTGCATTTCTCTAATGAATAAAAATTTATATTTACAATGATAATAGCATAAATTTGAAGTGACGAATCCAGGTATACAGAAAATTCCTGAAGCTCTGCCCAGAACTCCATTAAGTCCCATGGGGAAAAAAAAAAAAAAAAAAAAAAAAGGTGCTAGCATATTAATAAAATCATGAAGTTTTATGCTGTAGGTGAATAAAATACAGAAGATTCAAAAGTCTGTATAAACAATATAACATATTTCTGAGTTTTAGATAAAAACCAAGACTTTTCTACTAACAAAGGTGAAGCCTTTTTCCTGCTGTCTCAACAGCATCTCTGTTAGCCAGCTGAACAGTCCTGTTTATTACCATGTATCCGAGAGCAGCATGTTTCAATGTAAGTGGAAATGTCAGTCAGTGTGTGGCATCGCGGATCAAAGCCCTGCCTCGGTACATGTACCTTCTCATCTCTTCTCATCGGGGCTTCCAATTTGAGATGGAACAGAAGGAGCGAGAAGTCAGCTTCAAACAGATGTTGTAAAATGTCTGGTGGGAACAAGCTCCCCTCAGGAGCAGTCAGATTATGTGGAATAGCATCTGTTAACTTTCATTTGAAAGTCTCCACACTGGAGAATCAGAACAGCAAAGGAAAAAAATAATAACAGTAATGGAAGAGATGGAGAAAAGGAAGAACTGTGGATTATGTGGCATATTGCTTTTTTTGGTTTCCCTTTTTTAATTTATTTTTTTTTTTGAACTGCCCGTTTTTCCTAGTTTTGCAATATTCGACATAAAAAAATTTCATTTCTTTGAAATCAAAGATAATATTCAACTTTAAAAATAACGTGTGGTTTTAACAAGTAAAAACATGCCCCAGAAGTAGCCAGAAGTAGTCATAAGGGTTCTAATATGTATCACAAAGTCAGAGGGCTTTCATCTTTCAGTATTTATACAAAAACCCACATCTGTCTTCTACTTTCATTTACCAAACAAGTTTAAGACCCCATTGTAGTCAAAAACAAGCCAATGTCACCAAACTAAGCATATGTGTTAAAGAAACAGCTTCAGTAGTTGAGCCCACTTAAGATTTTTTTCTTTTTCAGGAGCATATTTCTTTATTTGGGTATGGATTACATCAACTAGATTCACACACAAAGCAATAATGTGATTTTGTATTGAAGATCCATATAGCATTGCTACCACGTGGGAGTGATTCCTTGTTTTCCTTGTTCCTCTTAACCCTTATGTCACTACACAATTAATTTCTCTTCCATCTTGTCATCTTCCTTATTCAGATGCTTAAATTTTTGTGTTGCCCACAAATATATACATACATATATATATATACTTTTTTTTTTTTTTTTTTTTTTTTGGGGGGGGGGGTCTGATCTTTGTCCAGCTTTGACAAGATGCTTCTAACTCCAAAGCAAGAAAAAACAACAGCACTCTAGGGCATTAGAATCAACAGCCATTGCATATCAGCTAAGGAAGAAACTTGTAAGTCTGTTTTTCTTTGGTACCGTACTCTTTCTGCTCTCATCAATACCCTTACTAATCAGTTTGAGGGATGTATAGTGACCATACATGGATATTTGACTTTTTGTTATAGAACATCATTATAATTTGATACATACAGAAACACAGATCTGTTCATCTCAGTCAACACAAAAGGAATGAAGGCAATTGAAGTTTTAATGACATAATGAGAAAGAAATCCCCCAGCCAAGAGGAGATATAGTCTAGCCATTTCAGAGGAAAAGACTAAGCTATAAACTAAAATTCATGAAATTCCTTTACTCTCTTGGCAGTTATGCCCTCAATATAAATGATAGCTGGGAGACTGAGGAAACACAGTGCTAAATATTCTCAGTTGGGGCGGGTGCATATCCTAACTTTGTGTAAATTGAACCCAAACTAATTACCACCTGTAGAGAATCTTATCCTCTTAATTTCAAAGGCCATTCATTTCAAATAATGGATTTTCCCAATCATTAACGGTATTCATTGAGCAGAACATGGGGAAAATAAATTATAGTCACAGTACCTTATCTTGAGTTGGCCTATGATGTTGTTTTTGTTTAGGCAATAGTAATGTCACACTAAATGAAACGACATTTTAAGTCCATTTGCTGCAGAGTGCTTAGAGTGCTGCAGAGGCTGATACAATACCCTAAAGGTAAAAATCACAGATGCATATGATTGGGTTGTGTTTTTTTTTTGTTTGTTTTGTTGTTTTTGATTGTTTATTTGTGTATTTGTTTTTCCTGGCCTCTGTAAACACAGCTGTAGCACCTCCTTTCAGTCAAGAATTCACTCCAGCATTAACCAGACTGCTCAGCTGCAGACATCAATGTCCTGTCATTAGTCAACTTCAGGAAATATTCAGCATTTGTTACTCAATCTGCAAAGACGGGAAGTAGAGGAAATGGAAACGCTGGGGGAGGCAGAAGGTTCTGCGCTTTAGTAGGTGATGGAAAACAGTGAAAACATTACTGCTCTGTTTGTTCAATCTAGTCATCTAGGGACTTCTAGAGGAACAAAGAGCTTTATCTCCTTTTGTGGGAATAAACACTGCAGAGACAGAATTTGAAGACAAGTTTTGACCCAAGGATAGCATAAAGGAAACTCCAGAGCCAGAAAATGTAAGCTGTGTTGCTATCTTCTTCCAAATACTCCATGTTTTAGACTTAGTTCAACTTACAGAGGGATAAAGATCTAAAGAGTACTGAAGCAAGTGGAAAGACTCCCATTCACTTCAGCATGCTTTATATCACAACTAGAGTAGCAAGACTCAACCACCACCGCCACCACTTCAAAAGTTGTCCATAGTTTGAAGATATTAAATTTATTTTTTTTTTTTCTTTTTTCCTAAGCAATTCCCACAGCCTATCATTGTTACCCTAGAAGTACATCACAGGCAGAAAAGAATCATGGATATTAAAAAATGGATCACTAGAATAGACAAGGATAAATGCCGTATGCTTGAAGCACTAGCACATGGATGGTAGCTGAATTACAACCACTGAAAAGTACCATAGTCTTGGAATGAATAAAATCTTCTTTAAAGGATTTACATTCTGCCTACCCTTCCATCTCCTCCATTCCTATCTCCCACTGCCTACTGCTCAAAATACAGGCAACCTTGTAACTGCATTAACTTGTTTCAAACTTCCAAGAGCTTTCCATTGCCCAGTTATTTCTCACATCCTACTGGATCTCCTTTCCACTGCCCCTGCTTGGAGTTATATTTACTACAGTTGTTGGCTTACAGCCTTGACCTCCCTAAACCTCTGTGAGTTTCCTTTTAACTCAAAAATTAGCACAGTATGTGGCAGGAGTCCTTAATGAAGTGTGGCAAGGAAGGAAGGTGGTCACACTACTCTCTGAGTATGTAACCATTGCATCACAGAAGCTTTAGTCATCTGAAGGGGAAGCTGAATTGCTTGTTGGGGGATATCAGTTCCCATTTTTAATTGCAGGGAAAGAAGGAGGTGGTTGTGGTAGGCCTGCTGGTGTACGTGAGAGGCAATGGTGATCAAGAAGGATTCCTGGAAGTAGTTGCCCACAGAGCATACATCTGAAATCCTGTTTCAAGAATTCAAATGGTCTTGATCTGCAGAGACATCATCTGCAATTTCAACACAACTCAATAGAGCTGCAGATGTTTGCCTCCTTTGGAAGTCAAGTCCTTACATACAAATTTGGGAACCCTATGTATTGTCACGCACACTTTTAAAGTAATGCATAAGAAGCTGGTAAAGGGATAAACAGCTCCTCTCAAGCTATGCTGTCAATTCACATTCAGCTTGGATCAGTAACAGCTGGACAGCAGATTGATAGCCTAATTTAAATGACTTCTCACAGAGGCAATGCTATAATAGGTATTAATTAGATTCTCTTGTGGGGATACACAAAAAGACTAAAAGCCTGGAGAGAGCATTATCTCTTACGATTAGCTGAAAAGAGCAAGGGAGTAAACTGCAGGGATAGCCTAAGGACACCCCTAACTCAGCCAAAATTCCTCCTGGGTTATCTGTGGTGCACGTGTTGCACGATGCTCCATTCTAACATCACTGACTGCTTGTCAGCACGATCAGCCCCAGCACGGTCATCCGTCCAAACATTTGGGTACTCAATACCACGTCAACTAAGAGGGTGTAATTCCTGCATTAGCCAGGAAGGCTAGAAGGATGCAGAAGGACCGCATACAAGAACGTAAATCCACATGTACTTTCCCTTACATACTCAGCATTATGTAGGTGTTTTGTTCCTTTTCCTTTATATGAAAAACAAACGCTAAGTTCTATATATCAGACTAATGTGTCTCTGCAGTTGTGTTCATGAGGAAAAGGCATGGCTGGCTTTGTTTCCCTCTTTTCCTTCCCTTTCTAGTTCTTTCTTTAATAAGAATAATAATAATAAAGCAGACATATATAATATGTATATATATGTACATATAAGTACATAGTACATATAATAAGTACATACATATGACAAGTACATATAATGTGTACATATAATAAGTAATCCCACTCATAAACTAAGAGACGATACCCCACAGTGCATAGCTAAAAAACAGAAAAGAAAGACTACTACCTGCATTGCACACTTCTCAGAGCAATTTAGGTTTTCATTCAAAATTTTATTAGTCAATCAAACTAAATGGCAGTAAAATACTCCTTGTACTACTGTAAGTACAGTAGTTAGAAGAATTTTACTTGCTTAAAATCTCAAGTTTACATTCTCTGGTCACTTAAAAAGTGGTCAAAAGATCTACAGAATCACTGATATTCTTATTGAGATTAAAATTTAATACAGTGAGGAATCAATTAACTATTGATGAAGATTGATATACTATCACACAAGGATTAATTTTGTCTTTATAAGATAATGTTTTGAGAGAGCTACTACAGTTTAACCAGGCAATTCTAGAAATAACATTAGCATCTCATATTCTTAATCTTCAGTAGTGCAGAGATCACTTATGAATGACTTAGATTCAAGGCCAAGCAAAGCAGCGCCCTATAACAAGTAAAACTTTAATCTCCATTTGAAGGATGGTAAGTTTTAAAGGACATGCCAGATTTACTCATTATTTACTGGCTATGCCTAGCAACAATTAGAGCACATTCCAAAGCTAACTTCTAGCTAAACCAAAATGCTGCCTTTTAGGTTATTTCCTGAAGACTGAACCCATCTATAGAAGCTGTTGAACTGAAAAGAGCTTCATTTTTTTGGGTGTTCCCTGACAGAAGCACAACTCATGAGCATTCACTTGGAAGATCTGGAGGAAGAGTTTCCTGTGCAGATTACATTTGTAGATTAGATGGTCCCATTCTCTCCCCCCATCCCCTTTAGTTTTTCTTCCCTTTATTTTATTTACTTATTTATTTTTCAATCAGCTACAACCAGCTTAGGCTGTTGTTGTCTGAATGTCTCCCTGTTATTAAAAAAAAAAAAAAAAGCATTCACAGGTCACTGAAGCAATAGTTTCCACAAGAGGCAAAATTTGCTTGTCTTGCTGTTAGCCCCATACCATACTGTGAACAACATTTTAAAAATAATGTTAATGTGTGAGAATAATAATTAGATATGCTGCCAGGTCATAAGAAGTTATTCTTACATTTCACTTTTGTAGTAATTCTCTTTGTCATTAATACAGCCTAGGGTAACAACAACATCACCTGCAGCAAGCAAGCATATGCCCATCCAGAGGAACAGTAATACAAATACTGCTCAACACGCCTTACAAACTCCAACAGCACAAAACTCTCAGCTAAAACTAAGTGTCACAGGGCTGTTACTCACGTTTAGTTGGGTTTTATTTGTTTTGCTTTGCTTGTTTTTTTTTTGTTTGTTTTGTTTTGTTTTGTTTTAATAGATGTGCACGTATCTTTTCTCCTCAGTGGTTCTACTGCCTGGCATGGGAGTTTCATTGGCTGTACGGACTCCATCAGACAGAAACATTTGATTGTCATCTGGATGGGGTATGTGTATTAGCATCTGGATTGTTACTTTACTAACCTTCACTACTAATCTGTGACTTTACTGTTACTTTACTAATCTGGATTGTTACCTTACTAACCTGCATGCTAACCTTTCCTAATTATTAACTTTTCTAAAATGTGGAAAAATAAAAATAAAATAAAGCAAAAAGGAATAGAACGTTAAGGGGAACATAGAGTTAACATTTTAAGGCAGTACTGATGATACATCAATACAAACTCTTTGCAGTATTTACTGCCCATCCAGAAACCAATAAATGTCAGATAATGTACAATGAAGCATTAATTCATCACTTCTGTTAAGTAGGACTGAGTGAGCACAGAGTACACTGCAGTGCTCCCAACCATTCCACTTCTGAGCAGAAAAGCAAAGAAAACCACCTTCAAAACAAACAGTAGCTGCTAACTATTGAGTAAAGACTTGATGAAAACATGGTTCTTAATCCAGATTCTTTCCCCATACACCCATCTCCCCTCTCAGTAAAAGAAAATTCAGAGGTAGGAACAAGATCTTCCACCCTTGATGAAATTCCCCTGTATACAGGGGGGGAAAAACAGCAAGCACAAAAGTCATGTTTCAGATATGGTAGTGTCTACATTTGCCCCTTTAGTATTTAAGCCGATCACAAAAAGTTTGTATAAGAGTGCAACAGACATTCAAAAGGCACAAAACCACTGTCAGAGAGTCCTTATATCATGGGTCAAGTTGAAAGGCTTTTCCCTCCAGCAGCATACTTCAGTTTGGAGCCCTCTTTTGATCAGAAACAAATGCTGCCCGTAGAATCTGTCTTCAAGATTCTAAAAATAAATTGATCTATAAGTGACTGCACTGTAACACAGTGAGTCAGATCAAGGAGTAAGAGCCATTTTTAGGCTATGAAGTAAACCTTACCCTGCATTAAAGACTCTCTCTGTAGACATAAGAGAGAAGTTTTCTAAGCACAATAATTTGGGGACACAAGAAAAGGAGGAAGGACAGAGAAATCATGAAGTGAAGGGAGGAAAACCAGCATCTTCTGAGCAATGTTTTGCTCTTCTGTGATGAAGATGCAGCAATATTAGAAAAAGAATAATAATGATTAATAGTAATAATAACTAATAAATTAGAAGTTCTTTAAATTCAGTTAGAACTGAAGTTATAGAGATGAACAGAGGCAATACTGTGGCAGGAGTTGAGGCATAACAGACACAGGGATGTATGTATGAGGCAGAAGACTGGGGAGGTAATCTCTTCGATTCTAACAGTAGCCTATGTCTTCTTGTTACCTTTTACCTTGGCTGATAGACTGAGAAAGTTTTGCCTCTCCTGTCTCAGAAAACCCCTCTTCAAAATGGGCAATAATGAGTGCAAGCAAGATTGCAAGCACATCAAGGGGTGAGCAGATGATGTATGATCTGGTTTGGGCTTGCAGAACATCATGCTTTTTTGCACCTTTACTGTAGCAATGGCTCCAGTCTAAGGAGCACAAGTAAGGCATTTCCACATAAACGGGCAATAGCGCTATTAAAAAGCAATAGTTCTCCAGCTTTATTAGTTCAATAAATAGAACCCAAATCTCATGACACTTGAGAAGTCATTTCTGTTATTAAGGCATGTCTTGTTCCAATAACACATCAAAATTTTCTTTGCTTTTCATGATACAGTATTTAATGCTGTTACAGGAGACAACACAGCACACCTGATAATTACCAGAAAAGAGTGATTATTGCATATGACTGCTCTGTGACTCTTGCTTAAAAGGTGCTAGATCATTCTTGTTCACTTTGCAGAATCACGTGTAGTTTCAAAATCCAAAACACCCCATTAACTCTACAAAGACATTTTTCAGATCACATAACATGAACACCTGCAGTTTGTTCACAGCAGACTGTGGTGCAGTAGCTAATATATTAGTATCTTAAAATTACAATAACAAAATGCATTCATTTATAAGGAAATATATAATTTCTCTATAAATAAGGGCGTTGGAAACCTCATGTAAAATAGACAGTCATTCATATACACAACCTATAGGTTTAAATCCAAAGTGTTTATAAAAGACATAAACTGGTATATTATTGTATATGATTGTTGAGCTACATACAAGCATTTAGAAAACCAAAAGGAGGGGAGACAAAAAGAGACAGAGAGAAAACAAAAGTTAGCTTACAACACCAACTAGGTTCAAAGTCAGATACCTTTATCACAAGTGCAGTTCTAAACCAGGTAGTCATTTTACTGTCCTGTTAAGTTATTACAACCAAGAAGAAGTTTGTCAGAAGAAAACTTCTTGCCCTCTATCAGATGGGCCAGCAGGATTTTGTTTAAAATAGTTTGGATGTTGCCAAGCATTTGCAGGGTAATTCAGCATCTTTCTGTACTGTTGTAAGCATAAATCTAAATATAATTATACAACTGGGAGAGTTAAATGCTTTGTTGTGAATTTAAGCAACAGGTGTCATATTTACACAAACTATTATTAAAACTTCTAAATTCTACAGGAAGAGGTAAAAATATAGTAACCTGCAAAACTTAATAAAGACTTTATCTAAGAACACAAAATGTTCTATAGGCCAGATTTTCATGTATATGTGACCACCTTTTATGGAGGCAAAATGATGTCAATGAGACATTAACATAACAGAAATTTCACCCCTGTAGGTGAATTCTAAAATTCTGTAGAAATGTCACCCATCACTATATTAAATGCTAAACTTCTTTGAACCAAGGTTTCATGAGAAATACTTTTATTATATCAGGTGCAGATTGCCCTTCTTTGGTACATTTATTGATGCACACTCTATTTATTACAGCCTTATTTTTGCAAGAGAATTTTTAATTTAACTTTTGAAGTATGATGTTAAAAAGAAAATCTTACTTTTTGTTGTTACAGCTGTAACATCCAACAGCCATCCAGAATGCAATTAACATTAGTTCACTTGCACAGAGTAGAATGATTAAAAAAAAAAAAAAAAAAAAAAAAAAAAAAGCTTTCTTGATCTAACTTGTTGAAAGCAGATATGAGATATGATTCTGGGACTCTGGTAGCTGGCATTAAGTTTTTGTTCATATCTGATACTAAATACAGACCAGATAAGTCCAGCAGTTTGGCTGATTTCCTTGTATGACACCGAAGTGAAGAATAGTTTGGATAATAGTTTATTGGCTTCATTCACTGGAACAATGTGGCTATCCAGAATTCCCTCCACATCTTCAAGTTAAAGCATGTGTGAAGTTTTAATGCTTCTTTTACTTACAAAAAGGCTCTTTGAGTACTGGGTAGTGCCAGCAAAAGAATACTAGAACTAAAAAGCATTTGCTAAGGAATAATTTCTCAGGGCCTCTGATCTACAGATGACATGACTATAATGATGTCCTGCCAACACTGAACAAGAAGCTTCCTCAATATTTTCTGTCCAGATAAAACCCCTTGAGCTCAAATGAATTTTGGATAACATCTCCAAGTCACACCACAGTTCCCACAATGTGAAGCTCCTTCATGGAAATGGTGGGCCCCCTCTACTCCTACATTGCAACCAATTCCCATATTGTTTCCTGTAGAGAATTTCATGTGTTCCTCTCACCTAACTGTTAATGGAGATTATGCAGCTGCTGGAGACTTCTGCATTCAGAAAGGTGATGTCCACCAGCCAGGACAGCTCTCTAGGTAAATGGGTCAGACCTGCCACAGTGACAGAGCAGGATGGCATCTCTGACAGGGAGCTATCAGCAGCATCAACAGCTGTACGAACAATACACTGTGTAAGTGCTACAAGTGTTAAGTGCAACAAGCTCCAGTTGATTTTATGACCTAGCACAGCAAAAATCATAGAACTGACAATAGATGTGTCCATGGAAGAGAACACTGTGTTGACAGGCTTTTGATAGTAAAATTGCAGCAAAGTCTGCATGAATGTCTCATATATCTTCTATTCAAGTCAGGCTGCGAGTATTCTCTCCCTCCTTCTCTACAAATGTATCATATTTTGTGTTGTTTCTCATGATCTCCATTTACTTCAAAGGAGGTTGCAAATACAGCTTGCAATCCAACGTGATACAGGTATATGGACAGAAAAGGAGAGAAAACATAAATGTCTAATTCTCATTTTAAGAAGAAACAGCCTCACTGTGCAGCATGTAGCTCTCCTTGCCTGGTTGTATGACTTGGAGCAACCACTAAAATGTGTGAATATTATTGTAACACTTAGGATGTCATAGGCCAGCTAGAATTATACCAAGTGAAACACTAGGTTTTATTGCCTAGCATGTTAAAAGCCATAATCTCCCCCACACGCTTACACAGTTTGGCATAGGAGCAGAATTAACAAGAAAGTAGAGGCCACTTTCTTCTGGCATCCAGTGTCAATTTGGACCTAAAAATACATCTTGGGCATTTCTGTACAACTAGACTGGTGGTGGGAATTAATGAGACCAAGGGTTTTCTCATGTCCACATCTATGGGACATCTTTGTTGAATGAACAGACTGATTTTATACCTCTCTTCCAAATGTTTCATCTCTCCAGAGCACTAAGTACAGCCATAGAAATATATCTCCATATTATGGCCAGCTGCTTCAGGAATTCACATCCTCAAATTTCTTGTAGAGTCTGATTTTCAGAGAGATACTTTCATAGATATGAAGAAAATAGATATGCAAATGGAAAGGTATTATAAGTAGACTGTAACCCAAGATTTGTAACCCCAAGATTTGTAACCCCCAGGTTAGCATGCATTACTTCTAATGCAGAGTTTATAGTTTGGCTTGACCTCTAGGACCTCAAGCACTCTGGATCCTGAGTTCAATCAGAAGTTGGGTTGGGCCATCACAACATCAATAACTACTCAAGGAGACATGCTACTTCAGAGGGTCTGCCTCAAACAATAAAATAAAAAATAGTCCATTCAAAAAATCAGTCTTCCTAGTGCATATGCCCAGCTGCCATACAACAAAACTCAATAGTTTTTTTCTGAGACTGTCTACACTATCTAAGTTCTCAGATTTCTCTGTCACTGAATCAGATTATAATTTCATATACAGATATCTCTTTCCTGTTAATGATTGCATGCACTTCTTAAAACCCATTTAAGAAGGTTAGTAGTACAGAAAGCTAACACTTTACATAAACCATGATAAAAGCATGGATCCCTCCCAGTGCAGAAAGCCAAAGTTCAGAAACAGATTGAAGTTTTTAACCTTTAATAACCCTGTAAGCAAGCAAAGTGATAGTGATAAAACAGAATGTTAACTGTACCTAGCACTGACCAGCAGGAGAAAGCGACCTGACCAGATAGCCACAGGGTGATAACCCACAAGTCAAGAGTGTCCGGAAAGGGTGCAGGGCCAGGCTAATGTCTTTTAAGCTCCTAAGGCACAGCTGAAAAGTCTTCACCAGGAAAAGTGGTGAGCAGCACCATGACCACCACAGGAGACCACTGGTTACTTGCTGGAATGCTGCAGAGCCCTCCCCAGGCTTAGATAGGAAGAAAATAGCTCAAAAGTACCTTTTACATGTCTGTCCCGAACTGTCCTATAGGGTCTTCAGATATATCCTACCTGGACTTTCACTAATCTTATCCTGCTTTCTCTCTGTGATTTGGTGAAATAAGAGTTACAAACCAGCACGGGCAGTGAGCAAAACAAGACAGAATTAAGCTCTGAAGAGAGAAACAATCAGCTAATGCTCGATGTTTTTCAAAAGGTCTACACAGAAGCTGAGCATGCAAGGAGCTTTATGACTGCAGCATGTCTTGCTCAGTATTCACAAATATGGGGAAGTAATCACTATTTTTAAAAATCCCATAAAAGGTATCCATTTTTTTTTATTCCATAAATGAGTAATGGCTAGATCATTTAGCACCCATGAGTCATAAGTTTTCTCTTGTAAATAGGATAAGATCAAATCCCATGGCAACATGTTCAGTCATATTTAAGTCTTAATTGAGCATTTTTCTCCTTTCTTCCTCTGCCTTCCACCTTTGGAGCATTCTCTTCCCTATTCTGTTTGCTAATTTATAAGGACTCAAGTCTCATCTACAATACATCAAAACATAGAACCTGATTTTTTTCAGCAGGTCCAGAACAAAGACTTTAGGGTGATAGAAAAAAAAAAGAAAAAAAAAAAAAGAAAAAAAAAAAAAGAAAACTCTTTTACTGGAGTCCAGAAGTTCAAAATGCTCACCATCCCATTAAATTTGTAGGCAATAACATTCCCCATTGTCACCGACAATGGGAACACCGACACGTCAATTTTTTAATATATATTATTTTTATTCTTTTTTTGCTCTTATTTCCACCCCACTCCTGACCAAGGGAAAATAAGAGAAGTGCCTGTAGGCTTTAACCATGATGCAGTACACATAGGCTGCTAGTGAGATACCCTGTGTCTGGAAGGTAATAAAAAAAAATAAAATAAAATAAAAAAACTTGAGAAAAAATATTTTGGATTTCATTGCTCCCTTGCTATATCTATGCTTTGGGGAAGAACAAGCAACAGCCACATTTTTCAATGCCATTTGAGCAGGGCTGAACACACAAATCCCATTATTGTTAATGGGATTTGTGCACATAATTCTGAATACTTTGAACACTCTCCCGTGAAGTTTCTCCCAACCCCTCAAGAAGCAGGAACAATTCTACTTTATTTAAACATAATCTCACTGACAGGTAATTTTGTGACACAAAATTTATTGCTGGCTTGTCCTTTGAGGGCATGTTTCACCATTAATGTTTCCTTTTAAAAACTCCAGCATACATTAAACGCTCATACCAAGCTTCCTGGTGTTTTCCTTGGAAAATCTTGCTTTATGTGGTATTTCGCATTATCCAAATCCCTCTTTACTTCTCCCTCCTCTTCTTCAAATACTCAGGACACCCTTGAAAATAAAATATTTGTTCTCCAAAGACCCTACTGGTAAAATATTTTTTTAAAATAAACCCTTTACAGTATTCACCTATTACCTCAGACATTCATGTGGTATAAATTTTAAATAAACGTCTACCAGCTTGCAATTGATCAAGTGAGCTAGAGGCCATGAATTTAACATGACTATTCCTGCAGGCCGCCTCTTACAACCTACCATTTGCCACTAGACTTCAGTGCGGTCATTAACAAAGAGGGCCACGGGCTCGCGGTCCTACAGGCTAAAAGGCTATCTTGGATATCAAGATACTCTGCTTTGGCTTTCAGCCCTTCTGTAACACAAGTGGCTTTAGCTCATATGCATTTATGTCAGTGAGTCATTTGGAGATCTCAGACATACCTTTGAGATGGTGAATTGCTGAAACAGGTCGTGCTATCAATTAACATGAAAAACAAAGTAATTTCCTACATACGAACAGACTATGGGACTGGATGAAGGAAATTAAAACCACCATTAAGTCACATGGCCCAACAAGATTCGAGCACAGCTATTGCACGGATCACAGTCATAACACATTAGAAATGCACAAGCTAGGACTTGAACGCTGAAGCTTAACATACATCGTCATTACCTTAGAGGGAAGGCTCTCGAGCTCTAATAAGAAAAGTATCTGATGAGATGAAAAGTTAAGAATAGGACCTACGTAGCTAACTTAAAATACTTGGGGTGTTCTCGTGGCCGGGGTGCTGGGAAGGGTTTCAACGAGTAAGGCTGGTACTGTCATTCTGCCAAGGATGTCCAGCATTACTCTGAGACAAAATAACTGAAATCAGCAAATGGTGCCTGCCTAAAATTGTACACTCTCCAGTCCAAGAGACTTCCTCCTGTACTTCCTGAGGCTTTACGCTGCCGCGGTTCCTAATGAGTGGTTTGCTTAATTGCTACCAGCACTCTCAGTTTTAAAAATATAAATTTTGCATAAAGGATTCTTATTAATAGCATTAAGAAATTGCTCAGGAGCACAAGCCATTAATCGGTCCAACACTATGTAAACAACTGACAAAAAGGGGATGAAGTGAGTTAAGTGTACAGTGTCATAGGGAAGGACTTCACCTACAGAGAGAACAGCTCAACAATCAATATGGGGAAAAAAAAAAAAAAAAAAAAAAAGGTTTATCCTAGATGTTTTTCCAGGGAAGAGCAGAAAACAATACTCCCTTCAGAAGACCACAGTTAGAAGCAAATAGCCCCATCATCTAGAGTATAAGCCAGACCCTTGAAAGCCTCATTTCCCCATTGCCAGCCACTCTTTTTTTTTTTTTTTTTTTTTCTTTTTTTTAAAAAAAAGTTGGCAGCTGAGCTGCAAAGTCCTGCCCATGGGGTTCTCCTGGCTCTTCACCCCACTGGTGTGCATTACTTCTCTGCAAGACTTGAAGGAAAGCTCTCGTGTAATCCTACCTCGGTGTCTTTGCTCCTGCTCTCTAGAGACCACTGAGAGTAGATATATCCCTCAGGCAAAATACGATGCAGGCCAAAAAAGCAGCAATTAAGGTTGGAGAAACTGTTTTACACGTTTGCTGCTGGGACTCACAATGCTGCTGATCGCCTGATAAACAGCTGCAGCTTCTGACTTTCAGAGATACCAGTATGAGCTTTGTAAGGCAAGTCTCACACTGGGCATCTGAGCTATATACAGTTGATTTTACTAGATTGCAGTCAAGTGAAAATCTTCCACTAACATAAATGCAAACAAGACTAAGTCCACAATTTATTAGAAAGACATAACACTGAATAAACAAGTAAAATACAAGACATTTTATGACAAGGTGTTTTCTCCCTTCTGGGAAAAATTATTTCCAGATTCAAACACATCATAGTAACATACATTTCTGTAGTAAATACCATCTGAGGATCTTAACTGCAGCCTGCTGGCAAACCTGCTTTCCAGAAATCATTGCCTTTCCCATTTAAAGGGCGCCCTAAAAGACTGACTCCAGAAAATCACACACTATTTCCATTCTATATCATCTTGATCATCTCCATCATCACCGCAAAGCTATTAGTGTGCACACATGCAAACGCACACCAACACACATACACACGCATCGGAATAACTAGGGCAATGGAAAATACGTTCCATCTTCACTCACTTATTCCACACACGAGCTAACTTCTAAACCACAGGGGAGCAAATGTTTTATAAAAACCTCTTATCCTACAACTAAATACCCTTGCTAACGAAGAGTTAGCAGCACAGCCATCTTTATCAAAAGCACTAACTTTTAGATTAGTAGCAGTTGGCGACTCAGTCATTCATTTTTCATTTTAAGGAAACCTTTTTAAGACTGCACTCTTATTTTCAGGAGGACTATAAATGCACTTCTCATGTTTTTATTTTATTTATTCTACCCTGGGGATTTTGGTCCCTCTTTGCAAGCAATAAATTTTTCTTTAAATCTTTTTTGGTACTAATATATTTTAAAATGAATCAAACAAGGAGAGCAAAAATGCAGGCCTCCTCTCCAAACGTTTTGGCACAGCAACACCGCTCCATGGTGTTTGCAATCAAGCTGTGGTCACCAAGCAGAGCGCTAATGACTTCTGCAAAAATGGAAAGCCACATGTGTCAAAACATGGCTTTCACCCATCCTCTCTGGTCCCCCCCACCTTGCACAAAAGGCCAACATCCCCTTGCCAGGCTGACACTCTCCACCGTATAAATTAGTGAGGAGGAAGGCAAGACAGAAAGACAGACAGACAGAAAGAGACACTACGGCAGCTTTTAAAGTCGTTGCTTTAAAGGATTTATCTGAAGGTCTGAAGGGACAGCACTCAGACCTTGACAGAATGAATTACTGCCATTGGTGGGGGAAGGAGGAGGAGGAGGGAAAGCAGCCTGGTAGGAGAAAACCTCCAAAGTCTCGTGTCTAAAATGCTCTTGGAATATTTCCAGTTAGCAGTTCAGAACAATGTTGACATTTAGCCTTTTCCTAATCGGCGCTGCCTGTCACCCAGGGCAGAGATTCCTGCAGTATGACGGAGCATGGCCGCAGCCAGCACCAGCGTTGCCCCACCGCATCACTGCTCTCGGCCCCCGGCCACCACTGCCAGCGCCCACCTGGGCACTCGTGTCCCATGGACATGGGGTTTTACAGCTCAATGCCAAGAGCTGCCTGCAGGAGTAAGGCATCCCCGATGCACCACTGTGCCCCCATGGCAGATTACAGGGCAAGAGGAGGAAGCTCACATTGGGCACAGGTTATGTCAATAGATGCTGTAAACTTGACTGTTTCATAAGGCAAGCAATGTCTTAAAGATAGCTGACTTCAGGTACAGGATGCTTTTGACCAAAGTGGTATTGCAGAAACCTGCAGTTTTACTTATTTACCAGTTTCTGGTTTTGAGTGGAGCAGGGGGAACTGTAGTAAAGACAGTACTTAATATCTATTAATAACTGTTCCCATTATTTGCAAATCAATTCAACTCTCTCAGAGCTCTGACAAGCTCAGTGTCACTCACTGCACAGATCAGAGGAGCACGGAGCAAGGCTGAACCGCATCGTGTTTCGTCCATCATCACTGAGCCAAACCAAAAAAAAAAAACAAACCTGTCTGGCACAAGCTAGGCCTAGGCTGCTGTCGGCTCAGAACCATCAGGTCTGGAAAAGGTCAGAGACCACTACAGAGCTGGCACTGACAGAGCAAGATAAGGCATGTTGCACAGCAAGAGCTTGCCCTAGCTATCACGAAAGCAAGGACAGCAGAGGGGAGGAAAGCACTCCCAGCACAGGGTGATGGGCTCTACAGCAGCTGTCTGTCATCGCAGACACCTAGGTACACAACCCACAGACATGTCAGGGGCAGGAGGGTTTGCTTTCTTCATTGCTGTGGAAAGGAAGGTGGTTAAGCAGCCGCCTGACTTAAATTCAGTTCTCTAGTTCTAGTAATTTCAACTGCATTGGATTTGTTAGTGTGGAAGTAGACTTGACTACATACACATCAGATCAGGCATATGCATGATTAGCATTACGGAAGGCATAAGTAAACTCCTTTTCAAAAGCTATTTAGGAACATAATTAATTTTCAGTGAAATTAAAAATCTTAAAATTGTCAAGCATCTCTTAAGAACAACCTTCAATTCAGTGTTTTGAAAGACCTGAGGCAATGAGACTACTCACAAGTAAGTCTGCACATCTTAAGTTCTTGCAAAACAGTAGGATGTAGCTTTGAGGCATAAGTTAGTTCAGCTTGTGCTTCACTAAAAGCACGTACGTAGTGCTGCGTAGTCAGCAGAACTACCAAACATGTGAAGTTTGCACATCCCAAAGTATTTGCAGTGTCCTGAAACTAAAACAGCCTATTTCGGCTGCATAAGACCTGCACACAGACTTAGCTCTGGGAAAGCCTGGAAAGAGAAAGCCCCAATAAGACTGAAAGTTTGCTATGGTCTCAAAAATAGGCTTTATTTAAAACTTACAACATTTCATGCTTGCTCACCTTTTTTGACAAGTTTCAGCCCATGAAAAAATTATTTTGAAGTCTTCACTAATGTTTTGACAGGCAAGAAACAAACACTGAAAAGCGTACATTCGGTTATAGATTTCAAGGCAAAAACAGCGGGCACAGTTAAGGTCAGAGGAGTGCTGTTAACTCAGCAGCAGTAGTGAACAAGGGAGAATGAAGTGATGTGGTGGTTTAGTCTCAATCTTCAGACATAGGTCCTGGTGAGCAGCATACGTGCCAGTCTCTGACCTGAGCTCCGAGGAAGGGAGAGAGTAGGTCTGAAGTATGACATGAGAGGAAGAAATCAGCTACGGTAAACCCAGTCACAGTTCTGAAGTAATTCTTTAGAGGAACTTAATGCATTGTTTGTGTTTGGTTGGCTGGTTTTTAAGACTTTCTTATTCTGTTCCCAAATCTGTTAGCATCAAAATCATTTAATGAATTTTCCAGAATTCACCTTCCATTTTTGAAAAAATAAACCAAATAATTTACCTTCATTCTGCTTGGGATAATATGGTTTAATACCAATATTCTCATCTTTTCTAACTTTCAGATTTACCAGCCTTTTAAGGAGCAACAAGAACAAAACAAAGAAAAAAAAAAAAAAAAAAAAAGGGAAAAAGAAAACAAAAATTAAAGCCACTTGGAAGAAATCCACATCCTGATTACAGCTAAAGAGGAAGATCAGACCAGAATGGAGAAGAAAAGCAGAGAGGTGTTCAGAGAAATCTGCCTAGGACAAGATGAAGAAATTTAAGAAAAACTCTACGCCTCTGTGTCAGAATTGATAAATACTGCTCTTGACCAGTGACATAGCCCAGAAAATCCTGTGCTACGTTGTTTTTTTCACAAAATATATTCTGAATTCAAGACCAAAAAGAGACTGGTGAGAATATCACTCTACTAGACTCTACAAAAGGAAGCAAATATTAAAAAAATATATATATTCAGCAAAGAAAAGGTGCACTTTATTTTATAGTTAATGTGTCAGTGCTCAGGTCTAGTGAAAATGGACAGTCTGGGTAAATTTGACTATTGTGGCTTGCTCTGCAAAAAAGGTTTCAAGGATGTGGTATGCAACAGAGAAGTCTTAGCTATGCTGAAATGAATAAAAGCTTTTGCCTAAATGCGACTAAGAACGAGCTGAAGAAGACTACTTCCAAATCATTTCTTCAAGACAATGTTGAGATATTTATTAGGTCTACATTAGTTATCATCCAAACTCTCCATACAAGTTTTAACAACACAAATATTCATTAAAAGACATATTAATTTATATCCCAGCCAAATCTGTTGTACTTTCTTAATGCATTACTATGCGAACACATGGGACTTTGCTTTCCAAGACTTTTCCAAAGCTGAGAGGTGGAAGTCTTTTACCATGTGTTCACTAGCAGGCTGTTCCTCTCCCACCCATCCCCAAAGGCCTTATGACTCTCACAGAACATTCCCCTCCAGCCCAGGAGGGCTGGACGCAGGTTCCTCGGCAGCCTGCCAGTGCCAGCATGTCGGCCAGACTGAGTCCCTCCCTGCCCAAAGGGGCAGAGTGTGCTCACGCTGCAGCACTCACCGCGCCAGGGCAAGGATTAGTTACCAGCTTTTTATTTTTTTTCTTTGAAAGAGCACGTTTTCAAGAAGGGTCACCATCTTTTCCATTCTGTCATCTCCTGTGGGTGGAAAGCTGCTTAATTGGGGTAGGCAACTGCAACAAGAAGAAGTGCCCAGTTTCAGTGTGAGCTACCTTCCATGCTGATACAGACAGGTACCTGACAATAGCTACCATTACTTACTTTTACCCCATACACAACTGTTACCACTGTGAGAGACAAAGAAAAAAATATATACATCCTGTACTTACAGCCATATCAGCAGTTAAGTGACACCAGCATTTGCAACACAAGCAGAAGTTTCCTTGCTTTCTTTTATGCATAAGTAATTGCTGGTGAAACCAGACATCCTGGCAGCAGCCCTTCACCCAGGCACAGCTTGCTTAATAGAGGCAGCTGCCACCACAGGGAAAGCAAACCCAGAGACTTCTCTGGAAGGCCCACCCCAAAACTGTAGACTGATACTCTGACATCTGAGTTAGGTCAAATCGTTCAATCTGTTTTTCTCTGTCACTTATCTGCAATAGATCATTTAGTCCTGCCAGTTGCTCAAAAGATGTGAGTAGCCATACAAGCAGAGCTGGAAAGTAACTACAGTAGCAAGACAGGTGTTGAGAAAAGAGAGAACTGTGTGCTGCCAAGACGGCAAGAGACCTTTTCTATCCTCCCATTATTATCTATTCAGGTTGAATGACCATGAACCTCACAGTGTTTTTAGTTCTTAAAATACTGGTTCTGGAAGCAAGTGACTTTAATGCTCTATTTAAAAAGAAAACTTACATTACTAGCCCTCACAGACACAGAGAAAACCTTAGAAGCATGACTTGAAAGCATGTCTCAACATATCCGCACAGGATCAAAAGACAGATATCAAACAAAAAGAAGCACCTATTTTATTACCAATTTTATTAATATTTGTGCCTTACTGTAGATTAGAGCCGTAAATCTGAGTCTTCCAATGTAAAATATTCATCCTAATTTAATAGATTTGCTACAATAGATTTTAATAGATTTGCCTCTAAACTGACAGAGAAGACTAAAGAAATAAAAATGGACACTAAAGAAACCTAAACATGTTGAGTTTAAAAAAAATTACCAACGCAACAAATTCTAGGTCCTGCCACAGCACTACAGAAGAAAATGCAATCTGAGATAGAGTTTCCATTCTCAGCAACAGTCTGACTAAGTCACAGACAAAGTAGAGGATATAGAGAACATGCTTGGAAGAACAAATACAGATTTTTAGGCTAAGATTGAAGACTACAAGAAAGAAAAGATGATGGAATAAAGACGTGGGATCTTTGGGTTTGCATTCAAAAGCTATCCACCATGGGATGGACATACATCAGGTGCTGGTCAACGTCATATTCTATGTATTTTGGAAGCATAAAAAAAAAAAAAAAAAGGGGATTAGAAAAAGATATAAGGCCAGAATCAGCTCCAGATATGCACAAACAACCAAACCAGTTAATGAGCCAGATCCTCTTTGGAGCCAAATTGAATTTCTTTTGGGTTACAGGTATACTTCCACAGCTGGGCTTCTCTAGAATATATAACAGCATCTGTGTCCAGTTATAACAACAAGAGACAAAAATGCTTCTGGTCAAGTGGATTTCAATTGTCTAATAGCTTAATCCTCCAAAAGTTGATCTTAAGTCTGAACACTGAAAAGCATATTCCAGAAACCTCCTGTTTTTGATAAACAGATGTCCTCAAGATAAGAAGGTTAAAATGGGAAAATGGCTGCTACTTCTAACACTGCCCTCTATCACTCACTGATGAATAAAAACAGAAGACTTCATCAAGTTCTTTAGAGACAAGACACTGAAAACATGGAAAATATTTAACTTCTCTCTAAAAGTACAGAAAAATCTATCAAAGAATAGAACAACTCAAGTGGATACTGGACGTCAGACAGAAAGCAATGTTAGAAATTATTAAAGTGCCAGCCTGGGACCAAGGAAAGTTCACTTTGGTTTCTTGTTCACCACTGATTTCTTTATGATCTTTGGGAAATTTCTCAGCCTTTCTTGGCCTCAGTTCACCAACTGTGAAACAAGAAAAGTAATACTCCCTCACATTACAGGAATTTTAAAAGGAATGTGGGTAATACAGGAGCAGAAAGTACATAGGTTCCCCTGATACAATGTCTTGAACATTTGATGTAATTAAACATCAGATTTTTTTTTTTTTTCCTGAATATAGAGTTCTTTGCCACAGAAATAAAGAATGATAGTAGTATGTAAACATGTCTAAGATAATGTACTATGAATTTGCTGAAAGCTAAAGTGTACTGCAGAAAGTGCTTCAGACAGAGTGAGAAAAATCAGGATGCTTATACTAGACTTTCTCCAGACATGATAATTTGCAGAAAAAGAAATTGAAATGGGAGTTAACTATCAGAAATAGTTGCCTTTTGTAAAGGTAACAGAATTCTAATACACAAAAGAAACATAACTAAAAGACATTTCCTTTAACTTTCCAAAATCAAAATGAAACAAGAGCTAATAAACATTAGATTTATTTCAAAGGAGTTGAACACATTCAAGTACAGGAAGATTTTCATTTTATTTCTCTTTTTTCTTTTTCAGCTAAAATAAAGTCATTAACATCCTGTTGAATCAGATATTCACAAATGCTGCAAACACTGATTTTTCTTTTGAAGTATTATGTTTCACTTTTCTTTTCTTGTTCCGTTTAATTATTTCTATTACAGTAGCCCTAAAAGACTTTAAATCAAGACTCCATTCTTTGCAAAATACTCGAAAACTGAGTTTCCTATCAAGAAAAGTACAAGCCTACAATTCTCTCCCTTGTCTTCAATCTCTCTATCACATGCTTTCTTCTATCTTTTTAGAAGGTATCTATTCATTCATTCTTTTTGTGTGTATTTTCCTTGTTTTCTCTAGACTAGGCTAGATACACTCTGAGAAAGCTTTCCATCCTAATTCTATTAATAACAGTTATGAAATACTGCTTGTGTGCATACTGCCTGTATAACAGAAGTAAAATCAAATACACTCCCTTAACCACTCTCCTTCCATGAGGCAAGTCAGATTTGTTGTATATGATTGTGACACTACTGTTGCAAACATTGGAGGTATATCCATGCAGACTACTCAGTTTAGATTAAGTGTTTTGAAAAGGAAGAGGATTAGGTTTTCCCCTAGATCAACAGGAACTCCCTTCTACTTCCCCTTAATGGAAAGAGTCCACTGAATTCCATGGCCTTTAATGGATAGCTGTAATGGCCTCAAAGGGCAGCTGAAAAGATGTTTAGAGACTACAGAAAAGCACTGCATATGCTCTCGTATCAGCCAACTTGAGGTTCTAATTAGAATACAAGAATACTAATCTCAAGACAAAGGAGAGTAAATCCATTATGCCATATCCGGAAAATATCCAGCTTCAACAAGCAGGACAAACTAAACACAAACACTGGATTCTCCTGTAGCCCTTCAAAGTAAAACCTTTCTAAAATAACTTCCACCTGGTGTACTTTCTAGGCTATTAGAACAGAGTACTCCAAGAACACTTCATGTCTTTTTCTTTTTTAACAAGCTATTAACAACAAATGAAGAATAACACCCTCCGAAAGATTAATTCAGCCTGGGGCCTAACCAGAAAATCATTATTTCCAAAAAATCCTATTGACAGAAGGGCTGCAGCAACCTTTCAAAGCTGCACCCACATCCGACAACAACAATAAAACGCTGCGCTATTTTTCTTACCTCATAAAGTTGTCATCTCAGCATAACTAAACATCTTAGCTGCCACCCAGCCTGTAAACATCCTTATGTGGGGAAGGTTATCAAATAGGTCGTTGAGAAGCAGCTCTCAAATTATCTAGAGTATTATCTAGAGCCCTCAGATTTCCTGGAGCCCTTTCAATCTGGTTTAAGATGTGGTTATATTACAAAGACATAGCTATTCCTTGGCCATTGCGGGTCTCTCTGATTTATTAGCTTCTGCTAATGGATAAAGACTAAGTGTTCAATCTAATCTGACCTTTCAGACATGCTGACTGTCAGAGTGCCTTTGCTGGTCACCCAGTCCATTTTACTGGGTGTCCCTCTAGGAAAGCGTAACAATATAAGGAGAGAGCAGATTTCACCTCTGAGGAACAAGTTTAATGCTATGCCCTTCACAGCTTCCAATATTAGACGTGGAATAGCAGGCTGCTTATCCTGGGAACAAAGCCAAGCACTCTGTGACAATAGGTATTGTCCCAATGCCCTTCTAGCAGGCACCCTTTCAAAGATGCCCTCAGTCAGATAGGTCACACAGTCTGCACAGTATTTACACTACCTTGAGAACCTTCTTTAGCAGCAATTTTCCTTGCCAGCCTCTAGCTCCGTGGCTGCCAGTCCCTCCCACACCTGATTTCTTGGGGACTACTTTAGTAGTCTAAGCAGATTGCGCTGTCCCCTACTCCTCCTCTTACTGCAGATTCACTTTGGAAATTCTGTGATCAAGCTTTTGCTGACATTAAAATTGATATTACATAAAATATGGATACTTTGAAGTATTCAAAAATGAAGTGGTAGAGAAAGGTATCTGTAAAGATCAGCTTTCCCCATTTAAAAGCAGTGTATTCCCAGATTCTGGGTCCGCTTAAAGACTTCTCCCTCCACACAGCCAAGCGTCTGCACCTCATCAGCAAACAATGGAAAAGAATCACGTATCAGGATCCTGCCCAGTCCACATTTGTTTAACCCTTTGTCACCACTATGCTCTTCTCACCAGGCACCCTCTTTCTGTCTAAAACAGATGCTGGGATTGCTTGTGCCAGAGACTTAATCTTATTAATAGTTTCTCTGTTTATTGTCAGAGTGACTTGGTTGCACTCTTCTCTCTGGGCCAGCAGGTCAAGGGGTTCAAGTTCCCCACCCATGCTTGGAGTGAATCTCACTGCTGACTGTGCACATTAGGCTTGGGACAGATGGAATATGTTGCAGTGGTACAAGCCCTGGATTTCAGTAAGACATTGAAGTGAAGTCTTCTATCTTCTGTCTACTCCAAATACACCCCAAGTAGAAATTACTGAACCCCTTCTACATTAAGGTTTCTGGGGGCTTTGTTTTTGTACCACGGAGTATAGGCCTGGTTCTCTGCACAGCCCTCCCTCCATCCCTGAGAGACTCTAAAAACCTGTATCTGCCTGTCCGTGACTGCTGCACATTACAACACTAGGAGACTGCAGAGTGATGCAACATCGCTGTCTAGCATTTGCTTTGTTAAGCACACTTTATTTTTTAAAGATGGGTGAAAGGACAATTAAGAATAAATAAATAAAAGGGAAGAAAGGAAAAAAAAAAAGTAGCAAAGTAGAAATGAACACATTACCTGACAGCTTTGTTTGAACTCTGTGAACTTATAACCTCTGCAGTAAGATGAATTCACTGGGTATGAAAGCCAGACATTGACAGCTGCACTTCACTCCTTTCAAACTAGGGCAAGAAGTCAGCCCATACCCCCTGCCTAGCACCAGCTCCTGCAAAGGGAAAACTGCAAGGCTGACTCTTCACTGGTGCCCAGCAGGAAAGCGTGGTCTTCCTTTGTGTCACTCAGGAAGGATGGTGGGGAGGCACAGCTTCAAGTACCACGGAGCCACAGGTCCCATGTACTGGAAGTATAGGGGACTGACATGCTAACTTTGGAGTAAATAGATTTATGTTGGCAGAAGGAAAGAACAATGAGACCAAACTTCTTTTCATAAGATAAAGTGATAACCAAGCTCAAAAAAGGGGAGAGAAAAGGAAGGGAAAAAAGCTGAAAAATGTTTTCTTTCGGCTTTCCCTGGAGCTGTCTCTTCATCTTTGCTAAGTGGAAACTTCAGGAGTTGCTCTCAGCCTTTCACCCATCACTTCTCTGCACTCAGAGAACGCAGCAGATGGGCAAGAATGGAAAAGTGCTCATGCTCAAGTGTTTCCAAATGTTTCACAGTCAACGCATTTATCGGTTCTCACCCTCCACCCTATCACCACTCCCTCCACATAAAGTCAGACGCTGAGCTCAGGCATCCAGGCGAGAAGGAAGCCTCCTTCTTTCATAGGAACCTGCACATCCCATTGCAATGTTCCTAATGCATTAGGTCTCAGTCAGGACAACTTGCCAGAAGGCACTGTCAGAGAGGTGCTGAAAGAGATGCAGTTCAAAGATTTCCCAGAGAGCCAAGCCATTCAGTGTGGGAACCAGGCAGCAGTACTTTCTGGGCCCATGGACATAGGAAGCTTCAGCTAGACTGAAATGAAGGATTAGCAAAACTATTCTCCCACCGTACCCCCTGCCTTCAATACAAAAACAGCAGTTACTTTCCAATGCACTCTTTGCAAAACAAGGCTGAAATATGATATTTAAATTATCCCCAAGGATGCATCTGCTGAAAAGGAAGGCACGAGCCAGATCCTCCCTCGTGCTCGTTCTTTGTCACAGTCTCGAATTTTGGATCATTTTAAGTAGGGAGAAAACACACTAATTCCTAACACTGTAAGTGTTTCAATGAGCACTGCTATCAATCATTTAAGTTCTCACTATTTATTATTATATTTGGATAAGTAAAATTGCCAATATAGTTCAACGAAATCAGCCAAAGTCAGCTCGCTCAAAAAACAATGGGATTGAATGTGGTCCATTGTCTATTTCTGTGCTGTACAGAAATAGTAAACCAGCGTGAGTGTATGAGAAGCGATCATGCTCAGAAAGAGCCATAGGACAACGGATGCAGAGCTTATAAATACAGGCTGCAATGCTGCAGTGCCACTTCGCTGTTGGCTACTTGAATGGCTAGTTGTGTGGCCTTCTCATTTCAATGCTCTGGGCCTGAATCCAGCCTCACTTCCACTATTCTATCTGCTTTATATGGACACTGCGAAGAGTCATTTGTTTATGTATCAATGCAAGCGTAAAACAGACTTTAGAACCCTTCATTAATTTCATTATTTTCAGAAAGAAAATAATTGCCACAAACTGCTTTACAAAACACACCTTTTTTTTTTTTTCTTTCAAAGTAGCCCTGTTGTTCTTCATGTTACCATTAAAGGGAATAAAATTAGAATAGCTCCTAGTTAACTGAAGGTTTATCTCCCATTTTCAATATCTTTGAAATCCTTACAGTCAGAGAAAAATCTTTACAACGTAACCCAACGATTCTCTAAGAAGAGGGGAAAAAAAAAAAAAAGAAAAAGAAAAAGAAAAAAGATTAAAACAAACAAGTCAACAATAACAGCAACTAAAAAAATAATATTTGAATATTTTCTGGGACTGAAATACTGCTCCCATGGAATCCACACAAGCATCCTGAACTACCTGCCAAGCCCAGGATTGAACAAAAGTGAGAGAGCAGCAGTAGGCCCCCCTCCACTCTAACAGTTTTGGTGCCCATACAGTAGAACAGTGTCTGTTTTTCTGTTCCGCGCAGATGGAGATTTTCTTCCAGTCCCATCACTTCTGAGAAGCAGCAACAGCAGCCCAAGCTCCCCGCACTAACACTCTGAAATAGCTTGCCTTTCAGGAGCAACACATTGGCCACTGACTGGGAATGGTGATATAAGGGACATTTCTTTAAAGAAGAGAAAAAAAAATACTTTGCAACACTTTCAGTTGAGATTGAAATAATAATAATAATAATTTAATAATAAAAATCAGCACAGATCTTTCCTCTCTAATTGTCTGCTTCTGGAAAACATGCATGACAGCAGATCTTCAAGCTGTTCACCCCGAGGGAGGGGAGGAGTGCTTTTGAATGCTGATTGTTTTCTGTGTCCCATGGAAAGAACACCAGCCACAAAAAGTCTCGGTGATGCACAAAGTTAGGTTTCAATGAGGCCAAATTGAGAGCCCCATGCCTGAACATGCTCTGCCACAACAGCCCCAAAAGCTTATGGGAAAGGGGGACAGCAAAGAAACCAGAGCAGCCAGCTCTGCACAAGGAGCAGTGAGGAAAGCTGCTGTATAGACACATCAGGACAGCTGCTGGGGGAAACGAGCTGTATCCACTCAGGACAGCAGTTGCAGGAAGCCAGGTTTGGTTGCTGATAGCCAGGTGGCTCTGTGCCAAAAAGCAGAATGGCACGGGGGTTGCATTTCAGCCTCTTGGAGACACAGGGAAAGGGTTGGGGCCCTAGAAAGTTCTTCCTCCAGGACAGAATACAACACAGACAAGAGCTGTTGGCTTGAGCTCTTTCCTCAATGCCAGGAAGACCTCCCAATGTCCTGGAAAATTGTTGTTACGGAGCAAACAATGAGAAAACTGATCCACTGAATGATCTGGGTGCTAACTAAGCCAGTCATTTTGCTCCCTCTGGACATAAACCGCATAATTCTCCTGAAGTTAGATGCAGTATTTAGGCACATTTGGCACTGTCCACCTCCACCCAGATATTCTGAAGTCTTCAGAACTCTTTGTTCAGAAAACAGAGAAAGTGAACACACAGCAGTCTGCACCAGCTCAATGTCTGTTTGCTCCGCACATCAGGCCTATCTACTGTCAGCAAGCTAAGAGTGTTGTTCATGAATGAAAAGCTGCACATACATCTATTGGTTTTAAGAAAAGGGACTGCAAATAAAGCACCTATTTTCCTATCCTCACATACTTGTGCTCTTGTTGTGCCAAGTATTTTAAATGTCAGCTCCTAAGGATTATCTCAGAGCTGTATGACCAATCCCCAAACTATGTGCATCACTGGGAATATCAGGGGTTCCACAGTACATCCAAACTCACCCTGAAACACTGCAAATAAAAGTCTGTGGGTTTAGAATTGCTTTTTAAACAAAACATTTATTTTAAACGATAAGAGAATGGCTATTGTAGTGCTAAAAGCTGAGGACAAAATTACTGTATATAAGGTAGTTTTTAAATATATCACTCATTTATATTTCTTTAAGAGGAAAAAAAATTGGCTGTAGTTGCAATCAGTCTTAATTCATTCTTTATTGCTGCTCTGGTTCTGTGTTATTTGAGCTGGTTTAACTGTTAAAAGCGTTTCAAATGTTCACATGGTCTGCATTAGGTTACAGAATAAAAGTAAGTACAGCCCACCAAATGTAACTTTCTGAAATGTAAACCACATGAATTTGATTTCTTTGTGGTACAACTTTAATTGGGTTCAGAGGTCTTTCGGTCTTACCTGTCTATCTGCTCTCTGATGGCCCGACCTGATAAAGCTAATACAAAGAATCTGCGAATGTGATCCAAACTGATTACTCTCAGTTACAGTGCATGGCTTTATTCTTGACAGTAACAGCCCTTTAGTCTAGTTCATTTCGAGGCTGCAAATCTGAACTCTGGAGCCACCATTGAACTAGGAGAAAATGTCACAACTTGCAACAGAAGATCACATCCCCTTGAAACTCTGCAAAACTAGAGAACTGGAGGGGAAGAGAGCATCCAGGAGCAACCTTAAATATTTATGTATCCTAAAAAACCTGCATGAATAAGTGTACGTAAATACACTTCACACTGTCACATCAAACATCGAAACAGAGAATGCACCCAGGACACACTACACATCACAGAAGGAACTGCAAACAGAAATTACAACAAAGCCTGAAACCTTCAGACACTGACCTTCAACTGATTTCAGATTTTATTTTTATTTTGTGATAATACACTGTGTTGCCTTAATGACAATGACTCATCATTTACTCATCAACTCTCCTTTCTGTTGCACCACATTGTGCCATATGCCTTTTTGGAGTGAAACAACATTACTGCCACTTCCCAGCAAACCATATCACATCTCAGCAACAATAAGGAAGGCACCGTACAATAGGAGTTTGTATTCTCACCTCGTGTCCTGTGACCAAACTTGTAAACAAAGACCTACACCAGCTGGTGGGAGCAGCTTCGCTAGAGTTCAGAATTAAACAGACAGCTCAAAAGAACTGTAGGGAGAAAAGGAGCAACAAAAATACTAGTCCCTTCACCTGCATAGCTTGTTTTCTTATTTTTGGAATGCACAGCATAGATTTTGAAAAAGTAGGATGAAAAGGATACGCAGTGCTCATAGTTGCTTGAAGAAAACATCACAGAAACACTCAGCAGACCCAGTAATAAAATGATATAACCCAATACTGAAAATTACTCAACTGAAACTTCCACTGCAATTCATAAGTTTCATTCAAGAAAGTAAACCATTAACAAGTAAAAATATTGCAAGTCATCATCTAGTTCAGACGAATTACATTCTCTTATACCCACTGGAAGACAAAAAAATAAAAAATAAAATAAAATCTTTCAAAACCAATGTCATAAATTCTTTCAAGTTACTATTTTTCATCCTAATGCCCCAAAGCTGTTGTTGCTTTTGTCATTTTTCTCTCGTTCTATTACTGAGCACTGTTCTTCACTGGTAGAACTGTTCTCTCAAGTAATTTCCACCAGCGAACACATGAGCACTACCAAATGAAGTCCCTTAATTAGTTCCAGGTTTTTCCAATAAGCAGTGTTGGCAATACAGCTTTCAGCTCTCTGTCCATCATACAAATAACAAGGCAGGGCCTGTAAACATGTCAGGGGTGTCTCTATTTTCCTGTTCATATAATGGGCAAGCAGAAGGAGCAAGAAGGAAATGCATACCTCAGTGGTAGGTTTTTATTGTCAACATGGAATAGTTTTTTGGCTTGAAGTTATTTACACTGTCTTCAAGTGCACATCTTAGCAGCTTCCCAACTTGGTCATAAGGAAAATTAAACATTTCCAAGGACATTTCCTTCAAAACAAAAGTTGACTTTTTCCCCTTGAGGTTTAAATTGCTTTTTCTTTTTCTTTCTTCCTTTTTTTTTTTTTTTTTTTTTTTTTTTTTTTTTTTTTTTCCTCAGCCCATTTTCTTTTATATGTAGGTTTTTCCTTCTCCCTGCATTTATGGGTTCTGCTTGGGTCCAGTATTGTTTCTAGAATTTGCTTTATGGGAGTTAGGGCCCCACAACCCTTCATGTTGCATTAACATGCAACAGAAAGATCCATGCTACTAGGCTGTGTACAGAAAAAGACCAGACTGGAAGGGACCCCAGCTCTCCCCACAGAGAAATATAGTTTCACTTGATGGCTTCTGGAATAAACTTTGCTTATTATGTTTTATATAGATTTTGAATAAATCCGTTGAGTCACAAATTTCTTATTGGAACAATAGAACTATATAGAGGCCAGGGGAAAAATTGGAAGCAAGTATGGATTTTCTTCCCTGTCATGGAGCCCAGAATCCATATCTTTCTCCACATCCATTTAGTATGGCACAAACCAAACTCACTGACTGCTTTCTTCCAGCTTTCTTTGCTACTTCACGGTAGAAATATTGTTCTGCTTCCTATTTTATTTCCCCAAGGTCACAAAAAATTCAAAGACATTTTAGGTCTCCTTCCTCTTTGAGCCTGGGATGGACTACAGAAAAGAAGAAATTAAAACAGGCTAAAAAGGAAATTAATTGTAAGGAGGTAAAGTTTTGCACAAGACCCTTCAATCTGATATACATATTAACCATTTCCAATTTTACTTGTACTGATCATGTATCTTCAGTACAGACTTATTTTAATGCCTGTGCCATGTAACCTCAAGCAAATGGAACCACTTGAAACAAGCACAGATTGAGAGTATTCTGCAAGAGAAATAATAGGAAATTGGATCAAAAGTATTCTAAATTTTTATCAGTCCCAGTTCATTTCTACAAATGTTTTACCACTATTTCAACCCAAGCCAGCCAGTCATTACAACTTGTTGGGTTTAACAGTTTCGTGTTTGACCAAATACCTGAAGACTATCGCTGCCTT
The DNA here is from genome assembly GCF_964035555.1 of Netta rufina. Lineage (NCBI taxonomy): Eukaryota > Metazoa > Chordata > Aves > Anseriformes > Anatidae > Netta > Netta rufina. Next base: position 36,300,424 of record NC_140124.1, on the reverse strand, counting down.
TCGTCACTTTCCGAATACTCATTTATATATGCTGCCCCAAGAAGTTACATCCGCACCTTGCAGTGATAATGAATTAATGAAATCCAGCATATCCAAGGAGAGATTCCTTTAGGCATATTAAGTCAGCAGTTTATCTCTCCAGTGGCAGTTGCCAGCAATAGTGCAGAAACACTTGGTGAGAGCACAAGCTTTGCCCACAAGTACATCAGGGAAGCTTTCTGCATGCAGCTCTGTCCAGATGCACCAGGACAGCACCATTCAAATATGTGTGTGTCTAAAGTTTCTTCCAATGTAATACATCAAACAACCTTACAGCATGTTCCAGGGCAGGAACACCCATTATGAGAAACCACCTGTCAGAAAGGGAAGTCAGATACTCGCTTACTTCCCAGTTGCATTCCTTTAAGAACAGAAGCCCCTCCAGACAGCACACTGCAGCTGAAGTGCAGTGCAAAGGTTGCTCTCTAGACACCAGCAAGATGTGAAAGCAACATATGAGGACTGATATACAGGGAGAAGCTTCAATGTATATGTTGTATAAATGCATAGCTACAGATATGAAAGCAGATGCTCACAAAAAGCATGAGCTCCAAGCTCAGCCAGGTGATATATGACCAAGATGGAAACCCACTTCATTATTCTTTAAGGAACCTCTAATTATTTTCTCTATTTGTGTTATTTTTTTGGTCACCCTACTTTCAAAGCTGGGGTCATTTTATCTTTGCCTGGGAAATTACAGACATTTCTGGGAATAAAATACATGTTTATATATATTTAAAGGCATACATTCCCTAAATATTTATATATATATATATGTTATATATATATATATATATAAAATATACATGTATATATTTTAATGCTGGCAAAACTGAGAAGTAATACAGAATTCTAAACAACCTCTGAACAGTCTTCATGGAAAATTGTGAATCCTTCAACATATACAATAATTATACTATAATACAAAAAGCATCATCTTGAACTTCAAGCTGTGCCACGCAACTTTAGGGAATAGTGTCTTTGACTATTAGATATACATAATCATTCTCAAAACCCCCATGAGCTGAACAAATGGTTCAGAACAGTATCCTTACTAAGAAGTAAGGACGGATGTATCTGATACCTGAACAGCTCCAGAAAACTGGAAGTTGTTTGGAGAAATTTTAAAAAGCCCAAAAGTTACCATTTACATAAAAGAAATCACAGGGTTAAAAACACTAGAAAAAAAAAAGTCTAGGATCATTTCATGCTGTGTCTTTTTGTTGTTGTTGTTTTTGTTTTTATTTCAAAAGAAAAAAAAGGCAAAAGATGGGGTCACAAAGTACAAAGACATAAGCAGAGAAAGACATAAGCAGGGAAAGGTTAGAATAAAAAAAAAGGCACATTTTTTTTCTTTATATCATGTTTCATTTGTACACAATGTGTCTCAATTTGTAAGGTTAAAAAAAAAAAAAAAAAAAAAAAAAAAAAGAGTCCTGAGTCCTTACACTTAACAGCACTGGTCAGCCTGGATGCTATGGTTAATGAACTAGATAAAAGTACTATAAATATAAATCAGAATTCCCCAGGAAGTATATACAATTCTCTTAAGACTGTCAAATAAGCTAGAGATTTAGATTTCACTCATTTGGAGAATTGTCCACTGAAAACATTTTATTACCTTGCCAAGTTTTTATAGACCCTATCAGAACAGCTGTGATTCACTTCACTTGCAGCAGAGGAAACTGGTAATAGCTCAAAGATTGCCCCCTTCATTTCATAAACCAATTAGGACCTGGATCCTACAACTGGACTAACACAACTCCCTTCTTTTACTGGCAAAATTCCACTTCATTTATATGAGCTCAGAATAAAGGTCTCTGTTGGCAGAATACAGATGCTCATAACAGTAAATGTTTCTGAAGCACATTCTCTAAATTGTTCCTTCTTCCAAGGAGCACTCTTCCTGCACTCAAAGTGAGCACTTCTCAGTCTACCTGCTGGTTCTGACTAATCACCAGTTCTTTGCTGACCTGCACAGTTTATTACTAAACACTGATAAACATATATGTGTGTGTGTGATTTATCACATGGAATTTTTCTAGAAGTTCTCTGAAATGACAGATTGATTTAAATGATTTTTCCCTCTAAATCAAGTGTTATTTCATTTGTTTAAAATAAGTCATTTTGGTAATACCGTCATCTTAGATCTATGGTTTTGATTTACATTTGTTTGTGTATTTTTTTTTTCAAGTGCATATTTGGCTTGTCCACAAGTATAGCCAAAACAGTATATACATGTATGCCTTATATAGGACCATACCATGTCATTGATTTCTAAACTCAACTGATCAATTAATAGGGAGGTCTAAATTCACAAAGTGGTAAAATAGGTTGCATATACTTTACACATAAGTCTATAATTCCTGGGTTTTCCTGCAGGTAATTTTCTCAGAAGTATTGTCATTGCTTTTCAGCCAAGTACCAGCTTAAAAATCAAAGAAAAAAAGAATTACTAATGCTTTACTGACTGTTTTTACATCATTTGAAAGCATTCAAAAATATACTGACAAGACAAACCATGCAAAAAAGAGGTGGATTCTGTTCACCAGACTGATGCCAAGTCCCTTACTGAAACAGATACAACTATAACCTGTTAGTGAGCAGTGACATTTCTATTGCAGTTCTTCACACACTAAGCTATTCACTTTTTAATCACGTATTACAGCCATTGTGCCACCATGCCAAACATTCAAGCCCTTTCTCTGAAATGACATGGCACAAGGCAGCATCTCTGAAGTCAGTTCTTCCTCTGGAACCTGCAAATTATTCTCTTAAATAAAAAGAAGAGAAAACCTTACACCAAACAAGATCTATATTGTTTGAGTTAGTGTTTTATTGCAGCTTAGTTACCTGTCAAACAGGCTGACACTTGGATAAAACACATAATGGAACCACGCATCAGGGCATGTTAAGTGCAAACCTGTGATAAAGAGCAGAGCTATGATTCAGCTGTGCAGAACTCTAATGATCATTTCTGTTCTAGCAAAGCTTGATCTGTTGCACCAAACCCACTGCAACTCTGAGATCCTCTTCCATCCGAAAATGATTTTACATCTGTTTCAGTTCAAAGAGTCGTATAAATCAGAAGCTCAGGCTATAAATTTTGATGACACCTTTAAAGAAGATTTATACACTGTCTATAATATATATATACACAGTGGAGGTACGTAACAGATACTAACCACTAAAATTAAGCAATCAGTGCTGTATTCTGCAAATTCTGTATATCATATTTAAGTCCTATTTATGATTTATTCTGAGGTGAGAGCCAAACTATGCCTATGAACGCTGGGCATTTCTGTTCAGACACAGTTACTGGCGCAGTAGGTTTTTTTGACCTTGTTCTCCTATAGTTATTGTATGGGACAAACCTTCATGATCTATTTCTTATACAATGATTATATGAGATTAGTCTGGAGTGTGCCATCACTACCTGTCTGAAACAACTATTGGGAGTGGGAGTTGGCTAACTTCTCTTCACAACAGATGACAATACTGAGTCAGTAGCCAGGGAGTCACACAATATCCCTGGCACAGTTGTTGTAGTTGTTGCTGTGAACAAGCAACATTTCTAATAAGCTTAGACCTTTTGTTAAATAGAAAGCATGAAGCATGTAATCCTTCATTCATTAATAAACTTAAACAACATGTATAACAAGCATGTGACTTTTCGGATAACTGTTGACTTCAAAAGCCAGATAACAAACATACTAAACTGTCTCCACTCCTGGTTGGCAGGCTATTTATTAACAGTTAATGATCCTCCTTTCAGTCCCCTGAAAGTCATCTTGATATATGTCAGTACTTCCAACCTCTGCTGGGCCTTATAGCAAGAAACAGTTTTGGGGAGGGCATGGGGGAATGTGGTTTGGGATACAAGAGAGATGTCATTAACAATCGCCCCTTTGTGCTGTGTCTCAAACACAGGCTGGTGCTGTTTCTTCTTTTTTTTTTTTTTTTACCTGACTCAGCAACGTCAGGAGAGACTGAGTCAGCAGATCCTGAACATGTTGATGCAAACAGCAGCAGGATAAGCTGATGAGCAGACAGAGCTTCCAAACATCACACACAGACCAACACAGTTCAGCATGCAGGTAAATGTGTGGACCAGGGCAGTGGCTGGCTAAAAGGGAAGAAATGACTGGAAAGGATCCATCCATCAGACTACGTTTTCTCTCACATCACTGTTGACTAGCCTTGAGGAATGAGACAACTTGTTTTTGTGAATGGCTTACTTGCAATAACTTCCGAAGCAATTCACCCGAGCTTCACAATTTTGTGGCTATTGTGCGTATGTGGTGGGATGGGATTCCACATTAAGGTTGAATGAGGTCGGTGTAGTAGAAGGAATTAGAAAAAATGTATCTTAGCATAAATAAGCAGAATAAAAACAAGCAGGAGCATTAAATATGAAACATAGCTCAACATTGAGTACAAAGACAGAAAAAATATATATACTTGTAAAGAATGACACTGTCAGATGCCCTCCCTCCCCACCTCTCACTTTTCCTCTCCTTTCAGTTATCCGCTGGATGTTCTTACATCTTGCACGACCAAGGCTACAGAATGGACCTGGTCAAGTAACCAAGAGAACATTCAATACCTCATCTCTCACTGTATTTCTGCTCATCTCACAACATACTGTGGTGCTTCAGTTCAAATACATGAGCTGGAATGGAGGCTCATAATCCCAGGTTCTCTGGGATTTTGAACTGGAAATGAAGAAAGATATATGGCAGCATGAGGGGGAAGAGAGAGAAACAAGAAGGAAGTGCATAGGTGTTAAAATCAGTGCTGCATGTGAGGACTGCAAGGCTGCCCTACCATCAGTACCATGATTCTTCAGTATATAAAGGAACCAGAAACATCTCCCAGGTTCCTCTTGTTGCCTTCTCCTACCTGCTTGTATTTCACCAAATGTGGTTGCAATTTTTTCTTTCTGATGCTGTGCCAAAAGACCATCTTATCTTGATTAAAATGCTCTACAACACTTTGAAAACAGATAATCTACATCACATGGTTAATGCTCTATGTCCACTTCGGAGTCTGAGTTCACTGAAACTGGACTCACATCTCCCTCTGCATTTAGTACACTGTTAACAACTTGCTGGACCTGTGACAACTGTGAATCCTCCTGTGTTCCCATTCAGCTACAAAGCTGTACCAGTGAGTTTTAAGCTGGAATGATTATCAGTTGTTGTGTCTGCTACTAGCTTGAAAAACAGCAGCAGTTCACTTTCTCCAGGAAAGCTGAGCTGTTAGGCTGCCACCACCTAGAAAGTCTTTGCTGGTCTAAAAAAGCATCTTACCTAGCAAAAGGCACACAGGTAAAGCAACCGGTGTGCTGTGTTGTCACTAATTTTTCTGACCATAATTTTCACATCCATTGCTGAATGCTCTGCCACTGAAAAGAAATTGAATTATTTAGAGAGACAAACACAGCTATTGTACACACTAATTCAGAGTCCCATATCTTGAGCTGATTCAGCTTATCTGCCTTTCTATACCTTTGACAAATATATGCCTTATATCATCTTTTCTCCCTCTCCTTCATACGTCTTACTGCTTTTCCTCTGTGTATCTTATCTCCAAATGATGTGCTATTAATCAGCCAGAGACACCCTTCACTGCTAAGTGTTCCTCAACTGATTTGTCATCAGCACAAGTAGTTACTAGTTACAGCATTCCTCCCACATGCTAAAATCTTAAGGGGGGAGGGACGCAGGATGGCAAGGAGGTTAAGAGACTGCCTCACCACATAAATACTATCTAGGACTTTTATACCAACCTGCCAGTTTGCTGTAATGATAATGTTGCTGTTTTCTCTCAACGAGGAGCATGGTGAGAGGAAAGTGGGACTGCATCCTGTCTTGTTTTTTAAGTTATACCCTTCATGGTCTTCCCTTTCTCTGATTAATCTGGCTGGATGCCTGTTCAGTAGTAGCTGAAGCTTAATACCTGAAACAATGTGTGTATATACGGTGTGCCAGTAAGGCTTGCCCAACAGTGCTCATTCTGTCATGTTTTCCCATGCCTTGTGTCAATATCTCATTTAATATGCAATTCCCCAGAGCCAGGGTAAGGGACGGGGAAAAAAAAAAAAAAAAAAAAAAAAAAAAAAAAAGAGAGAGAGAGAGAGAGAGGTATGGAGAGAAAAGAAGGGAAAATGACATCCCTCAGGAACATCAGCTGCTCTGAACGCACCCACTGCTTCCCATGAAGCAGGCTGTGTGGGGGCACAGGTGGTCCCATTCTCCATTGCTGGAGCACAGCCTACAAGCAGGGTCTCAATGAAGACTTTCATTGCTGCTCTCTGTTTTCATTGGAGTAAGGCCATCACAAACATTTGCAGGTGGCTTGGCCATAGTCTGACTCTAAAATATTTGTGGTTGTGATAAAAATCAGAATATTGCTACAAGATGGTTCTATATAACCTTTAGGGCTTGATCCTGCTCTTACAGAACTCGGTGCTCCAGTTGCTCTCTGCTGTTTTTATTGCTCATTAAAAAGGCATATGCCCTGGCACAACTCTCCATGGTAAAGACTCATCTACCCTTTGGGGCAACATCAGATGTTTTAAAAAAAGAGGGGGAACCCAACCCAAAACCACTTATTTGAGCACCTCAGAATTTAGGCTTGTTAAAAAGCTGAAATATCTCAATTTTGTAAGGCCAAAGCAAAACCACCGAACTTTGCAGAACTTACAAACATTTTCTGAATCCATCTGAATTTGTTTTCAATTGCCTAATATCAATACCATTGTCGAGCCCATATTCCTCATGAATGATTCTTGGATACAATTCTTAGCATGTTTAGAAGAATAAGATGAAGATAAATGGAAATGATATGTTCCTTGAATAAACAGAACAGGCACCACAGGGAAAAGACCGAAGGAAAAGATGACAAACAACAAGGATGCTCAACACTTTGGCAAGTAGAAGTCCAAAATGCGGCAATTATCTCCTAGGACACACCATGAAAAAAAAAACAAAACCTCCTAGGAAGAGGCAAGAATGGGGAAGAGAGTATGCTGGAGGTCACACCATAAGTCTCATTCACACACCAGCTCACACAGAGACTAAAATGCTGACAATTGCCTCCCAATAGAGCAGCTTTAGATTCAGACATAGGAAACATTTGTGGGAATCGGTCACATGGGAGAATTAAGATATGTCATGACAAAGTTTCCCAAATGAGGCACTCACCACTGACTAGGAAATAGGCCTTTTTATCCTCAATCCTTCCAGCTCTGGAGATTCTAATCACCATGGCCCCGAACCAACGCAAACCTAAAACCTGACTGGCAGGGTCTTGCAAAACCACATGCAGTTTTTTTCTCATTATATAGAAACAATTGTTTGGAAGCCAAGTACAGTCCCATATAAAGCACCTCACCACTGAGTATTAAAATTTGGTTATTTTTGTTGTTATTTTCAATTAGGATTATAATTACCCCTAAACCTATTAACTCACAACATGAACAGGAGTTTTATCATCCTTAATCCAAATAATGGAATTAGCTGGTTTTCTTTTTAAAACTACAAACAAACAAACAAAGAAACAAACAAAAACTGTTTGTTCCTTGCTCCATCTCAGCCCAACTTCAGACAGACTGGGACATACAGAAGACAACAGTTTTCTTGGATTCACAAGTGAACAACATTGCATGTGAAATCTCCATGAACACTATTCTGTCAATATGTAACACATGCAAAGACACACCTATCAGACATGTTTACCTTACCCATACTATCAGATTTCTATATTAATAATCACAGCATGAAACATCAGGAAAAAGGGAAGTAAAGGAGCTTTGCTAAGAGCACAAAACAGGCTGCAGATGAAAACCTTGTTGAGTGTGTGGCTGGATAACATTTCTGGAGCAGTCAGTGTCACAAATCATCCCTGCCGCCAGGGTGTTGGGACATGGAGAGCCTGTGGTCTATATTCTGCCCCCACCACAGGGAATCAGAAAAGAGAAACAACTCAAAAACAAGTGTATTTTGAGATTTCAATGCCAGGGTTTCACTTTTCAGTCTTAATCTGAAGAGACTGCAAGTTGCTCATCAATTATTTAGACAATGACCGGGGCCAGAGACTGATTTTGCACTTATCATATAATGGATGTGACCAAGTTACAAATGACAGATAATTAATCTAGACTGCTGCTTCATTTTCAGTCCACTGATTTATCTTTTTATCCATATGTTTTCGTACATAAAAAAGTGCAATTTCTCAGAGTTGTGGGATTAAAAACTGTACCCTCAAACTATCCATGTAGTTTCTGTATAATTAAAAGCAAGTTAGCATGATTTATGAAGACCTCACGTCTGCTGGAAGTAACCGATTATACAAAACATTTATGGTTTTATACACACGGTTCTCCAAACATGAGCACACAATTGACATTCAAGCCAATACAATAAGCATCCATACTGTCACTCTGTTGGAATAAATACAGATCCATCACAAACTGAGCAACTGTTCACATAGGTCTTTTTGCCAAACTCCATTTAACTTAACAACCTTTTTATTTTGTCTTGTAGCCTTCCTCAGATGTACAGAGTACCTAGGAAATAGCCTAATTCCCCTGAGCACCCAGAAGGAATTGGAAAGATCAGCTTCAGAAATCCTACGTCTGCCTTCCCAGAACATTTATAGAAACAACTGGAACTTTGAATGTAAGCAGATAAAAACAAAAAATTGGAAGGAGAAAGCAGGACTTTCCTGTAAGTACAGCACTCTGTCCCTGTTAAACCAAAGTGACAGGTCTGGAGTAGATGGAGTATGCTGGCCATTTCCCCACAGACAGCAATGCACGTTACAGAGTTTCTTGCTCCATTCTAACAGGATCAAGTACAAGCTCCTTAGAAACCACAAGGACAACATCTGGTCCTGCATGCAGCTGCTGGAGCCAGAAAAAGGGAAAAATTGAAGTAGACTTACCCAATCTGTCGATTTGTGGAAGGTGCTTGTGTAATGACAGAACTGGACTGCGGAGATGGCATGGCTTGTTGTATCACAACGCTGGTGTCATGGTTTGGCATCCGTGTATTGGTCAGCTGGTGAGATCCAGGTCCTGCCATTGCTCCTCCAACTGTGTTATGCATGGAGATATTCTGTGAAAGGAAGGAAAAGGAGGGATGGTGGAGGAAATTAAATATATATATGTATATATATATATGGGATATATATATATATCTATCCCAAATCTCCTTTTTGAGATCTATAGGACTACAATTAGAAATATGAAAGCACCAACAATATGAAAAGTTACTGACTTCTGGCAAATCCTAAATCAACATATCTTTTTATAATCAACCACTATAAATAAATAAATAAATAAATAAATAAATATTTACTTTTACTGGGCAATATAAATGGAAGAATACCTGCAAGTTGACTAATCACTCTTCTGTGATTGAGACTTGTGATTTTTAATGGGGACATTTAACACACATTCTTCTGACTGAACGTGATATATATTTTGTTTGAAAATGACTTTTGTGGTGAGTGCATGGCACTTTGATTTACTACGTAGCTTGTTTACTGTGTACTAGGTCTGCTTAGACTGACAAGCAAATCAAGCTTTATAGGCCTAAAGTAACAAACAGTACGTAGCACGTCATGAAACAGCCATTTCTATTAGCCTCTATATATTTTGTACAGCAATAATATCCCAGGGGCCTAGAATAATTGCACTGTATTTTCACATATATAACCTCAGCTGCAGGTAACTTGGAGCGCTTCAAAAGTTCTTATGGAAACAAATATCACAGATAATTCATATCCATGAAGTGAACAAGCCACGCGAGCCCAGGATGCTTCTTAGGAAGGAACTCTGGAATAAAACTTCTATTATCCCTATATCCACAATACACACTGTTGCTAAACCACAGAGTTTGACTTGGCCTGCATTTAAAAACAAACAAAAATCTCAAGCCAGAGATAACCCATAATGTATACATATGAAAAATACAGTAATCTTAGGAGCATTTTTTCCTATCAGGCATTAATCTGTGGATTGTTAGCAGCAAAGGGAAAATAAACTTTCCATTCCAACCTAATGCTAGTCTAAGGAAAAGTAAAGAAAAACACCTTTGCACCCACACTTTGCCACCAAGATTCAGGGAAAACATCTTGACCACTGCGATACTCAAAATTTAAAACTACAATTAAATTTCATTCAAAATTCCAGTTTAGGACCCCTTTGCTTAGGAAACACACAAAACTTAGGATAATGACAGAAAAGCTGGTGAGAAAGAAAACTCAAAGCTCTGCTGAAATGTGGAGGATACATAAGCTAGACAATATATAGAATCCCTGATCTAAACAAAAGATTAGATTCCAAACCAAAATAAGAATAAATTCTTTGGATGACTTTGGATGACTTTCTCCATGGAAAAGGAGACAATAAATAAAGGAACAATACGGAAGTATAGCGGCCATCTCCCTGTCTCCAATTTTCTTTTTTCATTTTCTTTTTCTTTTTTTTTTTTTAATAGAAAAGATAGGTAGACAGATTTTAAAAAACGCAGAGGGGCTGCCTACAGCCACATGGTCAGACTGTTCACCCAGCTGAGTTCTTGTTCTAGTAAACAATTCACATAATATGTATCAGGTCCAGCAGGAGAATTGCCAGTATTCACTTAGAAGCATGGACTTCAAGAGGAATCTAGATCAAGGACTTTGACCACAGTTTTTCATAGCCCAGTAGTATATCGTTACCGTGATGTGGTAAGAGAGAATAACCTTAGATAAATGGAGTCTTTTCCAAAATAAGTTCTTCCCAACCTACCACATTCCTCTAAAGGACCCTTCTCCAGTGGATTAGAGTTTTCTGATGAAAAGGGTTCTGTTGAAATAAATAAATAAATAACCACAGCCAAATCTAGTTCATGATTGAAAATTGGACTGACTTTTTTGACCGTTACACAATTTTGCAAAAACAGGTCTAATATGTATTGAACTTCAAGTAAATATTTTAGTATTATTACTTCCTAGAGCTTATGCCTTATATTAAATGCATGTTAATTAATAACCTATCTATATGTGATATTTACTTGTTACAAAGTTGACCCTCTTAACTTCTCCTTTACAATGGCTCCACAGTTTCTGAATTCTTCCAAATATTTCTGTATTGCCTATTTGTTTTAAGTAGTATGCTTACTAGAGCAAATATTAAATTGCAAAGGAGGTTCACAGGTCTTGTACCTCTGGGTACATAGGGGAACAACAAAGAAGAAAAGCATCAGTTGCCCACAATGAGTTTACCCTGCAGTGCTGCACAGCTGTCCCTTGCCATTGACAGCACACACCTTCTGCCTGCACACAACTTCCTTCCAAAGTCTTCATGAAGATAGAGTATTGGTGTGAAGATGTTTAGGATTCAGAAAGACTTCCTCTAGATTAAAGACTCCAGACCACAGATTTCCAAGAGCCACAGAGCAGTGATCTGCCACACAGGAGGATCTTTACAGGAAACATGGAAAGTGTCATAAGTCAATGATGTCTGGAAAGGGACAGGATGCAAATCTGAGGTGAACTTTACATGAGCAGTACCCCAGCACTTTTCCAAATTTTGGCTGGATTTTGGTGGAACACAGAAGGCAGAATTTAAAGATTTAACATCAGATTCTTGTGCTCCTACATTCAGTGTTTTCATTTTCTTCCCCTTCTCTTTTCCTTTTTCTTCTATAATTCCAGACCTCCCTAAGGTGTAAAGGGTTTGAGTTATGTGGGTATGAAAAATGTTGATAGCACATAAGATGTTGTAATTGCTAGCATACATGTACAAACTTCTAATGCTGTCTCAAAAATTTAACTATTTCCAGTACACTTTATTTCTTCAGAAAGTAGGCTGAACTTCAGATGCATGGAAAGCAAAAACAAAGTGAAAACCTCTCAATGCATCCCGATGTCCATTCTTCTCAGTAATGCCAGTGCCATTGTTGGGCAGGAACTATACATAGTATCTACAGAATTGCCAAGAGAAAGCCCAAGATTTCCCAACAAAATATCTAACTCGGTATGATTCCCACGTTCACAAGAAAGGGATTTGGCAATCTCAGAACAATTTACATTGGTGTGATGCTTATGAATTTGCAGAAAAGTTCAAGCAAGTTCATACCTAAATGGCAAGGCCTGTGCTTTGAAAGATGGCAGAAAGATAATGTACAACAGCACTGACACTAAGCCTATCTGATCCAGCCATATGCATCATGACATGCAGAATGGCACTACGTCACCGGCACAGCAAGACTAGGCTCGTTGCAGATGGTCTTCAGAACTCCTGAAATGGCCTTGTTGCATTGCATGTGCTCTTAGAGGAACTGGACATGATACTAAAGGGCTCCTCAGAGACATGACTTTGGGCTTTTATTAAAAAAGGTAAAATTCGTTAACATTGAGTGAAACAGAGACACCCCTACCCCCATCACAGCTGAATTGTTATTTGACTAGGCTACTTCCAGTTCTACTTTTAAGGAGTTCTGTGTGCTCTTCCACCAGGGATCCATGAAGAATATCTCACATTATCTCCCCTTTTCATCCTCCTCCAATGAGACAATGGTTAAGACGAATTCCTACAAGGTGGACAGCTCCCAGCACGCCAGGTGGGAGGAGTCAACAGGAGCCATGATACAGAGCTCTCCCCCTGCCTTAACACTCCTGAAACCTGACCATAATACAAGACACAGAATTTTCTCAGAGACCTTCACAACTCTCCTTGAAGAGGTCATGTGGGCTTATTTTCACTCACTCTATTACAACTGGACCCAAATATTCACACAGGGAACAGGCCACCCACACGACAGGAGATGTAGAGACAAGAGAGGTATCCACCACCCTCAAGATCCATACATGGGAATTTATTTCCTCTAGGACTAAGTTTTATACCTCACCAAAGTTCCCAGCCACTCCCACTTAAACTGAAACTAGGATTATGACGCTAAAGAGCTTTTACAGGAATGTTCCTTTACTCATGTGCCCATATTATATTCCCAACAGTCTTTAGTGTTCAGATTAAAATAATGTTAAAAATAATAATAATAATAATAATAAAGACATAACCACAGACTGCTTCAAGGTATTCATTCTCAACCATTCCAACTGCAAGAGGAAAGGGAATAGATCATCATCAGCTTAACCTCGCCCTGGTTTCAGAATATTTCTCCTTTTAGCTTCAGTCAAGAGACTTCCAAGAGAACATTTAAGCATTTTCTCCCACATGCAACTATTTAACTGTACATAGGCAACACACTTTTTTTTTTTTAAAGGCTAAAATCTTCTTGAAGTCATGCTTCCATGTGCTCGTGGAGAGAATTACACATCACTCCACAAGAACACACACCCTGTTGGCAAGCAGAGCCAAGCAATGACAGCTCTGTAGACACAGGCAAAATACACCCCATGACTCTAGGCAGTCACCATTTCTGCTGAACCCTGTCTCTTCCAGAGAAACACCCATCCATACCACACGGCACCACCTGGATCACACATCCCCATCAACTGAAGGCAAAGGATGAAGAAAATGGATCTACCATTTCCTATCCATTGTAGCTTTTCTGAGTTTCATACTGTTTTTGTTTTCAAACTGTCAGAGCTGGTTTCTGAACTGAAGCCAGCTTATGTTCTCCTACTATTCTTTTTTAACTGAGGTTTAATGAAAATTGCAAATACCAGTTCTATATAAACTGATGACTCATTCGGGATTGTTCTGAGAGCTTTTAGATCAATAGAGCTGTGACCTAAAACCAATTGCACATAAAAACCATTTTGCAGACTATTATATAAATTCTAAAGTCAGAAGGTATTTGCCGTTAAAAAAATGAGAGAAAAAATCCAGTTTGTCTAAACAAAAACAAAAGCACTTTTTTGCACTTTTTTATTTTCTGAAAAAAAAAAAAAAAAATATTTTCCCAAACAATGAATTTACATATTAAAAAAAAAAAAAGTTGAAAAAACATTTAAAGATAGAAATCTAATATATAGCAATAATTTAAAATCAATATAGTAACAACCAGTGGTGATATACTCCTCCGCTGCACATGCTGCTCACACAATTGAAGAACCTGTTGGCTTAAAAACTTGGAGGTCATTACCATAAAGAAATTTATAGGATAAATATGGCAAATAATAGCATACCTCTAACATATTTTAATCGTATGCAATCTGTATCAAAATTATTGAGCCTCAATGAATTCTGCCCTGACAAAAGAGAAAAATCATTTCAAAACAAAAGTTATCAAACTCCCCCAAAATGGCATTAACCAATTTATTTTCACATTATTCAAATCAGTGTGCACGGAAAACACCCTCACACCAGTCCATCAGAACTATTTCATCTCCTGCTAAACTGCAATAAGCACAGAACTAAGCTCATTGCCCACACAATGCCAGCAAACATAGCAGAGTAACTAGGGAAGAAAATAGAGATTAAAAAATCAGTCAGATTACAAAAACAGTTGAAGGATTATAAGAAGGTGTATTACAAAGATTTAAATTTAACAAAAAAATAAGGGGGAGGGAGGTCATTATGCAAGAGATAGGAGAGAGTAAACTTGCTGGAGAGTGAAATGCAATACTTTTTTCTTGTTTTAAACTGTAACATCTGTATAGCTTGAATGAGAAAAAGCACTAAGGCAGGAAAAAGGACAAAAGAACTGTCGGAAAATGCTGTGTAGAAACATTAAGCACAGGGACAAAGCATTAGGAAGATCTTATTGCAGACTCAGAATCCATTTAACTCCCTTACTTAGTGAGAGGTATGAAGTCACTGAACAAGGCTGACACACAAAAATATAAAGTGATGCCAAAAGATCTATTTCTCAAAACATTTTAAAGGTGGGCAAATGTTCACTTAACAGCTACCTGATAAAAATGGCATACACACACACTAAAAAAAAAAAAAAAAAAAAAAAAAAAAAAAAAAAAAAAGGAGGTATGATATATCCCAGGATGCAGAAGAAGGCGTCTTCCCTGCCTTCAAGTCCCTCTCAGCTGCTGCCCCCACACTACATACAGCCAGCTACCCCCACGATGCTGGAGACTCAAAGGCCAGCAGTGGTGAGAGCAGCTCTGACTTCTTGAACCCCAGGCACCACTGCTCAGTCAAATGTTATCACACTGATCTCCTTAGGGGTAAAAATTTAAAGAAAAGTTAAACTCTTTACTCAAAAATGACAGGTAATGATAGGCAGATGGGGAAAGAAGGGAAACATTGCTCTCACTGAAATCATAAAGCTTTGAATCTGTACTTATCAGTCTCGGCCACTGGTTTCCAATTTTTTGGATCACAGACCTCTGTCAACCCTCTGAATTTCTCACAGAGCAGCCTGCACTCTTATCATAAATTGTGTAATTAAGGCAAGATGGTTCCACAGACCAGCTGCAGATGACTTAGCACAGCCTTTCGACCACCAGCAGTTCGCAGACCAGAGTTTAACCGCTGCCCGCATACTGCTTTAGAGCACCGTGACTAGAATATCTTGACAATAAAGATAACAATTCTAAAAGTGTCTGTGGAATTAAGCAGCCTGTCCTTTTAATATATATATATTTTCAGTATTTTGTAGCTTTAGTGGATAATTAACGCTAATTAATAGGTCAGGCTTGTGTACAGGCACTGGCAGGAGCTTTGTAAAATTCTGTCTTAAATATCTATGCTGGAAAATGCAGGGAAACTTCTTTTTTCTTTTAAGTTAGGAGGAATTATTTTTAATGTAGACATGATGGCTGCTACTAAAAAAGCACCAAAAAAAAAAAAAAAAAAAAAAAAAAACACTTCATAAATAACATTTTTATTCTTGTTATCCTTATTTCTTTTAGTAGCTGTTATTATGTGATCAGCAAGCCTTTCCAAGATACCCTGAGTGATTCAGATGAAATCTCAGCCTGTTAATCCCCAGCAAACCACATAGTGCTGTTAAAAGTCATGGCACAAGACGCAGGACAGGCTACAAAGTGCTAAGCCACGTATAAGCCATCTTAAGGCTGCAGCAGTCACCACTATAGCTTGAAGCCCGAAGGGCCCATTTAAGCACTACAAATCCTCTTAAGGCCACTGCCTTACGGGTGATAGCCCCGCACAGAGTGACCACAGCACAACTAACCTCTGATGTGCCTTTCCACTTTAACTCTGCCCTATGGGCAGAGGCACAGTTGAATGAAGTAAGGTCACTGAAGTGCACAGTTACCTCCTCTGGTCTCTTCCTTGCACCTTCTGAGGGAAATGCATATGAATTTCTTCCAGGGGCATGTTAAGCCTCTGTGCCTGTCCTCCACTTTGGCTGGTGGTTTAAGCAAATGCTCTGACTCCTCTGGTATTATGAACAAAATGCAGGAGATTTAGAATTTTCGGTCTTTTATCTTAATTTTTGTGACATGATCTAATTACAGACATTCAGTGGTGCCCTCTAATTACCAGTAGAAATGAATACTGAAAGATTACCCTTGTCTTCCAGGATTCCCTCCCCTCTTCCCCCACTACCCTCCTCATGCCCTCTTCATCATGTCTGTCAAGAGGCCTTCTGACACGAGGCCTTCTTTACATACACAGTAAGTAATATATGGCGTGTACCAGAAGTATCCATGATAAACCATTTACTATAGGAAAGGAAAAAAGTGATATAAAGGAAATCCAATGAATGTATTTTGAAGGAGAAGGAAATTTTGGAAGACTGGTCTCAACAGAATTTGAAAGGAAATAGCTTCTCTGAGGGAAAAGATGACATCAGATTGCATGCTTATGTCTTGAAGTTTCCTTCAGATATCTCGCATTTTCCTCAGGGTTGCTTGTTTCATACACAATTACTTGCCCAAGATAGCCATTTAAGCAACATAGCACAAAGAGCTTCTTCTGTTCAAATAAGCGTCAGTAACACTAAGTGTCCATAGCCCAGTTCGGGTCACTCAGGGTGTTTTGTACTGCTAACACTATGCCCCATCCCACTAATTGGGAGGCTGCAAAATAGGCGAAGCACAACTGGCTGTTTGGCTCTACACAGTTTCTGTCATACTTTATGCAAAATCCATAAACTGACTATTTCGTTTCTTCCAAGTTGCCTATTGTGACATTTATAAACAGGAACCTGGCAGCATGTCAATGGTGCAAACTGATTTCCTTTTCTAAATACAATTTTAAAAAGCAAATAAACAAGGTTATGCCTGCTAATGAAACATTATATGCCATGCTGGAGCTAGTTTTTCTCAAATGTATTCTCTAGAGCAGATGGAACACCAATAAACACGAAACAGCAAGCCCTTTTATAAAGAGCATGTTTATGAGAAAATACATTCTCTATAGGACTTTTCTAAGGAAAAACTGGCTTATATCTGTAATGTTATCTTGGGGACCCAATTATGCTCTCATTAGATTGCTGTAAACAAGAGAGCTTGCCATGAATTTCAAATGGGGAAGGGCAACTAAGAAACTTTAAAAGGAAGAAAGAGGTTTGCTAGTACACTTAGTAGGTGTAATTCCTAGAGGCCTCAGTTGAAATCAAGGCCTTATTGTGCTGAAATCTGTATAGACACATTGATGGACTACACTTGCTCACAAAACTTAGAGTCCAGACACAAAGCAAGGAAAGAGGAATGAGGAAAGAGAGAAAGTGATTTGTGCAGCCAAAAATCAGGATTCAATGGAAGGGCTCTTTCCTTCCAACCCAGTGTCATAGCTGCTATTTTGCACTGTTTTACCATATCTAATGGTAAATGGACTATGGACTCAGAAAAGAAGGAAAACATTTTGTTGTTGTTAACAAAAAATAAAAAACAGTATTATATGCTCAACTTTGATTTTTTTTCCCAGCATTATCATTTTATTTCTGTAAATCGGAGAATGTACATACAAAGTGGGTACTCAAAGAACCTTCTCAAAGTAGGTACGTGTCAACTTTTGCAGGACAGGCAATTAGACATCCAAAAGCAGCTGCCAGATCTGGAGGCCAGTCAGAGGGTAGCTGAAAACCTGGCTTTCCTTTCTTTATTGTAAGGAGTTTTGTTTTTATCCATCATGAAACAGAAAGCTGGAGGGAAGGGGGGGGGGGGGGGGGGGGCAATCCTCCAGGAACTGCTTTAAACAAGCCTTTGATACCACTAACTGAAGGCACTAGGCTTTTCAACATTATTCAAACCATTTATAATCTGTTAATAGCAAATTCACATAGACAGCACTTTGGCATTTAAATTTGCTATATTTTATTTAAAGCTTCTTTGAAATTCTCATCATTGATTTCACTGGCGTAAGTTATTGGCATCATGCATGAGTTACAGCAGTGGCTGCTTGACTGCATTTAATAACCAGAACATTTTTTTAGACAGAGCAGTTGGTAAAGGAGAGCAAGGATGGTAGCAACAAAACAACCAGTGATTTTCCATTCAGGCAGTTTCAAGCAGAAAACCAGCAGGCTTAACTTTTCTGCTAAGAAGTCAAGTGGAAATGCCGCTACCCTGGTAATAAAATACACCTCCAAAATATTCTTTTAATCCTAACCCGCTCAGCTATGTTGGGCCTGGCTGGCTAGTACTGGATAGAGACTAAAACAAAATACTGGGAAAGGCTCAGCAGTCAAGGCCAATGTTCAAAAAAAAACCAAAAAAAAAAAAAACACGTAGATGGGCCATCTGCCCCATGAAAGGGATCATAGGTCTAACCAGTGGATTGGGTTGGCAAGTGAACTGGTGGGAAACAAGTAGTTTTGATCAGTGCAAATCATACAAGGAAAGTAAAAGCATCAAGCTGGGATCAAGTTTCCCCAAATTTCCCCAAATTCAAATTCCTCAAACCTCCTAGGAAGCAATCACAAAGGCAAGCATGCAGTTTGAAGCATCCATAATTGTTTCAATCAACCTTAGGCTGATGTTTCAGGAGATGAGAACTAGTGTAGTCTAGATTTTGGACTGAAAGAACTTAGAGAACTTGGTTCATCAGTTAGAAACAGTCAGACAAAATTAATATTCTCTGTAGGCAATCAGACTGCCTATGTAGAATGTTAAAAAGTTAAACATTCTTCTAGCTAAGAAAAGTTCACTTCCAGTAAGTACAGCAAAGGCCACAGACAGTGCAATAGGTATTACAAGAAACTGTTATGTTCTTTGTTTTCTCCTCAAAGAGGTTTCTGACTTTTCGCAGCCTGGTTAAGGAAAAATAAGCTGTCCTTGTCCATCTCTGCCACTTAGCAAAGATGGACAGATTCAGCAGTTACCTTCTGCAGCCACAGACAGGCAAGAAAAACAACTGAGAAGAGCAGAAGAACAAGACACCAACAGAAGAGTCCTGCAAACAACAGGGTTGATTGTCCACAGACAGGCATGCAGCTTTGATCTTAAAGCACAGCTTGCTGGGATTGCTAAGAGAAGAGCTACTGAAAACAAGAAATAAGCTTGGTAAGCAAAGTGGTGTGGGGTTGGACATACAGTTTCTTAGGACAACAAAAAGAGGTCAGAAATATAACTCTGGGTTCCAAAGATGCTGTGCAGGTCAGATACGCTGAGAACTGCAGAGCCACCCTTCTCCTCATTCTCATTCTAGTAAAGATCTACTGCATAACTTTGAGCAAATTGTTTTACACTCTTCTGTCTTACATCTAAAACAGGATGAGAATCTTCAACAACTACAGAGCATTTGGAAGTGACAAGAAGAGAACAGCTTTTAGTGACAACACAATATACCTAGAAAGGCAATATAATACAGCAAAGTTGCAGAACAGAAAGGGTTTTTAAGAGATGAAAAAAAATAATAATAATAAAACACCCAACAAAACACACACCTCCACAGGACTTTAGAGTAGCATGCATTTGAATTCCAGCTTCATAGAAATGACAAGATCATAACTCAGATACTTGTAACTAATTCATAAAAGAAGTATATTATGAATACCTAAGCAAAATATCAAGGCAAAAGAACAGCTCTTTGGTGACCAGAAACAAGAAAGCAGAGAGTGACATAAATTAGTAAAAGCAATGCTGCGTGGTCAAGTCCATAGAGCATTGCAGGATCTAATCTTCAGACAAGGAGAGATCATCTACAGAAAACTGTATCTAATTAAATCACTTCTGATTGTACAACCAAATCTGTGTGCTAAAAATCAAAAGTCCTTTTAGAAGTTAAGCTAAAAAATGTACTGAGATTATATGGCAGTGGTTGTGGAGGGGCTGAATTCTCAAAGTAGGACATGTTTTGCTCATCTTCTTTTCTGACTGGAGTGATGGAGAGAACAGCAAACAATCTGCACTATATTGGATAATGCTACCAGACAATCATCCAGATGTACACGCTTCCAGTCACACTAATTAAATGCTGTGTGGAGCCATCCTGGGGAAATTACATACAGTTCCTTTAGAGAACCACACACTTCTGAAATGCTTGGGCAAGGCCTCACTCCACCTGAGGAGCCATAATGTTCATTTTCCTTTACTTTCCTAAGTAAAATACAACCGGTCCCCCTGTAATGATGTAATCCAGCTGGATGGACAGCATTATACAAGGAGGCAAAACATAGGTAATGGAAAGCAAGAGTTGCAGCTGAGCCATGAAAGAAATTGGGCAAGAATGCATCCTTGAGGAGCAAGCTTGGTGCACGTGGAGAAATGTTATTTTCCCTGAATGCTCTCCTCCACACAGCAGCTTTTGCCTTCAAAGAGAACGTCAATGTGATGTTTACACTCAAAGAGACTCAATACCTGAAAGTCGAGAAACAGAGGAAAGAGTCAGGAAGGCCACAGTGGAATGAGTAACACCACGTCCCCGTTCCCAAAAGTGGCTAGCTAACAGGGTATTGGCATTAGAAAAGAGTATCTTACTCCAGAACACAGTAACAATCCTACTCATTGTAAACCCACCTAACCAATGTAAGGTTGGAAGTTATTACTACACAGGACAAAAAGCACAACTGTTGTGGAGTACAGGATTTGTTGCTGGGTTTTTCTTCATCATCAGAAGACCATGGAAAGGACTGTGCTCTGGAAATCCGTTAGATCAGACTGCCTAAGCACAAGGAAATAGGTTTTCCAGTAAGATAGCACTCCGAAGGTGATTCTATGTATGTTCATACTGTCTGCCAGCTCTCTAGGAAAATTACTGTGGCAACTCCTGGTCACAGACAGTATTTTAAAAACTTAACCTGAAGATAGGTACCAAATAGAATAGCCTTCAGCATTCCTGATAATTAGCATATAGTAAAATGCAGTATAACCTCTAAGTGACATTTTAAGAGCCATTTCCCAAATATCTCAAAACAGAATGCCTGAACTCTTTTCAAATACTTGGCGCAAATTACCAGATTTGAGATCAAAAGCTAAAAAGCCAGTGCTGTTTGTGACTCAGCACAAGGTCTCCATTAAAACATTGGGCACTGACTCCTGTGTCTGACACACAGTTGTGAAAGGGTTTGCAAAGCTGAAGCCAATAAGGCTGGATTGCTTGTGCTGGCCCAGAATTTTGCCTAGTTTCATGCTTCCAAAAAATCCAAATAATAAAGCTGACGAGTTTGTCTGAATTTACTAGTTATACCCTATACAGTAAGACCAGAAACTTTAATCCTACCAACAAGATTTATTAAGTATTGGCAGGGATACATATGTTAGTTTATCATTCAGAGACAAACTATTCATTAGAGAGAGAAAAAAAAAAAAAGAGAGAGAGATGTAAACTCAACAAAGTTCAAAGTAAAAATAAAATAATTTAAAAAAAGAATGAAGATTTGTGTGATAGTACAGAATATTCTTTGTTGTTCTTCTAGATGATTTGCTTTAAGGCAGAAATATGATAGCTTGAATTTTAATAAGATATGGTTAAACAGTCTGTGATGTAGGAGTCCAAATGATTATTCTTCCTTCAAAAAGGACAGACAACGTACTACCCTACAATACTTGGTCTGTCTCTTCTTGCAGTAAACATTGCTAATGCTCCTGGAGAGGGGCTGACCTTGCCAGGCAATTACATTATGCTAATTTGTCTGTTACTATAACTCCTACAGAGGCATTCACAGCTCAAAGCAGGACAGAGATTTATATTGTCTCTTCCAAGCTACAGACTATGAACGTTAATCTCTTTCTCCTTCCAGTTACAACTCTACATGGCAATATCTACATGCAGCACGACTGCACACATTCAAAGCAACACTTAATGCCAGTTTTATTCAACTTAAAAAGACAAGCCATGGTCATACCTTGCTGTTTTAATAACTGTCACTCTATCTAACAAAGCATATGCTTGCTAACAGCTGCTTTCCTATGAAGACATGTGGTTTCTCATATGCTTTTGAAAACACCGCAGGAATGTATTTGCTTGCTAGACACCAGCGCCATATCACTGTATCAAGCAACAAAATAATGAAAGGAACTGAAATACGTTTTCTATGTTATAGTCATGTATTACAGAAATACATATTGTTTTAAAGCAACAAAAAATGTCATCCAGCTGAAACAATTCAGTGTAAAAATAAAGCTCATCAGTTAGTAGTTACATACACCACACTATTATTTAAAGATGGAATCAAAACATTGGTCTTCTACCGACACGTGGCAAATACCATACTTCATGCAAGCAGTTTACAGTCCATATTGCATCATGAGAAAAACTCATGAGATCTGGTTCTGCTAACTGCTAGCAAGATCAGAAGCTTCCCTAACATGTTTCAGTTGAGACATGATAAACAGATTATCAAAAAACATTGACTCACAGCAGTTTAATATGCTACCTGTCCATTGAGTAATCCATAGTAACTGACCTTAACATGTTTTTCTCCCCTTCCTCTGTAAAGATGGTTTAAGGAAACACCTTCTCCTTCATATTTAGGGCAAGCTGAGTATTTGTGTTACCAGCTGAACATCAGAGAAGGCAAAAAAAGTTATCTTTTTGGGCTACTTTATCTTATATGTGTACAGTCTTGTGTATACAGTCTTTTGCCAGGTTAAGCTGAAAGCTAAATAACTTAGTAAATAGAGGTTCCATTTGTGGTTTTAAAACTGATTTCAACATCAATTTACATAAACACTTATATGCAAAAAGGAAAAATAATGGAAGTGTTAAAAAAAATGGTTATAGTTAAGTTACAGTTAATAGAAAAACAAAAAAGCCTCCAAACCTAGTTTATGAGAAGTTCTTACAGAAATTTCCAGCAAAAATTCCAGCAAGGTGTTTACAGAAAAGAAATAAAAAAATAACTATTTTCAATCCTTTTAACATTCTAGCATTCACATCATCAAGAAAATCACCCAAACTGTTCTGTAAGAGCTCCTGAACACACCGGTATCTAGGTGGTATTACAGTATTTCTCATATAACTTGAAAAATGTTACACCTGTGTCTTTATGACAGTCAAATATAAGGTCACACACACACAAATAAGCCCCCACCATGATAAAATGTTAGTGTTTTATTACCTATTAACAGTGAGAGGGCACATACAGAAGTACATACAAATCTGCATCATTGACTTCAGAAATTTCAAGCAGATCACATTGCACTACAGCCTGAATTTAATGCCCTGAGCCCTATTCTGGTAGGGAATTTTAAGATGCTTAAGCACATGGTACACAGAGGTCAGGAAAGCCGATGAAGAGCAAGAACTGGTGAAACTACTTTGACAGCTTGAAGTGTAGCCCTCAGGCATCTGGTCTGCCCTTTTTCATGGGTTATGATTCCCTCCGCACAGTCTGTGAAATGTAACACTTGCCTGTTGGGCCCATATGTTGCTATGTGGATTTAGCTTTTTGCAACATACTGTCAGATACACATGAAGCCCATACTGACCTCTGGCTCTTCATCTTCATTCTAAAAGAAGAGAGCAACCAAAGAATTAATAAGACATAGGAAAAGTAGATTCCTTGTGCAACTGTTCCTATCAGCGAGGACCTAGTGCAAAAGTGATGAACTTAAAAATCCCTTATAGGAGATTAATACAGGATGTTTCACTTGAAATGTAAGAACTTGGAACAGGCTGCCCAGGGAAGTGGTGGAGTCACCATCCCTGGAAGTTTTTAAAAGACGCTTAGATGTAGAGCTTAGGGATATGGTTTAGTGGGAACTGTTAGCGTTAGGTCAGAGGCTGGACTCGATGATCTTGAGGTCTTTTCCAACCTAGAAATTCTGTGATTCTGTGAACTGTATCCAGAAGTGATATAAGCCAAGGGACGAAATGGAAAGATAGCATAAAACATGTTTTGCAGTTAGGGAATAGAGGTATAACTTTGCAAGCCTATTCAGAGACCACAGAGAAATTATGAATCCAACTGTAAATATCAACTTCTTAACATTTGCAAAGTGCCCAGTACACTTTGGTAACTGAGTAACTTTGGTACCTCACAGAAGGTAACTGAGAGCATCTTTTGCCTAAAATAAATTTTTTAACCTTGTATGAATAGCAAGGCCAGAAAACAAATAGTCTGTGTCATGGAGTCAAACAATTTGCATGTGGTACTAGTCAGATCTACAACCTATGGGACAAAGATTCAACATACGAGCATTCTGAAATCAGATTTGATTCTTTTTCTGTATGCTAAAGATGGAGGGAAGAGGGAGAGGAGAAAAAATAAGGTATAGTCTGCCATTCCGGGGTTTCAAAAAGAAAGCAAACTGTTTCTGTTGGACTTCGATTTGTTATCCATGACTCCAGTTCTTCAGAAGAAAAGGAAGAAGGAATGGTTGACTTACAAATGCAAACATAGTCTTTCCCAACATATCCAATAGCTTTTTGTAGTCGTAGGTATTTTCATACAGCACAATAGTGTGATAAGACTTAAGTGTACATGCAGTGAAAGATACCATTCAGTGCATAATATATAAAAATTAATAACAAATTATCACAAGTAATTATAGAATTATATTGTTCACCTGCATTTCTCCTCAGAGTCAGAATGCTGGTTCCTCCATGAAGCCAGTTAATTTTCTGGTAATGATCAACACGTGATATATTTCTGAACTCTACAAAATTTAATTTTCTACTCATTTTCCAGATGATGAACAAAAGGAAACTGCTCTTCCTGCATAATTAACTTAGCTTATATTCCTACCATGAACAGTCTATATGAGGCTATATCTGTACTATGTGACTGTGTACTGTGTCTCATCTATGACCTTTCTATGGATACAAGCAGAAATCACACTGTGCAGACTCCACCTACTTCAGCAATACTCAGCTCATATTAGAAGTGGCTTAACATTACCTTATCTTATATACATATATAGTATATAGTAAATGGAGAGCACGGTATGAAAATACTTTTCTGTTGAAGCTTTCCAATCTGTTCAGAAGTTTTAAATGAGCAGAATGTGGTGCCCCTGTAAAGTTTTTAAATTTTTCCATTGCAAATATAACTTTTTATTAACTCTTCATTGATTATAAGTAGTGGAAGCTTCTCTGCTTGATAGGAGAGGGAGCGTTGAAAATTATCAGAGTATCACATGGCTTTACATGGTGAAAGGGAGGTGAGGGTGTCTAGCTGGCACAGCTTATTGAAGTCACAGTGACAAGAATCTGAGACAAACAATATCTATACAGGCAGCACTTCCGTTTCCTTAGTTTCTCAGTTCTTTCACACTGTATTAATAGTCTTTGAATACATCAACTTCAAAACAAGCAGAGATTTTTTCATTATTATCAAAAAATGCTGTGGCATTCAGTTCGTTATTTAATCTTGTTGGCAACAGAATAGTTATGGCATAATCCCTCACATTATAAAAGTAATTGCCATAATCATAACCTACATTCAATTATTTTTCCTTACAATGCAGCTGCAGTGGTTTCCCCCTCCCAACCTGCCATCCTACCACTGAGGAGACAAGAAGGGGCAGAAAGCAGAGCTCACAAAACACTGCTACAGTCCATCCCTCTCCCTTTCCTAATAGCAAGTGACTCCCCATCCCAGTTAATAAAGAGCTCCTTGTCCCTCCATTATGCAGTGTAATCTTTAAAAGATTACATTCTCATTTGGGAACGAGCCAAGAGCCAGTGGGAAATTCTCTAGTAAATTGGATAGGGAGACAACAATATGAAGGGCAGCTGGATGGGAGCACATTTTTTTCAGGGCATTCCTGTTCCTGGGGCCCTCCGGCATTGTTAGAAGTCCTGCAGTCTTGGTTCTTTTCACTGCTGTGTTGTCAGGATAATGCTATTCAAGAAGAAGGGGATACGGATTAGCTGTTTTGAAGATGGAATGCGAGGAAGTGAATACTGAAAAGCAGCAAGAAAAGAGAGAGAAAGCCCAATTATATTTTTAAG
This sequence comes from Netta rufina, assembly GCF_964035555.1. NCBI lineage: Eukaryota > Metazoa > Chordata > Aves > Anseriformes > Anatidae > Netta > Netta rufina. The sequence continues at coordinate 36,274,158 of NC_140124.1, read as the reverse complement.
TCTTACCACCTTACATAAAAACAAGGGAAGTGCACTTTGTTGTGAAACACTACTAAGCAATTCAACTACAATAGTAAAATGATTGTGTTTGTTTGTTTGTTTGTTGTTGTTGTTTTTTGATGACTTAGACTGTCATCAGGAAGCCCATTTGACTACCTCATCACTAACAGTTTACTAAGAATTATTTTGAAAGGAACATTTCCCTCACTGCCTTTCTCTCCTCCCCTGCATCTTCCAACAGAGACATCACCTGCTCCATGGAATCTACTTTCCATCCCATGCTACCTGTGATCCTGGATGGAGAAAAACCAAAACAACATAGTGCAGTTTGCTTACCCCATTTGCACACAGAAGGATACAAGTGAATGAAAAAGTCATTGGGATTTTAATTTAATTTTACTGTAATTTAAAAGTACTTTCTCAAGAAATCACAAAAAATTATGTATCCAGAAGACTGGATATGTGCTTTGCATTAATTTTGTCAATAATGGTGCATATATATTTTATATATATATATATATATTGTATATATATATATATATATACACACTACCACCTTGTTACCAAGTTTTGTTAGAAAATACACAAATCTCAAAAAATTCTTATAGTTTTTCATTTGTTTGTTTGTTTTTAAGTGGCAGGTCATTTTTATTCCTCCAGAGAAATGAGTAAGTTTCTAAACATAACTTGAAATTCCAATCATTATTTCCATTCATGGAACATAATCTAGTTAGTTATTAGGAGAAAGTAAAAAAAATAGTTGTAATAGCAGGGTAGCCAAAAGATTGTTTTTACCCTTAAATGGTTGTCATCCAAACTGTAACTTTCTTCACCTGCAGGACTCAAGTAACAATAGCTACCTATAGTCCATGGGAGGCAATAATAAAGATACATTAAAACAGACGATTGAAATCCTAATGTTGGGAAGCCCTGGTTTCGCAAACTATCTCTATTCAACAAGCTTGAATACACACATGCTTGAAGTTAAACACATGCTTAAGAACTATTGAGGTACGTGGTCTTTGGCCCCATTTCAGAAAAGCATTTATATACATATTTAACTGGCTGAGATGGATAAAGCAAAGCGAAGAAACTAGGGTAGGAGAAGTGTACCTGAAAAAGATTCAGGCCAAACAATAATCCACAAAATAAGAACTTATGTGTGGAGGCGTAACAAACTTAATAGTTTTTCTAGTTGTCCTAAAATGTGTATGTTGGCATTCACGTTTGCATGAGTTTACAGTATTGGAACAAAAATATAATATAAATGGGAGAGAACTACGGTAACTACTTTTCATTAGAGAAATGGGCCTTACATAGATACATACATCCCATGGGACAAAGATTTCAGACACAAAACAAGACTGTGAGGAAAGGAAAATATTTTATAAAGACGACTGAAAACAGAAACAATAGCATCCAGGCTCAGTCCCAACCCCCTCCTCCTTTCCAGGAGGAAAATATTATAATACCAATCATCAGTTGAGCATCTCCATCTCTCTTCTTGTACAGCTGCACCTTTTGACATCTAAATTCAACATTAAGAGGATACACTGACTCAGTTTCCATGAAGCAAAATTTATTTCACCAAATTCATCCTTAAATATATTATTTCAATGGGGAAGAGGAGAATTATACTTTTTCACATTCTTCTCTCTCTGCTTATCCAAAATCACAGCATTATTTTAATACTTCACTCCTCTGAAAACTAAGAACTGCCTTTTTAGTTTCTGCCTAGTGCTATTCCTTCCTTCTTTTATTCATTCATCTTTCTCTTTTCCCCGTACAGCCTCATAACATCTCCATCTCTCTCCTTGCCTGACTGGCATTGCTTTTCCTCTTCTTCAGTGTGAATGTTCCTCCCTTACTCTGTACAGTGTTAGGACATTAGGGAGGACCCCAAGATCAGACTCTTTCAACACAAAGGAGGAGGAACTGGCAACATTTTTTATTTTAATTTCTCCATTGCTAGGAAGAGAAAAATTAGGACTGGGGCAAAAATAAAAATAAAAATAAATAAAAATAAAAATAAAAACTGCCAGATCAAAGCAAACAAGATAAGCAGTATTCACCTTTAATCCTGCTGTGCTGCTGCTGTGCCACTTCTCAGTGAGAGTGGTGAAGCCAAAAGCCAGTTCCCTTTCTGCATGTACAGCAGGGAGAAAATACCACCCCCCACCCCCCTCAAATGAGGAAAGAAGAGGAAAAAAGCAAATCTCTCTCAATGTAGGAGGGGAAGGCACACCGCACACATAGACACACACATACTTACTTTAATCTCTGTTGAAAAGGAGATGAGAGACCTACTTAGCTAACAACTGTAGAGTACTGTTAGCCTAGTGAAAGGTGCTGTGGCATGGAAGTCAAGCACCTTAGTCATCACATGCATTACACTTACAGACTATATGGTTTAAAGCGTGCCATTGTCCCTTATTTATTATTTTATAGCAGTTCCTCTTATAGATATCTCTTGTTTATAAAGAATATTTCTAACTTTTAATAAGAAGCAAGAAGTCTTGATCTTGTGCTTTTTTCTTCTTCGTTGGTGAACAGGGTCTTGAGCTTGCTGTTTTCATCAGCCTTAACCCACCTCATAGGTTTTTTGGAGGGAGAGGGAGGTAGAGACAGATGCAGAATATGATTGGTTTTGTAATTGTAACTTCAGTAGTTTTATCTGAACTCCAGCTTTTTTCAGCTGGCGTCAATAATGGTTGCCTTTAGAAAAATGAGGCACAGCACAAAATACCAACTGCAGTCAGATGTTGGAGAATATGAATAAAATCATAAGTTTCCCCTGTTATGGTGAAATGGATTAAAGAAAAAAAATAAATAAATAAAAGTCATATCTAATGAAAAGGGAGAATATAAGGCTTACATGACCAGGCAACGTGTTTCCCTAAACACCTTTAGGGAAACATATTTTCCTGCACACCTTTACTGAGACTCAAAAAATCAATGACCACTTAAAAAAAAAAAAAAAATTTCCAAATAACATCTGGCATAAAATTATTCTGGACACTGGTCCTTTTCCAGAATTCCAAAGGAAAAAAAAATACTTCTCTGGGATCACAACAGTTTTCCTGTCCTCACTGAGCACTTTTTTCCCTCAAGAAGATTTCTTTTAATAACGGTATGTCACAAATGATCACTAGGCAGGAAAAAAGGGTCAGGACAGGAATAACAAAGATGAAAAGAAAACTGCTGAGAGTTCACCTCTGCTATTTGTTTTGAAGCACACTTAAGATTCAAGTGGGACTACTCTGATTGTATTCAAAGATTTAGTTAGTTAAAGAACATAAACAAAACTAGCAAGGGCCATCAACCAGAGTAAGTTTTCCTCATAATCATAGAATAAGATCAATTTTGTTTATTCTTTAATACGATAATCTTGACTCCTCTGTATTTTTAAAAAAAAAGAAATTAAACTTTCTTAGGACAAATGGCCTATTACTGCAGGGCAGATTTTTGGGCTGCTTGTATTTTCTCAGATTTTTTTTTTATTTTATTTTTTTTTGTTTGTGCTTTCCTTATCAAGTATTTTGAAGATTTTATACCAATTTTAGGTTAGCATGTTCTGCCTAGCAGCTTGTAACCATTGAAAGGCAAGGCCATAATCCATCTAGGTTTAGGGCATTTTCATAGAAGTGATGCAGAGCTGTGTCAATTTTAATGTCATGCTATAGAGAGTGCATGCAGCTCTCTCCACTTTAGAGGATTAAAAGTGACCTCTCTTACCAAAATCAATAAGGGCAGCTTGCTGTGACTAATAGGTTGTAGAAATTCAAAAGAGACTGTTTGTAACACTGAGTTCATTCTCCCTGTGTCTCTCCCCACCCAGCCCCAGACTCGCTGGCAGGTCTGCACTTTGACACGTACATTCAGATGGCAAACCGATGTCTGTTCTCCTCCCAGGAACCAAACCAAGCCACAAACAATTTACTCGCATATTAGGGAAGAAAGTAAATTGATATTTATCTGATCAGACAGGACTTGGAAACTTCTGTAAAGAAACATCTTAGAGAAAACAGAATAAGGAAATAGTGAAAATGTACATTTTTGGACCCTATTAGGCTTTTTAAAAGACCCTTATGTATTATTAGGATATCAGCTAGTAGCCAGATTCTTCACATCTCTTCATGACGTGAGATTTTTTTTCTCGCCTTTGAGCACAGGCTTTTTTCCTTCAAATTTTTGCCTAGCTGCAATAGGCTAGAAATTTTACTTCCATTATAGTTGATGGAACTGCCCCGGAGATGTATGAGGTTGTAACATCCAACTGTAGCATTCATTAACTACTATGGCACATGCTTGGTTGTTCTGACTTTTCTCTTCTCCACTATTCCTTTTGTTACTTTGAAGTACTTCAGATTTAACAGTCTGGTTCAGTGGCTTTTAGAAATACATTAATTTCATACAGTATTTGAAAATGGTTCTGCTACAGAGAGTGCTCACAACTGGTGTACAGCAAATTTTCAGTTTCTCATTTTGTAACACTGTGGACTACTAGTAACTCAGATCAAGATCTCTTATGGTTAAAATACCCTTACTCTCCTGGATGTCTTTAATTTCCAATTTATTTTGCTTGAGGTACAAATTAAAAAACCTTACCCACAGTTCATAGCGTGTGGATTTTCTCCATATAACAATCACCATCATTGTCTTTATGCCAAAAAAACAAGACTTGCCTTGGGGGAGCAAGGGAGAAAAGGGGCTGAAGTGGTGGGAGGAACCCAACTGTAAAGGTTTAGGAGTCCCTATGGAGGTTTATAAATAGACGACTGCCATGTGCAAAATGTGAAAGAAACCCAGTCAGCATAAGAGCTCGCTGCTGTTTTGAAATCTTCTAACTATGTCCATTTCACTTAGACAGTAGACAGTTATAAACAAACAATAAATCAAGAAATTATTAGCATCCAAATTTTGGCAAGATAATAAAATGTTTAGGGGTATAATCAGCAAATAATAGGAAAGATCTGCAAGTGAACCCACCAATTAATGATAAATAGAACTTGGCACAGAATAACTTCACCAATGTGGATCTCATTAGATGGCCATGGAACCTGTTCCTGCAGCAGTCCTTGCTGAGGGAGGGGAAGGTGAGGTAACCAAAATGTCAGTGTACCCACCCCCTCTCAACTCTCAGGCTCCAGGATTGTAACCACCTGGGCCAAAATGACAACCTTATGCTGAGTAAAGGCCATACCGTGGTTCTCCACCCTTTAATTGATAGGTTTCCTGTTCTCAGCTTTTGGACCTTTGCTCTTGAATTCCATCTAAACACAGATGACCAAAATCGTGAAGCTTTACTTGCTCTGGAGAGTGAGAATTCCTCTCTCCTCTGCTCACCTGTTTTATTAATGATACCTCTTAAAGAGAGAAATGCCCCTAGGCAAGTGATATCAGTTAAACAGATAAATAGTTCACACACCAGGCAGGGGGAAGGGAAAGGGGAAGAGACTCTGGCTTATTAGACTAGAAACAGACACACCATATTAATACAAAGAATAAGCATATGGTTCTAATAGGCTTTCTTAAAATGATTTATCAGCTGTGATTAAGCCCTCAACCAGCATGTCTATCTTCATAAATAAAGTAAAAGTGCACCTTGCTCTGAAGTATATCAGCAGTATCTTATTACCCACCCAACCATATATGCTGCAGTCCACTTAAAATTCAGCTCTGGGAAGCAGAGTTTGTGTTTAATGGCAGAGTGTACACTCTAGAGAGATTGCCAAGAATTAAGGGCTTTACCTAAGAGATAGACTTACCGAAAACACTACTACAAGGAAGGTTTATCCCTTCATCATGTGCCATCCAGTCCATGCTGCTGAAATCTGAGCAGGTAACAAGAAAGCTGTGCCATTAAAAACACTCGTAGGAAGACCAAGGCAAAATGCACAACAACTATTCAATGTTGTTGTGAAGGAAATGTCAGAATGAAATCAGGCAGACTTCCTTTTTGGGCATAGCCAAAATATACAAAACACAACAAAAACCCAAACATTACAGAAGGATGACTCAACTTCTTTGGGACAGAGACAATATAAAGCAGAAGGAAAGTGGACTGTCCTGACTGAGCTGTGCAAGATGATTCATCAGCTGGAATTTAGAAGAACATGGAAGGATTATGGTTAGGGAGGTTTAGCTCAATCAAAACCGTATGCCCTCCAATATTGCCTTTCTGCATGCTATAGTCACTTACTGATGGAAAAGCATTCAGGTCTTCCCTCAGACTATGAGAATCTAAATACATAAATCCATTCAAGCACAGTCCATTGCATCAGAAGAAGGTAAGACAGACCTGCCTGCCAGCAGAAGACAAGATGTACTGAGCAACAAGCCCAAGTTAAAGCCCATTCCTCTGAATATTTTTGCAAGGTCATGTTATGAACTCTTGACAGTTGTTTTTTTTTCTGCACAGTTATGCAGAAGCAGTCCCTTTTGTAGCAGTTCAACATAACAAAGTGCCTGGAATAAGTGCCTCAACTGCAGATATATACTCAAAACAAGACTCTCAAAGTCAATGGACCAAAGTACCAACTGCAGAATTCCCATGTAAAAAGTAATGTATCACCACGTGGCTACCAGGAGAGCTCCACAAGTTAAGAAAAGCAGTTAAAATACAGCAGGCCTACCCATCTGGAGAGAGGAGGAGAGCATTCTTCCTGTCTTTAGCAACACTGAACAACAGCTGATAAATCTTTAACACACATGGTTTGTGCGATGCCCTGTGCTGAGGCTGAGGAGATATGGAATCAATCCGAGGCTCTGCCACAGACTTCCTGTGTAATTTTTAGCAAGTCACTTGAGTCCATATCCTTTATGGTAGCTCAGTGATTCACTCCTGCTTTATTTCAGTGAGAGCAAGACACCAAAATGCCTTTGAAGATCTCTATCAATCTTTTGGGGCCACACTGCTAAAGATATTTAGGATCCAAAAGACACAGAAAACTGCTTGCTTGGCAGAACCGTGAAGGGGAAATATCTCCATGGAAATATCACTCCCTGTCTGCAATTTCTTCAGGAGCTTGGTGTCCCACTACAAAGGAGCTCTGGAAAACAACATTCTTTGAAATCTCTTCTTCCTTAGAAAATAAGAGAAAGAATTCCCATTCTCCACAGAAATGTTGCAAAAGTTAATAATTAAGAAAAAAAGGGATTTTATAATCCAACAGTGAGCCCATAAAGCAGATCAGTAAGTCTATTTAATTTGACAAAATTAGAACATTTGAAAACTCAATACAATTGTGTCACCCAGAAGAAATGATATGAAGATGCTCACATCTGCAAAAAAACATATGTTATATGTAAAGTATGGGAACTATTATATTTCCATCTTTCAATATGGGGTAATATTTTGGACTTTGAACTTAAGAATTAAGAATGAATGAATTGCTGGCTGGTCAAGGGGAGTGACTGCCTCACTCTACTCTGCGCTGGTGTGGCCTCACCTTGAGTACTATGTGCAGTTTTGGGCACCCCAGTATAAGAAAAACATAAAGCTGTTAAAGAGTGTCCAAAGGAGAGCAACAAAGATGGTAAAGGACTATAAAGCACTATATGGAAGATGTATGAGTATTGGCTAAGGTCACTTGGATTTTTCAGCCTGGAGAAGAGCAGGCTGAGCGGAGGCCTCATCACAGTCTACAACTTCCTCATGAGGGGAACAGAGGGGCAGGCGCTGAACTCTACTCTCCGCGGACAGCAACAGGACCCAAGGGAATAGCATGGAGCTGGGATAGGGCAGGTTCAGACTGGATGTTATGGAAAGGTTCTTCACCAAGAGGGTGGTCAGGCACTGGGACAGGCTCCCCAGGGCAGTGGTCATGGCACCAAGCCTGCTGGAGTTCAAGACGCGTTTGGACAATGCTCTCAGATACACAGTTTGATTTTTTGGGTGGTACTTTGAGGTCCCAGAGTTGGACCTGATTGGACTTGGTTCCTTCCAACTTGGCTATTCTATGTTACTAAGTTTGAGCCACCTTGACCACAGCTTAAGTGATTGATAAAGTAACAGGTTGAAGCTATTACAACAAGTGCAGCCACGGTACCCTGTCATTTAGCTACTGTATTAACATAAATCAATTCTACACATATTTTTCTTCTGCTACAACATACCCACCACATAATCTCAGGAACAAAATAAGAAATCAGAGGGAACTTTGACTTGAAAAAAAGAGTATAAACATTCTTACATGTTTAGATAAATGCATGCATGTGCATTAATGATTGCATAATTAAAAATAATTGAAATAAAAGGTATTTAAACCTAGGCCTTTGCCATTTTCTGCTGTACAAAATATCAGTCAATGAGAATCACAAGTACTCTGGGAGCAGACTTATGAGTTTGTTGGTTTGTATCACTTCATGAGTGAAATACAGCTGTTTCTCAACACTTGCCTCTGAATTGTGTAGTACCAAAACAATATTCTTCTGTTTCATCTCAAACAGCCCACTGGGGTTTCAGTGTATTTATAAGGGAAGAACGGAGCTAACAGGGTTGCTGTAGAGGAAGGGCACACACTCAAATGTTATACCATTTTACATTGGCACACTGCAGCATTGACACCACCTCCCACAAGATCATGCTTCGAAGGAAATCAATCTGCAGATCTCCTATCCTGCATTACTATAAAAATAGACAAAAAATAAAATAAAACATATTCTTGAAACATGACTCCGTGCTGCACATTAATCGTGTGAACCTATGCAACCATCATATTTGTCTTTTTTTCTTCAGTGGACTACTTCACTTTGCTGATGCTTTTCTAGCAGTAAGGTGCCTACAGTGAGACAGTCTATTAGAACTGGAACATTAAGCCATGTTGAAGACTTGCTGGCTACAAGCTTCCTGGACTGACAGTGAACTACCTACAATATAAGCAAGCTCTAGCTGTTAATAGTTGTTTCCCAGCCTCATTTGCATAGTTTACTTATTATCTTGCAACATTGAGTGCTGATTAGAAGATTTCAAAATGGCAGGATAAGTCTGAGGAAATGATGTATCCAAATTCTAACATGAGCAGAATGTGATTTTTAAAATGCCTTCATATTGAAAATATTCAACTCACTGCTTCTAAATGTTACTGTATGTACTATTCTATTCTACATGGTATGCTGAGTGCATTTACATTCTTGTTTCATGCAGGGAGGTCAGAAGAAACATTTTAATGAATCAGGTCCAATTAGTTCACAAATGAATCCTGACTCTTCCCATCCTTGACAATACTCCATCAGACCCAACCTTAATGCTAAAAAAAAGATGTGACAGGAGGGCCTATCCAGTAGCAGCAAAGGTCATGTGTTTGCAAGTAAAATGCATCGCAAGTGCTTTGGGTACTTAATGCTCAGAGCAGTGCAAACTTAAAACCTACAGCTAGCAGGTTAAGGTGCCAGCATTTCCTGCCTTGCTGACTTGGGTTGCAAATTTTGTCTGAGGCAGAGCTGTCAACTTGAGAGCTCTTGAGAGGTTTAATATTTACACTTCTGAATGTGGAAGGATAGTATAGGTATGCTTTTATCTGTATTAATTTTGGTGGTGAATTTGAGATTATGCTTGTGTCAGGAAGAGTGCCATCAAGAGGGTGCAAAAAGCCTCTTTCATATGATTACCGATATGCTTATTTCTGATCTACAGCATCCTTTGCCTTCAGGGAGTGGGCCTTTCTTCAGAAGAGACTTCTTGCTATTATTTGCTGGTATAGACAATCTCATTTCCATTTATAACTTTCCTTTTCTCATTTCAGTTCAAGGCCTGGAGATCCTCATCATTACTATTACTTGAGTCTATTTAGTCCCCAGGAAAAAGGCTAACCCAAATATAATTTAAGAGATGGTCTTTGATGGATGAACTTATAATCTTCACAGATAAGAAATATCAAGTATGGGAAGCAGAAAGAGACATTACTCCCACTTTACACATGAGCAACCATGACAGAATGATAATGATTTGTTCCAGGTTAAACAGCTAGGATAATAATGTAAGTGCTTTCCCCTCAATACTACCTTTCCAAAAAGGGTACATACAGTGTTCCTAGAAATATGCACGCAGCAAGTCACACCTAATTTGAAATGTTACCAGTCTGTATAACCAGCTTAATCACAACAAATTCTCATGGATCACCTGTGGGTTCCCACTTCCCAGGAGGGAAAGAGAAAGAAGAGGGAAAGATGAGGGAAATAAAAGCTAATTGGATTGTATTCTTTCAGTTTTCAAGTGATGACTCTCAAAGAGGGGGGAAAAAAGTGTTTTTCTATTATAAGATTTCAATGTCAAGCTGTGTGCTAAGCCACAGTGATATACTAAAATAAACAAAGCTTTCTTTCAGAGTCCAAAGAAATTAACCTGACCAAAAATATTTTTGGAAGAATTTTCTGAGACATGAGTAAGACTTTCATGCTGCTAGTATTGGTCTCTCAGTGCTGGTAGATCTGTTACAAGAACGCTACTTTGCACTTATTCCAGGTACAGGCTGTTAGAAATATTTTGTTAGCAGTAGTTACAGAGGAGTCCCATTCTGTTGTGGCCTTTGTTTCTTGCATTTCTGTAAAGCCCTTCTGGGGCCTGTTTCAGATTCCTATATTTTAGTCAGTAATACATGAATGAACAGACAGCAGAATAGTTGGAAACACAGAAAAACGTTACAGGTTAACAAGACAGTGTGACTTTAGCTTTGTATATATATAATTTCTCCCTCTTCCCATCATGCTCCCTGGAGATCACTAATGGCAGTTGCAGGGGTTAGTAGAAGGAGGGCAGAATAAGACATCCAGAGGCCACTCAACACCTGGTATTATCAGGTAACTTGATGCCCTTGACTAGACTTCAATCAGATTGCGCAGCTACCCTCTAGTGAACTGAAATGGACTCTGCAACTTCAAACCTTGCAATTTATGGCTAGTTGCACAGAAGTCCACATCTGTAAATTTCTGCTCATCTCCTACTCCTAAAAACAAAGCAGAAAGAACCACTTAGGAATCCTCTTTGTAAATTATCAGTACTGAAGACATAGGAAAACAGAAAAATGTTCTCCTTAATTTTGGCCAATTATCCCCCTGGCAGCACACAAGAAGCAAAAGTATTGACAAATTAAATCTAAAATTAGATATATTTATCTCATTACATCAGTGTTTCCCAACATTCATCTTGCATGTAAAGCTGCAAAGGTTGGTCTTGGATATTTTCCCCACCCTTGACCAAAACTTGGACTCTCATATTTGGACTCTCTTTTCCCTTACTTAGAATGCTACGTCACAGTCTCTCTCCTCTTCCATATCTGTCCCAATCTCCCTCCTTATAAGCCACAAATTATTCCTAGACTCCCTTCTCATCTTTTTTCTTACACGTCGCCTCTCCCTTTCTGCGTTTCAGCAATCAGTCTCACCACTTTTTTCCAAAAAGCCCTCTAGTGCCTTCACTTTGTAGACATCAGAGTACCTCCAAGATCCCAAAATGCTGCTATCTCCAGATTTCACCAGCCACAGCAGCCACACTCACACATTTCACTTGTATGAGTTTTTAATTGGACAGCGATCATTAACAAACAAAGCAAAAGACAATACAGCAGACATAAGAAACAGCACCTACATGGAAAGCACTTGCAATTGGAGGCAGCAGCACTTTGAAAGGCAAAATAATGCTGAGGCAAGCTAAGAAGTGCCCTCTGGCTTTAGCACCATAGCTGCTTTGTGGCCTTCTTTTCTTTCTTTTAGCCTATGGTACTGGTTAATGCTCAAGATAGACAAATAGAGCTTACTGAGAGAACTAACCCAAATAACACAATGTCCAATACTTGGAGAACTTCTATGGTAGGGGACATATCACATAAGATTTCCCAAGAGTTGCAGAAATGGGAAAGGGGAAAACAAAGGCACAAAAGGGAACACTGTGAAGGGGAGGCATTTTTCAGGTTATTCAGGAATGGCAAGGAGGAAGAAGGAAGCAGTATGCTCCTTTAGGAAGCCCCACATGACTTACATGTTTTAGTTCTCAGAAGCAACCAGAACTTTGGATGCTTACTTGAAAAGCTGAAGTTTCACACATTACCTCTCACTGACATCTATAGTGCATTAAGCTATTTCACAATTCTCTGAAAGTTTTAACAGCTCATTAGGATCCCTCAAAACACCGTAACAATCTTTGGCCATGTGATCTTACTTAACCCCATACAAAGTGGCCTATAGAATTCAACCTAAACATAGAGATACTGAGAGTAATGTAATACTAATTGGAAACGGGATACATTATCTACTAGGAATTGCAAGTTAAAGTTTGTCCCTTCAACACGAATTCTTGGTGACAAAGACACTCTGTTGCAGAGGTAAGAGAAAAACAACTTTTTGAAGTAAATGCCTCCTCATAATCCACATTTCCCTGTACTGTATTTCAGCAAGTTTGCAATCCTCACTTCAAAGGTGATATAATTTTCCCAAGCCTCTCCCTCAAGAGGTGTGTGGTTTTTATTATAGTTTACTTAAAAGCAGAGACTTGGAATCAAACCCTGGCAAACACAGTTACACACTTTTAGAAGTTTAATGCTGGTTTTTTTGTTGGTCTGGGGTTTCTTTTGTCAACTGTTTCAATAGTTTGAAAAGCATGTCACAACTTAGAGTGCCACCTAGTTTCTAACCAAAAGGTTACTACCAGGTAATAGAGCTCAATCTGCTTTCACGGTGTCCTTAAGGGGACGGAAAGGTTCAGTCTGCTAACACTCACCCTTTTGTTGTTCTCTTCTTCTTGTGCCTTCCTGAACTCGTGCTCTAAGGAGCAATCGATATCATTGAAGAGGCCCACTTCCTCGCAGTTCTTCAGAAAGCGCGTTGGTGTAGGAGTCTGATCTGAGAATATGAAATGAAATGATCACTGATATTTAACATTTAAAAGAAAGAGAAACTGTCTGCCAGAAGAAGAGAGATGCTAGCTAACCTCTTCATGCCATCCCACTCCCACCACATCATCATTAAAAACAAACCACACAGTACTGAAGTTTGACTATGAACTGCAGACAGACAACGCTTGCCAGCAGCATCTGAAAACAGGCAGCAGTCATCATTCAACCAGAAAGAAAACAGGCCAGATTTTCACAGAGCATGTAACACAAGTATATATCCTTAACATGTGCAAATGGTCATTTAACCACGCATAAACCTCCAGAAATAGGCACATGCAAAACAACGCACAGTCTGCATGGCAATGCATGTTTCCACTGCAGCATACAGGTAAATGTGGCAGATGTGCAGTAGTTAATGCCTTCAGTGCTTGAAACCACCTCCAACATGCACATACTCTGCAACACGTGGGGAGTTAGCCATGGTATGATGAAGTTCTGAGTCTAATATGATTTTTGAAAGAATGTAAAGCTAAACCTTGACCACAAAGAAGCATTCAGGTATTCTTTTTACCTAAAAGTGTTGATAATACATATAAACTGTGAGATCTGGAGTAAAACAATTTTTAATGCATGCCTTCATCTTGAGGAATTTTTTGCCCTCTCAAAAATTTTGGGGAAGGATAAGATTCTATTTAACATCACAAGTTGGAGGGAGTCAAGGTACAAGGTTTTTGGCCTTCTTTTCAAAAACCTGCAAGACAGATGAGCATAACTGCCCTGTGGACTGTTGCTCCAGTGATGACCTCAGCTAGTCTTTCTCCAGGAAATGAGAAATCAAGCCTAAACTTGGGAGCCAGCAACTCTTCAAAGACCAGCTCTGAGGCAACTCTAATTCTGAGGCAAGATCTTCACTACTCCACATCAGCTTCCTCATCTCCCCCAAAACTACAGTACAGAACCACATTAACAAACTTATACTAACAAAACCTCCTCTTGCATGTTAGTTTCTTATTGTAGCTCAATATTTTCTGTAATACCTAATTTCATGGAAAAATTGGACTGTCTTCAAAACTCATCTTCTGCACAGTCATTGACAACTATCCTATTGTTTGAAATTAATTCTTTAAAGAATTAAAACTCTGTCACACTAATCCCAGTTGCCCATACTTGGCCAATTCTGACCTCAGAAGAGAGCTTCACACCTCAGTGAGTTCTGGAAGGAAAAAAAGAGTAGTTTTTTGCACCTAGCTAAGCTTGGTCAATTTCCAGTACAGGGAGACACAATGAGCATTACATGATCAGGATAGAAAAACAAAGCAAACAATAAACAAAAGGTAGCACAAAAAGAATGTACACAAGAGAAAATGCAGTTTCCACTTGGAAACTGAGTGGGAGGGATCAGTCTCCTCCCTTGCGAAATCAAAGTGAAGCTGACTTCTACCTGTAGAAGGCATGATACTAAAGGTTTGACCTTCTTAAGTAATCTAAGGGATAATACACTGGTTTGAATTTATGTTCCATCAGAAATATATTGATGTAACATTGAAAGCAAGTCCTTAATGTTAAAGTTCTGGTTTATTTCTTTTGGCTTGAGCATTATACTTGTGAGCGTAAGGGAAACAAATCTCAAGCATTTGGGAATGCACACATATTTATCTATTAGTTTTCACAGCTGACTACTGTATTACCAGAGTCAGAAATACAAGACTTTCCAAGACTCTCGCAAAAACTCAGCATAAGGAGCCAAGTCAACGAAGTGCTGACGTTGATGGGGACCGAGGGCACTCAGCACTTCACAGGTCCATACCCTAAACAAGGGCTGCCAAACTGATCTCTGGGGTAACCTCACTGAACTCAGTAGATTCTCACCAGAGTTGTCTTTGGACCATGGACTGGAATTTGCACTGGAAATTCAGTGCACTAAAAAGCATAGAATCATAGAATCATAGAATATCCTGAGTTGGAAGGGACCCTTAAGGATCATCAAGTCCAACTCTTGACACCGCACAGGTCTACCCAAAAGTTCAGACCATGTGACTAAGTGCACAGTCCAATCTCTTCTTAAATTCAGCCAGGCTCGGTGCAGTGACCACTTCCCTGGGGAGCCTGTTCCAGTGTGCAACCACCCTCTCTGTGAAGAACCCCCTCCTGACGTCCAGCCTAAATTTCCCCTGCCTCAGCTTAACCCCGTTCCCGCGGGTCCTGTCACTAGTGTTAATGGAGAAAAGGTCTCCTGCCTCTCGACACCCCCTTACGAGGAAGTTGTAGACTGTGATGAGGTCTCCCCTCAGTCTCCTCTTCTCCAGGCTGAACAGGCCCAGTGACCTCAGCCGTTCCTCGTACGTCTTCCCCTCCAGGCCTTTCACCATCTTCGTAGCCCTCCTCTGGACACTTTCCAACAGTTTCATGTCCTTTTTATACTGTGGTGCCCAGAACTGCACACAGTACTCGAGGTGAGGCCGCACCAGCGCAGAGTAGAGCGGGACAATCACCTCCCTTGACCTACTAGCGATGCCATGCTTGATGCACCCCAGGACACGGTTGGCCCTCCTGGCTGCCAGGGCACACTGCTGGCTCATATTCAACTTGCTGTCTACCACGACCCCCAGATCCCTCTCTTCTAGGCTGCTCTCCAGCGTCTCATCGCCCAGTCTGTACATGCAGCCAGGGTTTCCCCGTCCCAGGTGCAGGACCCGGCACTTGCTCTTATTGAACTTCATGCGGTTGGTGATCGCCCAGCTCTCCAACCTGTCCAGATCCCTCTGTAAGGCCTTTACGCCCTCATTTGAGTCCACAACTCCTCCAAGTTTGGTGTCATCAGCAAACTTGCTCAAAATACCCTCTATTCCTACATCCAGATCGTTTATAAAAATATTGAAAAGTACCGGCCCTAAAATGGAGCCTTGAGGGACCCCACTGGTGACCGCCCGCCAGCCTGACGCAGCCCCATTTACCATAACCCTTTGGGCCCTGCCCGTAAGCCAATTGCTCACCCATCGTATGATGTTTTTATTTAGCTGTATGGTGGACATTTTGTTCAGTAGGATCCTATGGGAAACCGTGTCAAAAGCCTTGCTGAAGTCCAAAAAAATCACATCAGCTGGTTTCCCTTGGTCCACCATACGGGTGATCTTATCATAAAAGGAAATCAGGTTAGTTAGGCAGGACCTACCCTTCACAAACCCATGCTGGCTGGGACCAATGACTGCTCTGTCCCCCAGGTGCGCCTCAATAAGTCCGAGAACCAACTTCTCCATGATTTTACCAGGCACTGACGTGAGACTGACAGGCCTGTAATTGCTAGGGTCTTCTTTCTGACCCTTCTTGAAAATTGGCACAACATTTGCCAGCTTCCAGTCTACCGGGACCTCTCCAAATTCCCAGGATCGTTGAAAAATAATTGAAAGAGGTTCCGCGATGACATCCGCCAGCTCTTTCAGCACCCGGGGATGAATCCCATCCGGACCCATGGACTTGTAGGGATCCAGGTGGAGTAGCAAATCCCGCACACGTTCAGGGTCAGTTGGGAGTTTGTCATCCCCACCGTCCCGGTCCTCCAGCTCAGGGCACCCTCGGTCCCGAAGCCCATCATCGGCATTGAAGACAGAGGCAAAGAAGGCGTTAAGCGTCTCTGCTTTGCCTACGTCATCGTCTGTGAGGAGACCTTCCCTATCAAGGAGCGGCCCTATGTATTCTTTAGTTCTCCTTTTTCCATTTACATATCTAAAAAAACCCTTTTTATTTTCTCTCACAGACACAGCCAGCTTCAACTCTAGCTGTGCTTTGGCCACTCGAACTTTCTCCCTACAAACACGAACAGCATCCCTGTATTCTTTCCATGACGCCTGGCCCTCCTTCCAGTAGCGAAACACTCTCTGTTTCCGCCTAATCTCCATTAGAACATTCCTGGTCAGCCACGCCGGCCTCCTTCCCCGCCTGCCTGACTTGCGATATTTTGGAATTGCCTGATCTTGTGCTTCTAGGAGGCATCGCTTAAAGAGTGACCAGCACTGGTGGACATCGAGGCCTTCAAGAGCAGTTTCCCAGGGGACCTTGCTGACTAGTTCCCTGAGCAGCCTGAAGTCCGCTTTCCCCATATCTAGGGATGAGGTTTTGGTGGCACTTTTCCTTCTGTCACCATAAATATTGAACTCAACCACTTCATGGTCGCTATGGCCGAGGCGGCCACCAATCACCACATCTCCCACCAGACCCTCTCTGTTTTCTAGCAACAGGTCTAGGAGGACACCTTTCCTAGTTGGCTCCGTTAGCACCTGCACCAAAAAGTTATCATCTAGGTGCTTCATGAACCTCCTGGACTTGCTTGTGTCAGCTGTGTGGCACTCCCAGTTAACGTCCGGCAAGTTGAAGTCCCCCATAAGGACAAGGGGAGTTAATCTCGAGGCCTTTCTTAGTTCTGTAAAGAATAATTTATCGGCGCTATCGTCCTGGCCAGGCGGTCTGTAATAGACTCCCACAACGACATCCCCTTTATTCGTTCGTCCCTTGATCCTTACCCAGAGGCTCTCAACTTTGCCATCGCCGACCTGAAGTTCCACACAGTCTAGCCCCTGCTTCACATACATCGCCACCCCACCACCTCGCCTTCCCTGCCTGTCCCTCCTGAAGAGCCTGTAACCATCTATCGCAACACCCCAGTCACAGGACTCGTCCCACCAGGTTTCGCTTATGCCGATGATGTCATAGTTGCGGGACTGGGCCAGGACTTCTAGCTCATCTATTTTATTCCTCATACTGCGTGCGTTCGTGTAAAAGCATTTCAAGTGCGTCTCCTTACACTCAGCACCTTGTGGATCTGACCAAAGGACCTCACTGGCACACAGCCCCTCTGATTCTAGCGTACCATCCCTTAGGTCTTCACCGGCGCGCCTGGTTTTAGCCCCTTCCCCCTTCGACTCTAGTTTAAAGCCCTATCTATCAGCCCTGCCAACTCCTGACCAAAGATCCTTACCCCTCTCCGAGAGAGGCGCATCCCATCTGGTGCCATCAGGCCCGGTGTAGCGTAGACCTTCCCATGATCAAAGAAACCGAAATTCTGCCGGTCACACCAGTCACGAAGCCACGAGTTTATGTGAACAGTACGTCTTTCAGCTTCGATCCCCCCTATCGGAAGGACAGAGGCAAACACCACCTGCGCCCCTGATCCTCTAAGTAGTCGCCCCAAATCCCTAAAGTCTCTTTTGATCGCCTTCAAAAGCAAGCAGGAGCAAAGGATTTTATTTCCAAAAAGGATTAAATACTACTATAGCAAACACCACAATGGCTTTGCAGAAAAACAGAAAGTTAATCATTGCCAAGTATGTCATAAAGGGTATGTTGGTATTTGAATGTGAGGCAAATACACAAAACATCTTTTTTTTAGAAGTGGTATATCCATATCAAATGAGAAAGTTATCATTTTCTTGACCAAGATGAGAAACTAGGGTTTCATAATAAGCAAGCAGATAGCACCACTTTAACCAAAACCAAAAGTCCTAAATTTTCTTCAGGGGGACATGGGGAGAGGTAGGGAACAGGGTGGACAAGAATACACTAACATAGAAGAAGTCTTGTTATTTGTGTTATTTCTCATTAATGCACACAGCCCATCAAGAAATCAGGCATTACGACAACAGAATACATCAGGTCAGAGGCAACTTGATGGGTAACAAAGCAATTATAAGATAGGTGTAACTGAAGTCAGTATGATTGCTCCTTATCTGCTCAGAATCTACTCCATGAATGTAAGACAGAAAAAAATCTCAGTGAAATAAATCCACTTTAACAGTGAAAACAAACAATCCAGAGGAAATGTACAAAGGTTTCATACTGCTTTTTCTATGTGTACCAAAAGTGTATCTTCTGTGCCATAAGCAGACTGAAATAATGAAATGCATTGTGTTACCTACATTGAAACACACCGAGCTGTGGTCAGTCTTTCCAATTAACTGCTTTATTATCTAAAAGTATCAAAGCTGGTAGATTAATGACACTATTTATATTACCTACATATCAACACAGTGATCATAAATGACTACATCAATCTCCCCATACAGTTGGTGTAGTTTCTATGATCCAAGAATCTAACCAGCAAGAATTCAGAGCAAGGTTTTATTACAACAGAGTCCTCCCTTCCCTCCTCTCCTCCCAGTCAAGGCAGAGAGGCAGAGAGGAAAAAAAAAAAAAAAAAAAAAAACACCAACCAAATGCCCTGAACTCCATCCACAAACCTTCTGGAAGCCAGCTCAGCCAGATGTAAACCAAGAGCTCTTTCTGCCTTGCAATACTTCATCCTTCAACATTCATAGAAACCAGAAGTCCATGAAACCTCTGTGTTTATATGAGAGCAGAACTGATAAAGATCCCAACTTTAAAATGTTGAGACTTTATACATAGTATAGTAATTACACTGCATCCACTGATTCCAGGACTTCAGGGTTACCAAACCCATTGGACTTTCTTTGCTCCTGAGGTAACTATTTTGCCCCTAGAAAACAAGTTCTCCCTCAGAAGGAGGGAAATTTTTTAGAAGAGATTACTTTCAACATCACAGTAATTTTTCAACCTAAATTAGGCAAGCTCTTATGTTTTAATTGGGAACAGTATCACAAAGGAGACCCTAGCATAAGTTACACATTCAGGTCTCCTAGAATTAACAAAATATTCCTAATTCTCAGCACTTAAAAATGCATTAATAGTTCCAACAGCTTGTGCCTGACCTCACTGTTCCCTGTTTGGTACAAACAAACCTTTTGTTGCTATCACTAGCGCCCACAACTATTGCAGGCTCACTGAGAACAGGGCTCTGGTTTGTTGTACTTCAGCAAGTGGATGTGCCAGACCCATCTGGACCAAAACTCAGACAGAGCTAGCACCACTCTCAGCATTCCTGCTGAGGACATGAGTTACTGTAGGAAACTGTCCTGCATGCACACTGTTAAGCATGCAGCCCAGGACTTCAATGACCTAAGCTGAATTTTGAACTGGGCAGTTCGGGATTTGGCTCAGTTTGGGTTAACTGTAGGTATCTGGCTGTTTGTTATGTTTACCAGCCATCCCAATCCAATCCTATTGTTCAACAAATAAAGATCTTTCCATCTCAAGCTGCCACCAGCACTAGTTTCCTGTGTTTTCAGGGAACTCGCTCCAGCTAACCTGTTCCATCTGACAATTACTTAAGAAGTTATTTCTATCTGACCTTTACCATTAGGTTGAAGACAGAACCCACCAAGTTTCAGACTGGGCAATAAATATTTTGTTCAGCCTGTTACTTAGATGAATAATCTGACTCTCTAATTACATAGTCATAGCCAGAAAGGCTGCAAGAAACATTAAGTTCAAATAAACCTCAAAAATGTAAATGGACAACATAAAAGCCCCAGAGCAAGATCAGAAGGTATAATCTTGTGCAGATCCCAACTCAACCTATTGTATATTAAAGGAGGAAAGTCAGCAATCAGATTTTGAGTGGAACCTGATACACGGAATATATTTTGGCTGGTGACTATTTTGAAAATCTGCACTCAGCGTCTGAAGTGAGGCATCTTGCTTCTCCAGGCATATTGAAAATATGCTGTAAGGCTATGGGAAATATGAAGTCCTCAATAAAGAAAAAGATTCTATTAGATATTCACTATGCTTGGCTGTTTGTTTCTTTTTTCTTATCTTTTTTTTTTTTTAATTACAGAAACAGCCTCTGAAAGGACACTAAGTCTCAATATACTGCTTTCAAACCAACAGCCTTACTAAGTACAATACCATCAAATGCAACATTAGCTTGCTGTATAGAGATTTTATATGAATCATCCTGAATCTATTTTGTAAAACTACCTCAGATCCCTAAACTTCATCCGTCAAAGCATGAATGAAAACTTTAAAAGATGATACCAGTTAAGAAAAAAAATAGAACAACAACAACAAAAGAAACCTTCCATATTCTTAGAGTTTGTATTGACCATTAAACTACTGCAAACATTATTCATCCTTAATAAAAGCTATCTAACAGCACAGTTCCAAAGTGTAACTTGATTCTTCATCTTTAAAATGTTTAGTCTGATGTGCAGTAATAACAGCCGTTTGGCTTGTTCAGCTGTGGGCTCTGTTGAAGTTATATACTTACCGATGTTATACTTTCAGGCAATGATAACAAAGTCAGAATAACAGGACTAGGACTGAAATTTGAAGGGCTGCCCATCAAACAGCCACAAGAGAAGAGGAATGTCCTGAGAAAGTCAAGAAAGTTTCTTCGTTGATTCAGCAGGATACCACCCAAGTGTATCAAGAAGTTCAAGGTCATGAGACCTCAGGTAGGTGACAGAGGAGTAAAGAAGAAAGAAGTGCACCTAGTGGAACTGCTCTCACAAAGGGGCTCACAACTGTGTGCTCCCAAGAACTTTACTTCCAGAAGACTCACTGCCTAATGTACTGAATGGGCTTTCTGTGAGGGTATACGTACTGGGTGCAACACATCTTCAATCTCTTTTGGTTGCTTGGAAATTGTTTGCTCAAATTTTAGAAGAAAAGAGTGCAACTGAAACTTCATTATTTGGTAAAGAGAAAGATACAGAAAGGAAAAAGAAATCAAAAACTATTATATCCAATCATTTTGAAATCTACAAAATTTTTTTCTAGATAAACCTCCCTGTATAAGTCACAGCAAGACAGAAAATGAGTCAACCAAGGATGACATGTCACCTCACTGACACAGGTGGTACCTGGATAAGTAATGTGTTTGCACTTTTGCAGATACTCTTTTACATCTAAAGATTTTCTGTCTCTACAGTGCATTTTGCTACAAAATAAATAAAATAAAATAAAATAAAATAAAATAAAATAAAATAAAATAAAATAAAATAAAATAAAATAAAATAAAATAAAATAAAATAAAATAAAATAAAATAAAATAAAATAAAATAAAATAGAGGATAGGATTTTGGTAAGTAGAATGAGGAAGAAACAAGGGTTCCATATGAATAATCCTAGTCTCCTTTTCCTCTGCTCTCAGCAGTTTTGGAAGGGCACTTCTTTTTCCCCTCTCAAAGATGGTAAGGTTTCACTTCTTCCCTTCTAAATCTAATATATAAGGAATCTTGGTGTCCCTCTCTTCCAAAGTTCAGTTCCATACAGCTTTTTAGTACTTACCTGGAGGGAACAATCTGTCCCACAGACTTTAATATTTCAGTGTTGTGAAAACAACAACAAAAAGCTTTGACGTGCTTAACAAACTACTGAGTTTCAAAGCAATGTAATGTTCAGTTAGAACATTACAACAGCAGAAATGACATTTATTTCAGTCAACATAACTATAAAGTTTCCTACAAGGATGACTAAGTCACAGAAGTTTCACAAGATACTCTGTGTTAACTTGAATGGCTCTCCTTTGGCTAAGAAAGGCTGAAATGGAAATTGTCAATGACTCTCTCCCCATACTCACAGTGAGGCTTTAAAACAAAAACAAAATACACACATGAAAAGGAACAAATAATATTACTAACCTTTTTCTCTCTTTTTAAATGAACATCATTTTATTCAACAAAGCAAACACTTATGTTTTAATGAAATGACCCTTGTGGACTTTCATCAGAGAACATAAACTTGTATAGTGAACCTACCTGAAGTTTCTGAATTAGTTCAAGATTTGCCAGATACAATAGAACTTGTTCTTCAGTCAGCATCAGAGAATTGAATAGTGGAGCTAGTTGATAACAATGAAAGCTCTTGGCCAGACATACCATATTAATCAGCATAACACCAATAATTTCAGTTGGGTCATGGAACCTTGTTTATTAAATATTGACCCTGGCTACATAACAACATATACCTTTATGTATAGCACATAATTTTACCTCCCACAGGCAAATTGATATTTCAGATCTCATCACAGATTTCACATGAAAAACACATTTCTACTTCCTAAATAATATTTTGGTCAGTTTCTAAGATATTATATTGGTACAAGACCCAAACCCCATTAATTTTAGTGTCTACCTCCAATAATCATTCATATAAGATGTGCTTAACGCATACTAAATATTACTGATGTTATATTGAGCCCAGACTGGGGCTTAGTTATGTCTTAAAACACAGACGATAATACTAATGGCTACCTGAAAACATACGACCCATTATTTTGCACACACTAGTTACAAGTTTTTCACTTTCTTTTTGGAATAATGAATGGATTCAAACACAAAATGACACATTAAAAGATAGAACACAACATACTGGAAAAAAACGGACAGACTGACTTCTTGACAGCTTAAAAAAAAATAAGAAAAACAACACCACTCAGTAACATTGCACCTGGCTTATTATAGGGCAATTGCTGCTGCAATTCTTTGAAACTACTGATGACAGAAATAATTAAAAAAAAAATCAAATGAGCAAAAATGAAAGAAAAAAAAAAAAAAGGAAGACACGAAGACAAATGTCTAAGAAAAAACTCTGTCTCTTTTTCCCATATATCATTAATTTTTCATTACAAAATCTAAGAATAAAGCATCTTAAACTTTAAGGTATTTAGATTTCCCCAGGGTTTAGTTGGGTAATGAAACAACCATTTGTCTCCCTTCAGTGAGGGGAAGATCTATGATGCTGCAAAATGACAAACACATCCACCAAATGAACATAAAAACAAAAAAATATACACTACAGCATCAGGTTGCCAGGCCATTTTGCTCAGACATGCTTGCCACAGTCTTTGAGAACATGTACAGCTTTTCACTCTCATTATTACAGAGGATATTCATACACAAAGTGCAAATAATACATCCATCAGAAACAATGTGTAACCCTATTAACACAAAAATCTGCACTTCTACACACTTAGCTGGCTATCTGCAGATCTAGGGGCCCTGCTACCAGCGGCAGTGGTGGAAGCCAGTCCATTTTGCTGCAAAAAGCAATCCATCAGAAGGAATAGGACAGCTGTATCATAGAAGTTACCAAACATAAACGGAGCTAATCTACTCATGGGACCCTTGATGACCAAATATACTCCTTAGAAACCACCCTAGAGCCAAACTCTTGCCAAACAGAAAGTTCTAACAAAATTGAGCACTTCTGCAGGGTTCACATTACAGATGTCTTCAAGCAGTTTCACTGCCAGAGGTAACTGCCAAGTGCAAGAGCAGCACTTTCTCATTTGTGCTTGCAAACACAGGATTCTGTGGGCATAGTCAGCACACACACACTTTATAAGCCCTGCTCAATGTACTGCATACTGGTTCTTTCTAATCTTAGTCCACTATGGCACCTGCGAAACTAAGAGGAAAAGAAATTCAATTTGGGGTGAAGTCTACCTGATTTCTTACTGGTAACTAAAGTCCCAAATACAAAGACCAACAAAACAAAAGCCAAATCAAGTATCTGCAAGCAATTGCTACTGAACTGTGTTTTTCATAAAAAATGGAAGTGGTCAATACATAAGAGTTAGCCTTTTGGAGAACCTCTTAACTGTGATATGTGGGCATCTAAAACAGCCAGAGGTGGAAGAATTTCTGCTTATAGTAGAGGAGAGAAATGGTAAAATTAGGGTTAGTTTGACTTTACCCGGCAGTTGCTGAATGCCAGCAAGCCACCAATGTGTTGTTACTCCAACAAGAGTATGAGAAAACCACATAAACTAAAGGCCGCAATTGCACATAAGGATAGTTCTGTATCCAATAACTTTGTGTGATTTGGGAGTGGGGTGGGGGGTGGGGGGTGGGGAGTGTGGAGATAAATGGTTAATTCTAGGGAGAAAGCGTACTGGATATTACCCACTGGTAAAGGTTTACCTTTCTTCAACTGGAGGATTTACAGCTATTTACAGTGGCCAGGCCTTTATGAAGGTGGCTCACATAAAGGTGGCCTGTTACAGCTGCTGAAGTGAGCCTGTCATACTTAAAATAGTGAGTCTTACAAGAATGGTACAAAGGCACTTCATTAACACGCTCGCTGCTGGGCTCCCAGGTGACATGCGCTTAAGTGCCTGTATTTCACTTGCATGTTGACAAGGGAGTCAGTGATAGAGCTGCCAGCATGGCTGAGGTTCAACAATTTCCTTCCCTCTTATGCCAAACCTGTGGGAAGGCATAAGAATGGCAGCTGTCTTTTTGTCCAAAGATACACATTCTAGCTTATTCTACCTCTACTTGTTATTGAACTGGAGCTGGATTTTTTTAAACCAATCTTGGAGGTATTTTGCCAGTAGCTTTCCAGTAGGAGTCATGCTTTCAACATCATCTGAATAGTTATCTTGACTCTTGAATTTGTGTCTTCTTACCTGATAACATGTTATCTGTTTTTATTGAAGGAAACTTCAAAGTCATTTCATGTTTGTGCCTGTGAATCATCAGATGATCCTCTGTTGGAAAACGCTGTCAGGCAAACACAGAGAGAGAGAGAAAGGAAAAAAAAAAAAAAAAAAAGAAAAAAAAAATTAATTCTCTAATAAACTTTTGGCATTAGACAGAATTTCAAAAATGAGAGAGAGAAAGAAATGTATCCTGCCAGAAATGTGTTCAAATGGCACAGGAACAGCAAGTGAATATGAGTAACTAATATCTGTACTCAGAAATATATTTGCTGCAGTGCTTTTTGGGGTTACAAACGGAAAGGGGTTATGCATTTGCTTAAAAAAGTTGCAAGACCAAGTTTTAGTTTTTAAGGGTCATGGACACATGCTCTATTACCACCACCTCACAGGTCACCACGTGTCTGAGGAACTGTGATAACTGCTATTGTGTACACTCTTAGCCCACGGCAAATGCAAAGTAATACAGCATATCTTAAATCACTTCACTGTATTTTTCTGCTTTTGAGTATTTCTGCAACCTCTATCTGCTGAACAGCAATAAAAATAATCAGAGAAGCCAGCCTTCCCCTACCCAAAAGTATTCATAAAAAAAAATCATTTTTATTTGCAGAAAACTTGATTAAAACTGCCAGTGCAATGGTGTTCAGTAGCTAACAACTGTTTACGATCCTTTACGATACTAAATTAACTTTCTTCCCTTTGTTAAACAGGGAAGATGGAGTCCTGCTTTGGAAGAAACTAACGGGTGTGCTAAAAGTTTTTGTTTGTTTTTGTTTTTTACAATCTGATAACATAATTTTACAACAAATAGTTTCTTTAAAACAAGACAAAGAAGAGAGATGCTTGAAAAAAATGCTGAAATTCTTGAATACCTGTGCTCTAAGAGCGAAATTGTTTTCTTCACCAGAAGGTGCATATACAGACCTTTATTACAAACTACTGTAGTAGTTTTAACAGGGTTATTTCAGGACTAGCGAACACCAAGAGATGTTTACCATGCCTTTGGGAAAGATAAATAAATATTATTTTACTTTTTTTTTTTTTAAGCAACAGGTACAATAGGACAAAACTGTCAAAAACTGGCAATGACAGAGTTAAAGCGACATAAGGCTTTCAACACAGCATATTCTTGGCTAAGTGACTTTGCTTGTGGCTATGGTATAAATAGCTGCAATAGGTTACACCTTCTAAGACTTCTAAGCCCATAGACAAGGCAGCATAAATAATAGGAATGAGTTTTCTGGAAATAAATAAATAAATATGTGTATCCCAAAAAACTTTTCCTCACTGTCAAATCCTGGTTCATTGCTTACTCATCTGGAAGAAATGCAGCACTAGAAATTTAAGTTAAGAACAAACGGAATTTGTGAAAGACCTCGCTCAACAGAATTGTGAGACAGAAAACATGTTTCTTCTCATGGAAATGGATTTTCCTTCATGTAACCCCATACTTTGTCTTCAGGGTGAAATCAGCCAGGCTTAAAGAGGGCCTTGTGTGACTGAGGAGAAGCTGTTCCTTCAGTTCAAGCTTCTGTGTGTTTTATTGTAAATTACTTTCTTCCTCACGCAGAATACCAACATTCTCAGCCTCGAACACACATCTGCACTGGCTGATGGACAAGCAACTCCCCAGGCAGCTGAGGTGGATTCCTGTCAATTCCTCTTTTATAATAAAAAGAGATCATGTTTTGGAATGAGAAATTAAATGCCTTTGATGAAGTTACATCTACGCTTATCACCTTCCCAAACTGTAACAACATACAACAAAGTAAAATCTTTGAGCACCTAAGTGAACTTATTTGGATCAGCTTCCCTCCACTGAGTGAGAACACTTAAGTCCACTGACATGAGTGGAAGTTTGTTCTAGAATTTAACAAAAGTTAAACAAACTTTGACTATAAGACTCGGATATTTTCATTTTATACTACCTCTGTGATAGAGTAGTCCAGTGAGGGTTTTAACTCTGCCTGTGGACGTCTGAAGGCACAAGTCCTTGGTCAGAGAGGCAATCAGAAAGATGCACTCCAGCATCTATAGAAAGGCTCCCACTTAGTAAAACAGCAAAGCTGCTCATGGCCTTTTGTTAACAGGATTTTAGAATTCTTCTTTTTCTTATTTTAGTTCCTAACAAAAACGACATCTACGCTCTTGTGATAATCACACAATATTTTGTTCCCCATTGTTCCACCATGGGAACATAAAGATTTGTGAAAATATGAGCCAGTTGAAAATTTTCAACATAGAGGGAAATATCCTCATTAAGAGATGGGGAATCTGAGAAATAGGTAAGCTAGATCACTTAAAACAGATGCATACAGGAAGCCTGTGGCAAAAGCCCTAAAGATGTCCTTGCCCGAAGATTTTACTTGCAAATGCTTGTCACTAAAACAAATTAGGGTGGGAGGTGCCACACACAGAACTTCCCTCGCCACTGGAAGAGATCACAGTGTGTTTTTTTTGCCTTTTTTTTTTTTTTTTAGAAGAAACACATGAGTCCCAATCAAAAATCTCAGCAGGTAAAATACTTGTCACTTCAGGCTTTTAAAACTTCTTTTTTTTTCAATATAAAACACCACGTTACAGGTCAGATCATATTCTCAGAGGCACATGGCAGATTGCCAGTCAAAAGGAATCTCCAACAGGAGCAGAATTTATCTACAGGCTGCATTTTCAATACAGAATATTTTGTAGAGATTTCTCTCAAAGATTTTGTGGGTTTTGTGCGTGTGTGTGTTTTGTGTTTTTTTTTGTTTGTTTGTTTGTTTGCTTTGTTTTGTTTTTAATAGCTAATAAGGTGGCATTTATTTATGTATTAAAAATCATCAGGAGATTTTCTGTACCTAGTGAGAAATGTAAGACATTGCTTTGTACGTATGAGCAGAAAAAAATACAAATGCATCTTGCCTAGTGTGGCCTCTCTTGCTAGCTATTAATGAATTTGCAATACCTGGTTTGAAACATTAGCATTAGGAATGAGGAAGAAGCAGCATGAGAAGCTCTTCTACCAACTCACTGTTGAATGGCTGTTATGTCTGTTTTAAATATTTTGTAGTAATATCTTGTAGGGCAAGGAGGGAATTGGGGGGTGGGAAAAGACTTAAAGAAATAACAAAAAAAAACAACCCACCCACATTATTATTAGACATGTGTTAATATATCGGGAGGCATTATACAAGCCAGAGCTAGTGCTGAGGACTCAATTAATATCTCCGCTGACTCCACTCACCTGTGAGCAGCCTGGGGCACTGCAGACAAAAGGCCTCTCCTGCTCCAAGTTCATCTTTGATTCCTCATAAATCTACATGTTAAAAGGGGAGGGGGAAAGAAAGGGAACCTATGAATATACACATTCTGAACTTCACACACACATGCAACATGCAGTCTTCATAGTTTTTACTTTTATTTCAAACTCCCAAAACAGACCAGGGCAAAGTTTCATCCTCAAAGTACTAAATTTGCTAATATTCAGCAGGCTCCCTACAGTTTAAGCTCTTATTACTCCTTCCTGAGTACATATTTACTCTGATGGAAGAAAAAACCCCATTAGGCTTTCACAGCAGAAATCCTGCCTCGGAAAAAAAGCATATGTTCAGTGTTGTTATTAGATAAGACCGTGTCTGTTCAGAAATATTTTGAATTAAGGGTTTTTACCTCTTTTTCTTTGGTTCCCGCTGAATCACATTAAAACCAGACGTCTAGGTTGTTTCTGAGAAAGAGCCCACTTTTTGAAGTTCTTCAGCCTTATTGTTCAATATTAATAACTTAAATACATTACATACAGGCTCTGTATATGCACCATACAAATGTGCATCAACAGCCTTTAAAAGACTGACTAATTTACTATAATTAATTTACTACAGCTGTGTCTTAAATAAAACAACACTATTTAAAATAACAGAGTCACAGACTAGATCCTAAGGAGCTCAAGAAGAGAAGTTTTGCCTAAAACTGCAGCTTCCCCATAGCAGTTACAGCCCTGCAATTTTGCCCTAAAGCCAGGGGGAGAGCCCCTGGGTCTTGAACAAACATAGCAAGAGGAAAGCATTTGCCCTCAGACTGCAGTAACGCAGCTAGCATTAGGTCAGAGGTTGGACTCGATGATCTTGAGGTCTCTTCCAACCTAGAAATTCTGTGATTCTGTGATTCTGTGTGATTTGGGTCAACATTACAGCAGTGTCCCCGACCAGCATGAGCAAAAATCATTTGTTAGTAACAGCCTAGGACTTAAATAAGTCACTTCTTTCTGAGACTTTTGAGCCTGTTGCTACAATTGGCATTACAATTTGGAAAATAATAGGTGACCCACCTTAAAGCACGATGTATGACAGTACACTTTAAATCCCTTAAAATTCAGTCTGACCACAACCCCACTTAGACAAATACCTGAGAAGTGTTTGTGTGAATCTGTCATGAACAAAAACAAATATCCTGGTGGAGAAGAATTTAATTCTGAAGCTACAAAAATTTGCAGGACAAGTGATGAAATCACTCCATTCTGCTATTTTTTATAAACCTAATCTGAACATCTAATTTTTTTTAAACCACAGTTTATCACTTCCAGTTACCAGGAATGTCTTTACGACACTTATTTTTGTTGTTAGATACACTTTTTTTTTCCCAAGAGTTGCCACCATCTCCAGTAAGCATTCCCCTCTTAACCTGAACATCAGCCCAGTATTTTCAGTATTTAAGTTTTCCAAAGAAACAAAACTTTTGGGTGATAACTTTTCTTTTTCCTTTTAATTATAACTTATTCTGGTGGATAACATTAGACAGAGAATAATTTTCCTACTTATGACCAGGCAAAGGAAAGAAAGGCAGCAGAACATCCTTTGCCATCTCCACTGACTCCCAGTGTAGAATCCCCTCCGATTTTTATTTCACCTTTAACCTCCTCAAGGACCCTACCCCTAAAGGTGCTTGCTAGTTAGCACCATCTGATGTTCTTGGTATAGACACCTCTACCAAAACCTGGCTTAGAACGGTGATTCATTGCACCAAATACAGTTAGGACCCAAGGAAGACCCTAGCTCTAGCTGCACAAGGCAAAAACTGAAATAACTACAATTGTACCTAATTTACCCCCTTAAGATTATTCATATCCTGTTTTGATTTAACTTACATCTATGTTAAACTGAAATAGAACACTCATAATCAGAAATGAAAGAGCATGTTTACATCAAGGCTTATACTAAAATAACTAAAGGTGTTAAATTCCTTCTAATTTCAGTTATTTCAGTTCCAGTCTGTGCATAGACAGGCTCTTCAGAGGTGAAGTAATAAAAATTCTCAGAATTAATGCTATTCTGCTTGAAAGAAACAACCAGCGGAGAGATAACTGACTAAACAAACAAACCCCTACAAAAACAAAAACAAAACCTCCAGCTAGTTTGATTTTTAAATCCACCTCTATTTATGGTATGTGACCCTGGGATGTTGTCTTTCCTAAAGACCTCTTCACAGAATAAAAAGAGAAAGAAAAAGACTTTATCTGAGGTCTCAATTACCCCTGCAACTGAAGCACTGCCAAATGTTTATGTTACCTCTTCCTCCCCTCCTTGGGGGACAGTGACAACTGCATTTTCAATAGCAGAACAATGGATGATACTCAGTTAAAGAAAACAGAGAGCAACAATTCTGGTCCCAAGCGTCCGAGTGAATTTTAAAATGTTGCCATGAATTACTTGGATCTTGTTTCCTACTTGAGTACTAAAAATATAATACTTCTCTCCCCTCCCTAAGCATTGAGATTTAGCCCCAAGGTCCATAGGTATGTGCTTTGATAACGATTTAATAATTATCAGGGTTATGTACGTAAATAGTGTGAAGTAAGCACCAAAGTAACATGCTCAGTGTAGCATCCTGAGCATGAGGATTGACTGCAGGAAAATGTGAACTTGGATTTTATTCTCAGTACTTCAAAAAGGTGTCAGATCCAACATCTAGTCATTTACCACAGACGTACAAGCAGCTGCTGGTTCCCATGAAAATCACCCTTTGTAGATGATTTTCAGAGGCTAAACTTAAAGAAAATGAAAGAAAGTAATAATCCAGAATGGCTACATCATCTGTGCCCTCCAGGATACTGCCTAGCATGACTTGACCCATAAAACAAGTTACCAGATAGTGCAATGCCCTCAAGTCAAACTGCGCTACGTACAGTTTGTGTTTACATGTAACACTATCACTGCGGTTGTGACTGTAGTGGTGTTGATTCCCTTAGGAGAGTAAATGAGTGAAAGCTTTTTGAAAGGGTGTCCGGCTACCCTATGGCAGTAACTCAAGCTTTATGCCTGAATGTTGACCAGAAACAAGCAGCTGAAAATCCAGAGTATGAGCATGAACCTCCTGCATCCCCCCTTCCAACTGAACCCTACAAGAGCTGCAGGTGAATGCAGGCAACATGGGATCTAACCTCTGGTTTGCAACCATAGGATGGGAGTTCACAACGGCAGAGGTGGTTTTTTGTTGTTGTTGTTGTTTGTTTGTTCATTTGTTTGTTTTTGTTTTTGTTGTGTGTTTTTTTGTTGTTGTTGTTGTTGTTATGCACAGCACAACTTGCACAGCATCCTTTTCAAGATGCAGTTGAGCATCTCCCATCCTGCAGTTCAGACTAAAGCCAGGCGTACGCTACCCCTGGCACCCAGACCTCTTCGCGCACCTCGTTTCTATTGCAGGGCCACACAACCCAAGTCTCCTTTTTCACCGTGCTCGCAGGTGGTTCAGAATGCACGAAGGAAATAACGCAACCAATGGCAACATTTCTACTTCACCTAATAAAAATAAATCATAGTAACCTTTCCATCTAAATTAAGGTGCTTATTAACCTTTGGGGTCTTAAATATTCAAGTTACACTCACGCACCTTCTATGGTGCTACATGACTGCCAAAATTAATGCACACAAAGAATATCAGGTAAACCTATGATGACTGAAAAGTTTAAGGATTGCTTGGCCTTGTTTTGTTTTGTTTTGTTTTTCTCTTTTTGTTTTGTTTTTTACTTCTTTTATCAATAACTCAATTTGGTGCAACTTCATGGCCTCTTCAAAGCAACATACAAGATCTATAAGTGAGCACTTATGTTGATATGTCAGCATTAGTTCTGATATTATTAACAATAGGCATGAATGCATTATGCAGCAGAAGAGGGGGGTTGAATTTTAATAGAGATGTTAACAACATCTGTCAGCATTTATTGCCCTATTGTGACCACGTAAAGAGCCTTATTGGCAGAATATGTAAGTGAGGAAATCTGCTACGCTGTTGTAGCCTGCCACTCTTCTGAAATATCACCCTGCTTAGGAGCAGCTAAGGTATTCCAATTAGAAAAATAAATAAACAGAAATATAAAAGAAACAGAGAAAGATTTATCCAAGTCATGTCACATGGAAGGGAAACAAGTAAGCTCTTCAGCCTGCCAGAATATTCTTCCATTTCTTGATTTCTGCATAAGATGCTACGAAACATTTTTATTAGAATTAATAAAAACGAAGCCTGCAGTGAGGAATACAAGAACATAACAAAGAAATAAAAAGCAAACAAAAGATACAAAACCACACTCAGAACATAGCAACAAACTACATCCCCTCTCAGCAGCATCCAGGGGAAACACCCCATGCTCCTCAAGGAGATTTTTTAGAGCCCCACGATTGTCCCTTCTGGATCAGAAAAATAGCTCTAACAACTGACACCAAGAAAGCATGCTCCTTTCTGACTCTCTCCCCCTTTTTAAACTCAGCAGTAATCTTATTGCCTTACTGGTAAAAACATCAAGCAGGCTTGTTTCCTGTTTCAATGTTATTCTTGAAGTGGGCTGCAGTAAGAGTCTGATTTTCATTGGGCTATTATTATTTGCAGCTGTGCGACCTTTTTAACCCTCCTTTAAAAGTGACATTTCAGCCTTCAACCTCAAGCTGTCTAAATGTTGCAAGATTTTCAGTCTTCTGATTAACAGTGAAAAAGAACTGATGGGGAGGTGTACAACAATGTGCCTAATACAGGTCAGTGCACCGATCTTGCCACTTGCACAAGTGAGTAATTACACTCATATAAGCAACCTGTTTGTTGAAATTAATCACCTGGGCATGTTTGCAAGACAGGTTTCTTCAGGCTGGTGTGACCCAGGTCACTGAGATTGCCAAAGACATGTACAAAATCCACAGTCACTAGCATTAGCAGCGGTATGCGGAGACATGAGCAATAAATGAAGCATCACCTGTTTCTTAGGGTCATGGCCACAGCGTATAAGAAGTGAGAGGAGATGTGGTTATGGTGCACTTGTGCATATTTAAGAACCCCATCGGTGCATGCAGCTACTCATGGCTATCCAGTGCCACACTATTTGCAGGTAATTGCAGTGTCATTACAAATGCAATTAAGACTTGTTGGTTTTGGAAATGTAGCACATGCAGGGTTAATGCCGACGGTTGTTCCCAATATGCCCTTGCATGAGCAAAGCCGACTTTAAATATCGCTGTGCTGAAACGGTGCATGGTGTTTTTCGTCTGCATGGACCGCTCAGTGGAAAGGCTTGTTTTCTGAAGCTAGCATCATGCTTTCCACATGCACACATACAGGGCTCATTATCACGGCCCTGCCTGCTTCAGCTGCTACAACGGAGGGTCTGTCAGCATTTCCATTAGAAACCACCCCCCGTTTCAGGATTAAAGCATTTCCAAATGGTTCTGGATGCTGGAAAGCAATTTGTGTCTGGAGTCCCCAAGAAGGCCTTTAATGTGATACACATTTGAGCTGGGGCTCTAGCTCTCACTGGTACTCCAGTGAAGTTTTTGTGATTACATTTATGACATTTATATGTGGAAAAACACTCAGCTTGGGCCTTTATTCATTTGTTTTAAAAGAAGAGAGCCCCATAAATCTTCAGGCAGAGCAGAGCGCTCTCAAAAAGCGGTTGATGTGTGAATTGCCTCAACAGCGAGCGGCGTTTGGTCCTGTCCCTGTGGCTGGCAGCAGCAAGCACCGGCTGTGTGGCACGGGGGTGCCTCCTGGGTAGCTGCAGCCCCTGCCACCTGTGTGATTGCTGGCCAGAGGCATGCTTCGGGATCGGCTGAAAACAGAGTACTCAAAAGATTCTGGTTTCACACTTGCCAGACACCTCGGTTCTTGTTAAACATCCACTCTGTTTACTGCCTGTCTGAACAAGATCCAGCGCTGGGAAGGCTCCCCGGGAGTCTGAGAGTTTTATCCCATCTCTCTCTCCCAGGTATACTCATCTGTCTCCAACTCAACTGAGGGTGAAGTGGTTTTGCTCCCCGACTCAGAGTTTGGCCATGACAAAATACTGTTTTTGTTATCAAGGGAAACCTAACAGCTTTCTCCTGCATATCTTCCACTTATGCAGAGCTGCTTTCTTCTAAAGAAAGAAAGAAAGAAAGAAGGTGCGGGACTAAGGATAACCAAACAGAAAAGGTGCAAGGATAAGAAATTTCAAAAGGGAAAAAGAATGAAGTCTGAAAACCTAAAGAGCTAAGGAGGGGGAAAAATGAGGGAAAGCAGAACCCCAAGGGGTTCTGGCAACAATGAGCCACCAGTGGAAGCAGGATAGAGAAGGAAAATGGAAGCGAGGCCTGCAGACCAAGGTACAGGACCAAGGAAAGAAAGAGGGAGTAAAAGGACACTTCTGAAGAAGAAACTTAAAAAGAAAGCAGATGACCTACTGCCTTCCCACATAACAGCAAAGTGAGAGTCCAGCATTGTATGCCATCCATGCAAGACAGGAGTATTTGGTAGAGGGCTCCGTTTGTCCTCTGCACTGGATGAGCCATAAATCAAATCTAGCAAATATACACAAGTTTAAATGATTAATCTATGAAAGGATTTGCTGTTTTAAAGAAATAACCATGGGGTTATTAAGCATAAGCAATAGAAGACCAAAAAAAAAAAAAAAAAAAACAGCACTTTTGAAAAAAGTTCATGAGAGTTATCTCAGCACAGAAATATTCTATAGGAGAAATCAGATCTTTATAGGGAAAGATGGCTATTACTTCAACTCTGGAAAAACACTTCTAGGAATAATGTGGTTATTTTACACTCTGCAACTGGCCAAATAGGGACTGCCTCCCCTGGAAGACTTCCAGGCTTGTAGCTCTGCAACTGTCCCCCACTGATGTCATTTGCAGAGCAGCCCTAATACCTGCTCTCCCTTGTTACAAGTTTGAAACAGCGTGAGTGACCAGGATGCAATACTACTGACAACGCAGAGGTTTGCTTAACAGAACATGCAGCGGCGCCAACACAAGCTGTAGCAATACAACCACAGATGCAGGCAATGAAAGGAAAAATCGCTATTTGACAATGAACATTGAACACCCCGTCAGACAGAAAGAACACCTGTATCACTTCTCCATTTTACCTACATGCAATTCTTCTGCTAGCGTTTTCAGCGCTGGAAAAACCCAGACCTACTAAGTAAAACCAACATCTATGTCTACATGTATAGTTTTAATTTGCCAAACACTAAGGAGAATGTCAAGTGTCTAAGGGTAGTCAAACAGCATCTAAATTTCATGTTTATCTCGATGTGAATGAATATTTCATCAGGCATTCAAAGTAAATGCTCATGCTAGAAGGTTAAGTTAGACTGCTGTGGGTCTTGGGATAGCAAAGGGAAAGAAAAAAAAAAAAATGAAAGGCAGCATGCAGCAGATGCTTTATATGGTCTGCTAAAAAAGGACTCCCCACTATCTCAAAGGTTCAAACATTAGAGTTCGTAGTTAGGTTGCCCACGGTGGTGATAATACCTGTCTTTAGATAAGTCACTGTCAATCTCACAATTTGTTCTGTACAAAGGAAGGTGCAGTAACACAAGTGGCAGGAATCTTGTTTCAAGAGACAAACACTAATGACTAGTGTTTTAAAGGAAAAAATGTATTTGCTCTGTTCTTTCTTTATGAGCAAGTTTTGGCTTCTCCCTGTTTGGGACACAGTCCCTTGGGGCATAGAACATGAACACAGGAGTTAAAACCACCATTAGCTGAAATCGATATTTACTAGCAAACACTTGAAAGGTTTAAAGGAGAAGAAACACAGAGAGAATTCCATTCTGGACTCCTATGGACATTATTAACATGAATCCAATAGCACCTACTCTCTCACTGCTAATTTTTGAAGGTTACACACAATGCAGTATTTGATGTCCTAATGAGTTACAAATAACGTAAGAACAGGCTGCTCAAAATTGTATCTACAGCTATTTGGCAGAAAGAGGGGGGGGGAGAGAGAAGAACAGAAAATGCATGGCTTGTCAGACAGTCTGCCCCAATATTCACTCTTCTCCCAAAGGTTAATAGCATTAAGTGAGGTGGGTGCTCTGTCTTCTGCAAACCCTTTTCACAAGCACTGCATCATTCCCAGAGCTGTGGAAGCTGCTGTGCTTCAGTAGTTCTTATGCCAAGAGCTTTATCGTGGGTGTACAAAAGAAAAACAAAGAGTCTTCGGATCATCTTCACAAGTTAAGATGGTTCATCATGCCTATTGCTGTGAAGCAAAAATAAATAAATAAAATAAAAATAAAATAAAATAAAAACACTTCAAGGAAGCGTTCAAGTGTTATGCACTGGAGAAGATCTACAGGAAGCCTGTAAAGGGCAGAAAAGGCAACTGCAACTGTGGCGAGAAATGAAGCCCATGAAGCAGAGGGTGTCATTGATGAACTCCCAGTAACATCTGGCAAATAAGCTAATCTTTTGGGACTTTCCAATGTTGGCAGATAAGCATGTTGTCTGTCCCTTCAAAGGCTGACCTCATTTCTATCCTTGGGTTAATGGCATGCAAAGCTCTGTGCTACAGTTACTTTTTTTCACGCTTTCCCCCGCCCCCAACAGTTATTCTTAAACACCAAACAACTTTGCCTATTGTTATAGTTTGCATACAATTTAATTAAGAGTTTTCCCTCCAGGAATAATATTGACTGAAGGTTTTGAAGGGTTGTTTTGTTTTTTAAGTGTACTGTAACTGCAGTATGCTAATTGCTTTGGTTTATGATACACAAATAGATAAAAGAATTCACCTACCTTGCATGCAAATAAACACTTAGATTTCCAAAGGGAAGGAAGAAAAAAAAAAGAAAGCATAAAAGATATCCTGGGGGAAACAACACAAGGCTGCTTAGCTGACTTTCATACCAGAAGCGGTTAGGGGCTTAAACAGAGGCTTTGAAAATACTGCCAGCCCAAATTTTCCTTCTGGTTTATTATATAAAATAATCCTTAAACCAGAACTCTGCAAACCAACTTTCTACACTTTATGGATACAATTCTGTATATTTGAAATAAGTTTAAATTAAGGCCAACCTTGCTTTTTTTTTTTTTTTTTTTTTTTTTGGCTTTATAACTAACATACAGGACAACTTAATACTTTCATTACTTTCATTACATAGAAAAATGAGGCCATTAATAACTGCTACAAGCCATTAATTATTAACTTTTACCCTTTTATAATTACAATTTTTAAAGATTTTTTTTTTTAATGGGAACTTCTCTCTCTTCAAAATGACCAAAATTCCTGAATCAAGCCTCAGCATTCACTGTTCTTAGCATAAGATAAAATCCTCTAGGGTAACAAATCTCTGCTGGGAACACTGGCAGCTTGTATGTCCCCTCAGGCAGCACTCAGCACAAGAAAGTCTTAGACATTAAAATCTGAAAACTCTTCTCTTCAGCCCCAACGATCAAGGGCAGGCTGATCTGCAACAGTTTAAACTTTGTATTCGCAAAACTACTACTGGAAATCTCCAATACATACCTCTTTTATTCACTGTTAGTTTCTCACCATCACATAACAAGATTTACTAACAGCAGCTTAACAACCTACTTCAGGTGAGTTTCATTTGGATATAGGCTTATCCTTGTTTTTAGGAATAACAAGATGGGGTCATCACGCTGTTAAAATATTTTAATTAAAATTCTAGTTTTTGAGTTTGGGAACCAGGTTAGAAAACTGTTTCCACCTCATTCTTGTTATTTGTATTGAATATATAGCACAGCACAACTGGACTTAAAGAGGGCCATAAGGAGTAAGCAAGGATTTGCTCAAACTAATCAGCAACTCAGAAAAAAACATATATACTCAGAGAAGATGCAGATGTCAAAGTGAGAGCTTCTGTATTCTGGTGGCCCTTTTAGACATTGCAACCAGCTCCTTCTGGAGGTTTTCACCCCGTCAAAACAGCCAAAACTAAGGACCAGAAGTACTACTCACAACATTTAACCAAAATCTTTTTTTTTTTTTTTTTTTTTTTAGCCAGGTCTTTTAGCCTACATATGCTGGAATACCTGAAGATACACCAGCAGTCACAAGGCATGTCCAGTGCAGATACCGCCAACACAATAGGCCCTGTTGCAGGGTTCAACTGTGTTCATCCTTGACCGTTTATGAGGCACTCTGCAACTATACCAAGGTCTGGAGCCAATAAATAAATAAATAAAGACAAATGCTGTGAGGACCAAGGGATACCCGGGGCAGACAGGCCTGGCACTGCAGCTCCCTCCTCTGCCCCCACTCCCCAGCTGTGCATGGCAGCAGCTCAGAGTCCTTGGCCATGCCAGGGCTTTTCTTCACAACTGAGGTCTCTGCCCTGGAAATTCAGGTATCTGACCAGAAGAGAGCACAGAACAACCCACAGATTGCCTGCAGACATCCCAAACAAGCAAAAAAAAATACAGGGTTTTGTGCTACTCCCCGCTCCCACAAACCCTCCATGCTGGCTCTGGTGTACACCCTGGAAGGGCCTGCAACTCTTGAGTCAGGCATGAGGACAGGACCCAGGAGAGGGGCTACCTTTGAAGACAGTCCAAGACAGATCTTCAAAGACTTTTTCTCAAATATCTGCCTCCCCTGAGCACAGAAGCGGTGATCCTGACCTTCCCCACCGCTCAGGGAGAGCACCCAGAGGTATTTGCGAGGGCCGGCAGCGCTCGTTCCTCCAGCCCGTGACACCAGCTGTGCCCTGCAAATACATCTGCTGCATGTGAAAGACAAACAACCGGCTTCTCTCCACACCCATGAACAGCAGCTCCAATATCAGCATCAGAGAGAAGCCCCAAGACAGGCAGGGAGGTGATTGTGCAGGGAGGTGACCAGCCGAGCAGAGAGATCTGCTTGATCTGCTCAGATCTCCAGAGAGATCTGCTTATAGGTATGGAGGAGAGCTCTACACTACAGGAATGAATGTGGTGTGTGGGTCTGTGTGTGCACGTGCAAATCCAGGTGTGAGTGTGAAAAGGAACATTTCTCTTCCTCCTAAAAGACTGCAAGTATTTCCCAGCAGTACAAAACTCTCCAGAACTCATCTCAGGAAAGACTGCCACATTGCATTAAAAAAGCAGTCTTTCTGGCCAGTGGATTATTGTCTCCATTAAGGAGGCAGTATATCAAGATGAAAAATTTCCCAGCCAGTCACTAGCCACAAAGTTCTGGCACTGACCAATCCATAACTACAAACAAGAATATTAAAAACCAGCACACATGAAAAAAATATTACTTTCCTAAAAAGAAGGAGGCAAAGTAAGAAGTAATTCTCCATAGGCTGTACATTCACAATCTGTGAACAACTCACAGCAACTTATAACATGCTGCAAGTGTAAAGCGGTGAAATTCAAACATCTTTCAAAACCACAGATTTGTAACTTGCGCTTATGTAAATACACAGCTTTCAAGCCTCAGCCATCCTGGCCATAGCTCTTCTGGGAAAAATGAAAAAATCTTGGCTGAGGTTTCCAAGAGCAAGTAGTGATACTGAGTGCCTCCAGTTTTTAAGTGTCCAATCAGAAATACTTTAAAAGGGCTTCATTTTCAAGCCATGCTGCACACACCCTCTCCAAATCATATCCCTTTAGGGAATATTTATCCTAAAAAGTAAGCAAATAAGGAAAAGTCAGACACACGCACACATTATTTTGTTCATTCTTCTCTCAGTATTCTCTCTGAAATGAAGATGTAATGCTATGTCAAAATTACAGACAAGAAGCTAAAGACCACAAATTTAAAGACAGAAATTTTAAACAGAGCCTAGAGATGTCCAAAATCTTATTAATTGCAACAAGATTTAAGTATATAGTATATGTAGCCTCATCTGAAAAATCCCAGTTTATATGATATATCCCAAGCCACACAAAGTTGGTGGCAAAGCCAGGAAATAAACACATACATATTTATAGTCACAAGGTAACTATGAATACATAACTACAAGGTCATTCTTTTGGGATTGGACTCCATAGACTGATCTGGTTTTTTGTTTTTGTTTTTGTCTTTGGTTTGTTTGTTTGCTTGTTTTTTTTGCTTTTTTTTAATTAATATAACTTATCTCATTTTTCACTAGTATGCAGAATTATGATTAACAAATTCTTTGTATGAGAAGTTAAAATAGAATTTTATAAAAAATAAAAAAATAAAAAGCTATCTCAATATACAGTTGCCTCAGTTTCTAAAAAGAGGATTTCTTACATAAGCTTTTTGATGGTCTAGTAAGCATATGAATGCATAATTCCCCTGTCCTCTCTTGCAGGAAGAAAAGTTCACTGAGATTTGTACCAGGACAGTGAAAAAATACTCTTATTTCAAAAGTAATTAGAATGTAAGCATTTACATCCTCTAATGTTATAAATATAACCCAGTACACAGAAAACCCAAAGAGTCAATCCAAGGATCTTTGCACACAGAATCACTAACCTTATTGCAATCTGCCTGCCAATAAAACAAACATGCTGTGGGTGTCTTCTAACAACTGACCGGGTCTAATTATGCCTCAGAGTACTTATTCTGTTGAGGTAATAACCATCACAAAATAATGGTATAATTGATATAGCAGAATTCCTGCAAAAACAGATTTTACCAGTTAGCAAAATCAGTGATTGCCTCTGATAAAGTAATTGTAAGTTGGGGAGTCAGTATTTGGAACTGCAGAGCACTTTTGGAAAGATGCTTTCACCCTGAGCTTGACACATCCTCACAGTGCACCACCTGCCGCTGACCAGACATCTGAGGAGAGTCAGTAGTTCTTCTCAGAAAACCATATTACTGCAGGATACTTCTTTCCAAGTGTACGCTAACAATATGAAGGTCATTAAAGCTGTATACTCTAGCTGTCATAATTTTGCCTGACATACTACCCAACATTTTTACAACTACACAGGCAAAGGCTAGGTTTTCTTCACAGAGAGAGATATTTATATGAAGTTTCAGATACTGACTACTGCTTTTATGTTTATCAGCGCTACAGAGAGCTTTTTCACAGAAAAACAAAATGATTTTGGTTGAAAGGGACCTCTGGAGGTCATCTGGTCTAAGTCCCCTTCTCAAGCAGAGACACCTAGAGCAAGTTGTCCAAGAGCAGCAATTTTGATTATTATTACTGCTTAATTTTCTTTCAGAACAGTTAGTAGCAATTGCAGATAGGTTTCACTATCTTCTCATATGTCAAAATGGGCGAAGAAAATGCTTGACAGTCATTTTGGTTGGCTCATCCAAACAACACCATTGTTTGCATAAATCTATAGAACATAAAACATTTGAAGAGCATCACGAAAAAAAAAATGGGACTATGGTGTATCTTCTATGGGCTTTCATCTAGCTACTTTAGCAGACTCCTGTGCTACACTTCCTCCTTTTCACTTTCTCATTTCTCACATACTGGTTTGGTCTCACTTGAAGAAGCCTCAGATCTTTGACTGTTCATTTTCCATTTACACACATAACACTTTATTCGATGCATTTTATATTACTTCATAACACACGTTGCTGTAGTACACAATGTATTAACACTTTTGCCATTTGTTGTTATGGTGTTTTAAAAGATTTAGGTCCTTCTCTGAGGTACTTTGATGCTACACCAACGCTTTTGGTAGTGTTTTGTCCATGCTGTATACCTTAGAAGTTAGCTTCTTTAGGTAGATGAGGACAGGAAAAGAAGCAGCAAAAAAAAAAAAAATTAATTAAAAAAAAAACCACCCTACTCATAAGAGAACATCTGAGCTAATGAACCAATCAAAAATACAAGACTCTCTCCTAGTGTCACTTCACAATAACAAAAAAGCATATGTTGAGATACAGGCTGCATCTTCTATTTAAAGTTAACCCAGAAAAAAATCACTTATCATTACCTAGGTGGTAACAACCTTAGAACTGCAGAGACAAATACATTGAAAGAGTATTTCCTTTCAATTATCTGTGAGAAGTTTTCACAGGTTGTCTTGCTTCTAGCATTACTGCTTAGCTCTTTAAGTAGACTCTATGTTTTTCTTCATAGATTTACAACTTAGCTGTGAAAAGGGTCAGATGAATCACTTTGGTGGGTAACCACCACAGAAAAAGAAAAGAAAAATAAATAAATAAACCAGTCATTATGGACCTTCACACAGAAGAAATTTAGGGAATGTACTTAATTTTTTTAAGAAGGCTCTTCCTGCTTTCTAAATGACTTTCTCTGGCAATCTCATTCCCATTTTTCTCCTATTTTCTTCCTAAAAAAGGATGGGGAAAATAAACTGAAACCACAGGGAAAAATACTTTGGGGAGGATGTTTGTGTGACGGAGTTTGGTGTAAAACTATGGAAATATTTGGGTTTCTTCCTCAGTGCAGTCTTTGGCAAATTTTACAATTCCAGATCAGCTTTTCTGTGTCCACACAACTGACTACAAAATCCATTTTGTAGGAGCTGACAAGGCAATGTTTGTTAGCCCATCACAACTTCCAGAGAATGCAGTCCCATGACTCAGGCAGTCAAACCTCACAGTGGTGAAGATCCCAGTTTCAAGATCTGTTGGAGAGGTCAGGCCCATTCCACTACTGGATATGACCTTATATTTGGCAGACAGGGAGGAGGAAGCAGAGATGATCAGGCTACATACATGCTGGCAAAGATACCTTCTTTCCTTCATCTTTATTCAAAAAGTCTTTGTAGCTTGCATTTTTTCATGGAAGGCTTTAATTGTGTGATAAATCACAGGTAGTAAAACAACTACTTCTCATTTAGATCAAATCCCTTTTGGAGGGCTTTACCAGAATAGTTATGCTCACAGATCAGTGGTAAGTGATCGTGTGTAGTAAGACTAGTTCAGGTACTTGCTGATAGAACATGAACATGAGAACACATATCCACCATGGACTGTGATTTTACAGTAACTTTTACAGAATATTGTAAGACTACTCATTTTGGTGTGTGAAAATCCCTTTGGTGTTTTCCAGTTAATAAGGATGAAAGGGGAGGGAAAAAAAAAAAAAAAAAAAAAAAAAAAGGAGAGAGAACAGAACATGGGAAAAAAATTATAGGGCTGCATAGGCAGCCTCGAAGGAATACGGACTGTACAACCTTTGAAGTACCCAATTCTAAAATGAGATCATATGAGAATTTTTAAAGCAATAAAATTGAAGCCTCAGACACAAGTGTAAGTTACAGCCTGAAGTGCTTTATCACAGCTCCATGAACCCTCTTCCATAAACCCTAGTTGTTCAGAAAGTTTATTTACTTCAAGGCAAAAAAATGAACTGATTTTGAGAGTGGAAAGGAGGGGAGATCTTGTAGTTTCCCAGAGGTGTGTTGATAAATAAGGCCTGCATTTCATGATATCAAAATCATTGCAAGAGGAGAATGGTCTTCTGCCAGCCTGCAAGGAGACATTTTTCACTTGTGGGGAGAAGAACAATTACCGGTGCTTTATACACTTCTGCAACAAAACTCCTGCCCTCTGGAGAGCAAGGCCTTCGATTTAACAACATGCCTATAGGTAGGTGAAAATCACAAGTTAACTTTTAAGTCTGTTGCATCCAAAAATTATGCCTTGACTAATTGTATGTCTCTGCTGTGCCACATGAAATACCATGCCTATTTATGTGGAACCATACAGAACTTAGCAGCGATGCTAGCTCATACCGGTGAGTAACATCAGCTCAACATTGCTTTTGAGCTGATCAGCCATGTCTTTCACCGTGGCTAGCTAATCCACACGCAAAACTCTACTGATGTGGATATGTCCCTTCCAGCTAGAAATATGCCCACGTTGTGTGATATGTACATAATCAAATTGACTTTAAACATCCTCAACATCTCCACTTTGTTCAATCATCCCAAACTCCCTCCATAATCAATGAAGAAAAATATGCACATGAATAAGCACAATTCATTGATGTAGACATCTCTATTGTGAAGAGAGGAACTGTGAGCTAGAATTGCCACTTTCTCTCTTCTGACTGTGAAAGATGCCTGGAGGATTAGCTCACACACCACACAGATGCCTGCATGTGGTCAGAAAACCCCATTCCTCCATACCTGAATTTACCGCAGCAGTCTGAGTTGGGATAATAACCAGCTGCCTGTTCATACAGTGCCTTTAAATCTCTGGATGGCAATGTGCTGGGAAAAAAAAAATAAAAATGCATGACAGTGTTGCTATTCATATTCTTAAAGCACAGACTAGAGAGAAAGCGATAGGCTAATAAAGTGTCCAAGATCTGTCACTTTTTTTTTTCTTTTCTTTTTTTTTTTTTTTGCAACCGGATCATGTTTTGCTGCCACTGGAGTAAAAGCCTGGCTCCAATCTCCGCACTTGCGTTCACTTGGCACTTGCAGCCCCTGGGACTGGCTAGAATTAGCGAGAGGAAATATCCTGCACCATCCAAGGGGAAAGGAATGCCTCGCGCTGCTCACAGTGACCTGCCTGATCAAGAGCAACTCTGCAGCTGAGTACAGGCAGGCCTTCCTCACGCGGCTAACGGC
Organism: Netta rufina; assembly: GCF_964035555.1. Classification (NCBI taxonomy): domain Eukaryota; kingdom Metazoa; phylum Chordata; class Aves; order Anseriformes; family Anatidae; genus Netta; species Netta rufina. Next base: position 36,229,300 of record NC_140124.1, on the reverse strand, counting down.
TGCCATGCGGGAGGGACCGCGAGCAGGGTGGGCTGAGGTGCGCTGCAGGGGCAGTTCAGCACAGAGACTCTCTTAGCCGCAGAAAACAGGGACTGTTTTCTCATCCTTCTCTCTCCAAACTCCAGCTCTCCTGTCAGATAATAGCTGCAAAAGACTTCATTTTAGATAGCAGGAGAGCTTGGGTGGTTTTGCTCTTAATTTGCAGGATAGGGAAAAGTTTCTTTTAACTATATTTAAGTGATAACATTACCAATATAACTTGTGTTGGGAAGCTGTAACAAATTCATAACATTTCGTTCATGTTTCCAGCCTCATGTTTTGGCTGCCATCGGGTTCTATAAGGCTTTTCCACAGTTACCCCAAATTTTGTACTCTATGCATGCAAATATTTGTTATGTAATTTTACAGTAACCCACAGGAGCCTTGAGAAGAAATACAGCCTGGCAGAGCCTGGCAGCTGGAGGAGAGAAATTGTTCAGCTCTGAGACTTACTTGTTCGAAGTCACTTAGAGATCTGTCCTGATTTTATAAATGAGATAAGAAGTACAGATTTAAAAATTATACAAATGCCGAGCCATCTGTTTGGGAAGATTTAGCAAAATGAACCCTTTAAATTTCATTCTTCAAGTTATAAAATACTCCATCGGGGAAGCTGTTACAGTAGGTTGACTTCATCCTCTAAGGCAACTTTTCCTCTTTATTCTTAAGCCCTGTAACACCCTGCAAGCCCCAAGGGCATCCCTGCAGCAGTCTTCAGAGAAAGAAAGACAGAGAGAGAAAGTTGTCCTTGGATTTATTTAGCAAGAAGGAGGCCAAATCTGGGACAGGGAAAAAGGGTTTGCATAGAGTCAGAGCTCTCATGGATTTGTAAAATCATCTTGCACATGGAATATATTGAACTTTGAACCTAAACTAAGGTCAAGCAAGTTTAAGGCTTGATACAGATGTTTCACAGAACTCTGGTAAATGAAGGTGAATGTTACTGTTAAAGCAAGAGAAAAAAACAAGCTATAAAAATGGTTGGTCGATTGTTTATTTTTCTTTTCAGTCCATTGTCGAGTTTACTTTGTCCCCCTTAAGCCCAGCACTGGTATTTCCTGCATCTGGGTGATGACAGCAATCTCTTATACACCACATAAAACAGATTTAGAAGTTTGAAATCCACTCCTGGCCTGGTTTCTCCCCGGAAATATATCCCTCCAACACAAGGGAATATTGCCTTCTGATGCACAGGAAAAAAAAAAAGAGAGAGAGAGAGAGAAAGAAAGAAAATTTCATTATACACAAAGTACCGAGCCCTCCATAGCCAGTGAGAGAGCTTGAACCAAGATTTGTTTTTTAATTAAGTTACAGAACAATACAAAGAGAAGTCCCTCAAGGAAAATTAACATTATGACTTAAAGAAAAAAAAAAAAAAAAAGTACTATGATCACTTATTTTTAGCCAATTACTTTTCTTCCTTTGGCACTAATGTGTTTGAAACAATGTTCAGAAAAAGGGCCAAGATGTTCCAAATGTTCAATGCCATGACAGAGCACTGGCCAGTATGGAAGAAATCCCCTTTTCCAAGCAAGTTCTGACTAACAGAGATAATGTCATTGGCTCTGAACCTGGAATGAGTCTCAAGATTTGGCAAATGAAGGAAAAATGCAAGTTTGGAAATAAGTTGGAAAAGTTAAAAACTTTTAGGAGATCCACGGTAAAATAATGCTGTAATAACACTAAGTACTTTTCAGTTGCAAAGAGCTTACCATTCATCAGCTTTCAGCATCAGGAAGACATGCAGGTGATATTATCTCTGCTCTACTGATAAAGCATATGAGCAAAGGTAAGAGATGGCATGAGTACCAGGGCAAAGTAAAACAACAGATGATGAGCCATGAATTTTTGTGTCCACAACAGATAAAAATGAGATAGGTTTCAAAGTTTAAAAGTTAAGGAGAGACAAGTTTATGGAAAGGACAGTAGCAGTATTAGTATTTTTGGTCTTTCCAGGCTAATAACTTGAGTAAAGAGGTTGCAGGACTAGCACATCTGCTGCTGTAAATCTCCTTTAAGGCTGGCTACTTGCTTTTTTTTCTCCACATTCCCACAGAAGTCCCAAGAATCCTGGTTCCAGTTCCCCACTGTTTTGCACCCTGGGTAATCGTTAGTGCCCCTGAGTCACCAAAGCACTCGATTGCATGCTAAAGTTTCAGCACACACAAGCGCTCTCAGCTCTCAATTATCCATGGGTAGTTTAACCAGATTCAGTGGATTAACCGTGCTTCAGATGGAGAAACTTCATACCTGGAGCTACACAGAACCCCTGAGGCTCTGGCAGGGCTTGTAGGTCAGGCTGATGGCTCCAACGCTGCTGTCCTGCTTGAGCTATTATGGTGGAACCAATGAAGATTGGTCCCAGTATTTCAGTCCCCAAACTGAGCATATGAGGGGAGCATGGTACAAAAGCACATATATCTCTACAATCACACTGATCCCTTGCTATGTCAGCACCAACTCTACAGAAAGCCATGAGTATCCTCACACTCAAAAAAGGGATTGTGAGGATTGGGTGTTGGGTGTTGCAGATCAATGTAGAACCATACAAACACGGAGAGTCAGCGCTGCTTCAGCAGCCCCATTGAGCAAGCAAGTCTTGCCATAGCCAAGAGCCCAGGAAGCATGGCCTGGGGTTCAGCAGGAGCGGAAAGTGCCTGAGTGAAAAAGAGTTGACTCCAGAGAGATTATGATGTTGCAGAGAAACTATGATGTTGCCCCTTTGTGCTGCAATTCCTATAAACTCTGGGTTCCTAAGGAAGCCAAACAGATAAGAGAGTAAAAACACACAGATCCAACTTTGCACACTGCATCAGATTACACCCATGGAAATCAGAGCACCATAAAAAACGGTTCAAAGACACATGAGTAGATTTCCCACAGCCAGGTCTGCATCAGTGAGGCTCACCATGGGTCAGACCTGGCCTGCCCCGCACTGAAGCATCCCTTCAGGGATGCACTGCAGCATCCCTTCATCAAGGCATACCGAGAATGGAGAGTAACCCCATGCACCGGTAGGCTAGGAAATGAAGAACTGTTGATTCCCATTGACTTTACCAAAACTGTCCGCAGGTTTGCAGAGTTAAAGAGGCATTATGTAGCATTTTGCATGAACAAAAGAAGCAGGCTATTTTTAATTTTTTTAAAAAATGATTTTAGAAATACGATTTTCTAGCATTAATAACTTCGCAAACTTGGCAACAACCAGCCTAGTGAGATAGTTGCAATGGAAGGAGGCAAAAACAAAGACACATACAACTTTTACAAACAGAAAGTACAGGCATTGTGGAGGGATGCAGACTACCAGAAAAGATAGACTTTCAGACAAAATATATTGCCCAGCTACAGGAGTGTGACCTGAACTTGTATGAATTTTTAAAAGGTTTACTATTTATTGTCCCATCATTCCATCAGCCTAATAGTAGAGTGTAGAGAAGAATTAGACAAAAAGTGAATGAGCAAATTATGTTAAACATGCAGGAAATATTGCAAAAGGTGATAAATTGTGTACAGTGAGTTCTGTGACCTCGCATAAAATGATACTGTAGAAAAAGTATTTAACCTTATGCCATGAGACATTAAGAGCAAATAGATGCTTGCATTAGAGAACTAAGGCTGTTGTCATCCACTTCAGGTTTAGAGAGACAAACACCATTAATCAGGGCGAGATCATTTGTAGAACAATCAATAGAAAGGAACAAATTTAACCCAGGCTAAATATCTGCAAACTTCATGGGCAGCTGAATTACACAGGGAAAGGACCAAAACAATGATAAATTCTAGTGAAGATTAAGTACGTAGAGACACGTTTGAAGAATTTAGGGGGGCAGAACAAAGACAGGCTAACTGAGATTGCTGGCACCCTTATCCTGTGCACAGGATCTGGAAAACATCAGGAAAGACTGAAAGAAAAAAAAATGTACAGACTATGGACAACTGTGGGAAAGAGAACTGCTTTATATACTAATGCTGCGGTAATCCCAGGGCAGGCAGCAAGAGGGAAGTACGTGTAGTTGTAGAGACAGTGATTGAGGACAGAAAAATTTCCTATAGGAGAAGAAAGTACGGCATGTAACTTAAGCAAAGACTGTCCATGTTCTAATACTACACAAGAAAACTGTCAACCATATCCATAACCATGCCAGTGGATCAAACAGTTAGCTAGATTCCAGCTGGAACCGGGGAGCCTGCTGCAATATGATCACCACAATCACGATGAGCAGCAATATTAGACGGGAGAAATGTGACCAAGCAGTGGTGATGCACGATGCTGCCAATAAGAACATCATGAAGCAAAAGATGTTATCATTTGGCATTTATAGCAGATGACTCAGAGAAGTACCACCCACCTCTGGGCACCAGGGCAGAGCAAGACACAGATCTGAATGCAGCACAACACCACAACTCCTTTGTCTCATATCCTGAGGATGAATAGGCACTGTGGGACACCCAGTGCTCTGACTGAACACATAGGTTAAGTTTCAAAGACAAGAACACCTAGAAAATAAGGTAGAGGCAAGTAAAAAACTAAAATGCAGAGCTTTTCGTGCTTTAGGAGAATGACTGAATCCAGCAACCCTGCAAAAAGGCATTGTACCTGTAGAAACCAGTAAAAACTAGATCAGCAGCCTCATCAAAAAAAAAAAAAAAAAAAAAAAAAAGAGAGAGAGAGAGAGAGAGAGAAAAAAAGAGAGAGAAAGAAGAAAAAAAAAAAAAAAAGAAAAGAAAAAGCAGAGGATGTACACCAGTTCAGAAATGCTGAGGAAAAAAAGGAACAATGAAGAGGTCAAATCCCATTAGCACCAACTGTGGCAATAATACCAAGATATATCGAGAGCATCGGAGCATCTTTATCTGTTGTGAAAAAAAGTAAGTCTGGCACAACACTGCATCTATCAGTTACCAAATATAAACACCAAGAGCACCAGCCATGTCCACTGTAAATTGAACCCAGCATGAGAAGTGAACAAAATCTTAGTGTTGCTCTCATTGTTGAAGATGTTAAGAAACAAGCATTTCAGGATTGTAAGAACTGGTTTCAATTATTCTTAAAGAAAAGTGGAGTAGGAGGCTGAAAACCAGTAAGCTGAAATGGAAAAGCAATATGACTTCCTGCTTTGGACATGGGGACTCAAGGCTAAATCCTAAGAAATCCAAAACCTCCAAGAAACACCCAGGCACAAGTGGGTAGAGAGTTTGACCATCGTTCCAGATTTGATATGCATCAGCGGTGTGATGCTTTTACTCAGTTAATCACCGGCAATGCACGGAGGCAGAGAGGGTTGCGCCTGGAAGTCAAAGCACAGACAGTGAAAAAAAGGCAAAGGCGGCTGGGAGATGCCTGTTTTAGAGTACTACAAGTGTGACGAGCAGCCAGAGCAAAACGTGAAGAGAGAAGCCCAGGAATAAACTAGATACAACGCTGGCAGCCCACAGACTTCTGTTAGTAATGCCTAGCAGACACATTAAAAGACTGTGCTAAATTGAAAAGGATCTAATGGCTAGGACGAAATACTGCAACCCCAACAGTTCACTCCTGAGCCAGGAATGGGCATCTACCTGGTCACCCATCTGGTGAGCAACAACCCAGCTGTCCCCAGACAAACAAACAAACAAAAAACAACCACCCAAATACACATCTGAGATCAACCAAACAACTACAGCTCATTAATACAGTATTTGTGCACCTGGATTTAGTGATAGCCAAAGCCACAGCACTCCTGTAAATAGTTATCTCAATGAAAGTAGCTTATGTTAGCAGTATGGTGTCCATTCGTGTTAATATCCAGAATACTGTGCATTAAGTACAGTACCCACATGCTCTGCAGTGGCCACTGCCCCTCTACAGCAGGAGCATCTTTCTAATTTCCCAGTGGTATGTTTTGTATGGAAGGGGAGAGCTGTAAAACAGAAAGCTTTTTGTCCAAGTCACTCTTGTAGCCAAATGTGTTACCACCATTTGCAACTGGGAAATGATGACAAGTATCACAGTTGTTGCTCTCCTGTAGGTACAACACTGCACGTCCTCCTGTATGTAAACATACAGGTTTACATACATTTGTTTACATACTCCTGAAAGTAAGCAAACATATTTCCTATAGTTAAGTGATTAAGTAATGGTATCTTTTCTCCTGCATTGTTAGAATATAAAGTTTCTTACATGTGTTAATTTAAGGGTCTTCCACTAAACTGGGAGCTATCACTATGCAGTGTCTGTTACTAGTGTGTATGGTACTATGTCCTGTGCAAGGAAAACTGTATAGCACAACTAAATATTCACCAGTAACAGCACTCATTACAATCGCCAGAAGTTTTTCAGAAACAGAAATGTGGCCTGCAGCAGTCCACAGGCCTGATGTGAATGAGCTCGCAGGGCTCCAGCTGACCACCACTGCTGTATGCAGCCAGCACAGTACCTTCAGCTTTCACTCACTTGCCTAGCTTCCCTTTGAAGTCTCATATTCAGAGTTGACAGATTTCCACGTATGCTAAGAAGACATTAGCAAAAGTACATGCACACACATATATACAGCCTGCTAGAATGTCAGATACATATACCTTTTCAACCTGTACATAGTAACAAGACAGGCAGAACTATTTAACCAAAAACATTTTTTAAAAAAATAAAAATTAACTACCCTTATCTCATTAGGAAAAAGTTTCAATCATTTTCAGCATGGGCCAGCTGTAAAAACTGTAATTAGACTAAAACGTTTCTGTTACATGCTTCAGAACAGCAGTTGTGCAAACACCAGCACTGTGGCCATGGGCTGAGTCTAGCAAGCCCTCTTTGCAGGATGCTGGGACTGCACCTCGCCAGAGCTCCTCCTGAGAAAGGCTTTCAACACGGGGCATGTGGGTGGTGGATTTACAAACTGCAGTCCCTCAATGTGAGTGGAAAACGTGGCTTTACACCAGCAAAGAGTACAACCTCCTGTCTGTCCCACGCATCCCTGCCTCTCTCTCCTCCAGGGCTGGATCCTTCAAGCAGGCTGGAGTAACTGTAGCAGGTAATTACGAGTTATTATTGCTGCATTAGAGTGAGTAGCTATTCAGTAAATTAGTATGTGATATTAACCGAACCTATTCATTTGAAGAACAGAAGAATCAGCCTCAAAGTAGCAATTAAGAAATTATTCCTAAACAGGTGTCACTGAAAGAATAAGTCAGGCTATCATTTTTCTATAATTCCCCGGTAAAATGCTGACTTCTTACATACAGTAAACACAGTTTAAGCAGATGGTATGCTCTTAAAAGGCACAAAACCTATACTTAGATAAATCAATGTTGTTGGAAATGAAGGCTTACACTGATAGTCAGCAGAATTTGTGGAGCATCTCCTTAAGATTTAGGGATGATTTACAGCTATGCTGAGAGAATAAGCCGAGGATCTAAACCTCGCTGATTAAACTCCAAGGTACTGCTGGGAAAAACCTGAGCTCTTGTACGTCTATATGAAATAATCACTGACACCTACAATGCTCGGTTTGTTTTAAGAGTCATGTATGACCACAAAGGTGTTAGGATGGCTATTAATGTCTACACTGCTTTTAATGCCCCATGGCAGAAACATGTTAATCCAATTCCTTTTAATCTTGATCTCGCAAACGCTCTATTCTCTGGGTAGCTCCCCTGCTCTTCAGAGTGATTTATACACATTTGACTTTGTGTCCCTGGAGTTATTTCTGCAGGCTTGCAGGCATGAAACCGACAGATTAAAGACTTTGCTTCAGACCAAATATTGCTGCAGAAAATGTAAAGATTACACAGGAGAAGAATGCTCCAAGATCCTTAATGTAATTCGGGAGCTCTGTTCACAAGACACTTTTCACCTTTTTATTTTTTTAGGCTTTTTTAAAAATTTTGTTTGATTAGCTTTTGAGGATTTTTTTTTTTTTTTTTTTTTGGGGGGGGGGGGGGTAGGGGGTTGGTGTGCGCCTGGAGTTTTGATGTTGCTTTTGTTTGTTTGTTTGTTTTTTCGGGGGAGGTTGTTTTGCGTTTGGGGTTTTGCCGTTTGCTCGTTTAGCCTCCCGTTTACTGTTTTCTGTCCCGAAGCATCCCACGAGCACGGGGCCCGCAGGGGCCGTGCCCGCAGCGCGGGCTGGCAGCAGCCTCTGGCGGCGAGGCCGCGCAGGGAGCCCCGCTCGCGGCGCCGAGCAGAGGGGATTGCTGCGGGGCGCTGGGCTTTTCCTCCCTTCTTGACTGCCCGAAAGGAACAAGAGGGACTCCTCTGTAACTCCAGCTTCTCCCGAAGGAACCCGCGAGCAGCATCGCTGGGGGCGGCGATGTCGGGAGGCAGCGCGCAAAGCGAGGGCAGCTGCGCGCTGCCTGCGCTCTTAAGGTGACATCTTAAGGCAGCAACCCTCGGCTTTTACCGGACACGCTGCAACAAATTACAGCGTGAGCGGAGTAATTTCTTTACACAAAGCACGTAAGCGAGGAGAAAAGCCCTCCCGCAGAGAGAAAGAAGCAACATTTTCATGGGCCAGGGGCAGAGCACAGAGCAGGAGCCCACCAGAAGTTGCAGCAAACCCCAGTCCCCAGCACCAACACTGGTGCCTTAATTTGCTGGTAAAAGAGTTGCTGAGTGAAGATCATTTTCCGATTGATGTGATCAGGATAAACAATTTTAGCCTTCATTACCCACCATGTTTGGTTTTTCGTGAGAGTATTTTTCCAAGCCTTTGGAAATGCAGAACTTACAAGTGCCTGAGAGCAGAGTCCCAGCACAACAGCAGAAACAGCAGCAATCTGGTTTAATACCATACCAATTTACTGCGAGACTTTTTATCCATTCAGCACAGGAGAATCATCTACCCAGAGACACTTATTTCATAGGAAATCACCATCACACCACAAACAGTTAAAAAAAAATGTTAAAGAAATAAAAGCATTTCATCATCTTGAAAGTAAATTTATACTAATTGGAAAAACCATAACGTAAACAAAAGTATTATATCAAATAGTGTAACAGTGTTTACAGCCAGAAAAGGGCTTGTCTTTTGAACACAAAATACCTCCACTGACTTACAGATTCATCTGAACTAGCATTTTCCCTTCTCTTTGAAATTAAATCCACTGTTGTTTTGGAGTATTCTGCTCATGATGAGAGAGCCTACCCTATCTGATAGCAAACCTGGAGATGTGGGAAGGGCTGAGAGCATCACAGACTGGGAAAAAAGACATTTCCACACTTTTGCCATTCTTGCAATTCACCTGTGGTAGTTTTTATTTATTTATTTATTTATTTAGGAGCAGTGTGCTTGTGAACATGGCCTGCCAGGGAGGAAAATGCCACCCTCCAAACTCTGTCTGGATCATCGGGAAGGAATAGTAAACCACATATGACAGCTCCTACTACTATCAAATTCCTCCAGAAACCTACAAATACCTCTTCTGCTCTGCTAAGCTGGTGTTTCCTGTTAGAAACACTGTAGCACACCATGTTTAGACATAATTTTGATGACCCAAAACTTGGGGGAATTCCTTACACACATGCCCCTACTTGTGCAGGTTGCCCAGGCAGACCGCGTACCAAGAACATCCTCTGCTTCAAGGCAGTCACAAAAGCCTTTCCCAATAGGCCTGGTACGATCTGCTAACAGGAAGTTGGATTTGGCTAACATGCTCTGACGGGGGGGGGGGGGGGGGGGGAAATAAAAAAAAAATGGAAGAAAGGGAAAGGGGGAATGTTAGACAAAGGAAAAGGCAGGGCAGGAGAGTTGCCTTATCCCTGTCCAGCGGGTACCTATGACAGGACAGGTGCACCTCACAGGTCTCCTCAGCAGGATTCAAATGAGTGGGAAGAGGTAACATAGCCCAAACTCTTGACAAAGAGCCTCTACTCCCAGCAGGTCCCACATTTCTGCTCCAGCAGATGCAAACAGGCCACACCTTCAACCACCACTTGAAAACCATATATCCATGGTGGCAAGCAAGCTCCCCTCTAGGCCAAGCACATTTCTTCATTCCTAGTTTGGAATCTTAAAATGAAAGCAATGAGTTTGGACAAAAAGATATGCAACCACCTTTTTTTTTAATTATTATTTTATTTTTTAATCTCTACAGAGGTACATGAGGAGAAGAGGTGGTCACTTGTGAGTTTCTCAACTGCTGACAGATTTGTAGATGTAATTTCATCTGCATAAAGTTGACCCTCACTCAGGTACCTCACAGAAAATCTAAAATGCATTTAATTTGAGCTGTACTCTCTCAAACAGACTATGTACAAACAAAATTTAACAGTCAGGGGAATTAACTGCTCAGTCACCACACCCACAAGGATTCATTGGGCTTTCTAAATGTCTTTGACCTTTTCTGAGCACTCCAAGTACTCGGTCTTTCTGTATTTACAGCTTCACAGCCATCTACACTTAACAAGAAGTTCAGTGGATCAGAAGAGAGGCTTTTCAGCCTCCAGATTGTTGGCTGGATGTAGAGCTGGGTGCCCTCTAGAACTTGGCTAAGAGTACAGCAAAGGAGTTTGTTTTTCAGTGATAGTTTGCATGTCATGCACACTCTTCTGTCTCATCTGAGAGAGACTGCAAAATCTGTGTAAATCCTCTTTATAGCTTTAATGCAACAAGAATGTGACATATAACATTTCTAATAGTGCTAGTATTTGAAGAAAAAAATGAATAAAAGCAAGCATGAAAGCAGAAGTGCAGAGAAAGAGAAAGCATAGCCCTTTTTGCTTTAAGACGTTGCCACACTATAGGCTCTGCATCTTTTTCTGCAATTGTACATGGAATTCCCCTTGAAGTCAATGCAGGGTTTTACAGAGATGAGCAGTAGGGCTTTTGTGGACAGTTTGTGGGGAAATAAAACAAAAGAAGCACATATACAAACTTCTCTGACAAAATGTAAATCAGATGTTATCCATCAACTGCATGTTATCACTTATAGTCATAAAAGTAAAGAGGGGAAACTAATTCCTTTTTGTTTTGGTAGCACCTTACTCTTATAGCTGTAACTTAAAACGTACAAATCCTAATATTAGGATCATTGTACTAAACTTGTGTTAAGACTTGGGTTTACTCTATAAGGTCAACAGTTTCCAGCAGGGATGGCTTCAACCTGCAGAGGCTGACTACATGTTTTATTTCAAAGACCTTCACAAATACATAAGGCTTTGAGTGAAAAGCAGATCCCACCTCATGGCCATTTAGCCTGACCATGGCTATATTCCACCTCCTCCCACTAAGCCCTCAGTAGACAGACTTCATCTTTCTCATTCCAAAAACAGACAAGAAAACCAGTCCCCAGTCTTCCCAGGTAGTAAGGATTTGTTTATCCCTCTCCTGCTCTGCCGTGTTGTTGCATCCGAACACCATGCAGCCTGTTCATCTCATTCTCTAGGGTTCAGACTGAGAGGAACATTTTGCAAACACTTACTCATCTGAGCACAGAGAGAGCCCACAGGATACAGCTTTCAATGTCAGCATTTGAATAAGGCCAACTCCCTTAGTAAGTTACTGAATGTCCAGTTACAAAGTGTTTGAACTGAAGGCGATGACACAAATAATAATAATAATAATAAATAAATAAAAATAATTAAAAAAAAAAAAAAACATAAACCAGCACCAAACAAGCAAATGACAACAACAAAAATGGGACTTGCTGGCATAAAGGAAAAATAAAGGATGAGAATATGCGAAGACACTCCTACATGTAAATTTTTACTGAATGAACTTTTGGGATATTGCCAACATGGGAAACAAACAGAACATCAGGAATCAAAACACACCAAGGAAGCCTCTTCTACATCTTGCATACAGTGGTTTTGCCTAGATGGTACATGTTTTAACCTCTGTGTGATACCAAGAATAAGCTTCTTTTCATTTCACTTTCTTGCTTGAAGAGAAAACAAGCAATCTACATTCCACATTTACACCCTACTCTCCCTCTACACCTCTAGATACTCTCAAGATAGTTATCATGCCTAGTTTCTGCAAAGGGCTCAGCTGTAAACATACATGCGTCATGTGGCAATTGCTTCCCATTAGGTAAATCAAATTTAAATTCTATCCAAGACAGAGCACTTTGGTCACTGGCTGCATGTGATTGATTGTTCAACTCTGGACAGAAAGTGAAACCTATGTTAGCAACAAGTTAGTCTGGCTTTCAGTGTTTGGGGATGAAAGAAAAAATCTGTATAATTTATTGTCAAGCCTCAGGTTGGCTTTTGTTTGTTTGTTTGTTTTTGTTTTGTTTGTTTTGTTTAGGGTGTTTTTTGTTGTTGTTGTTGTTTTGTGTTGTTTTCCCTGCACTATAGTTGTTTGCATCTGAAAGATACAGCAAGATAAACCAGCAGTTTTTGTAGGTTCTGCATATACAGAAATCATGAGGGAGTAAGCTACAGTATGCAACTGATAGACTCAACAAAACTGATAGACTCAACAAAAAGAAGTCATCTTTGTTCATTGACTAAGCCTACACACACATGCATCAAGGCACCCTAGAAAGATTTTTCATTCATCAACAAGCCATTTTTAAGTGTTATTTTAAATACTTCTGGGATCTGTCTAAGCTCTTCTGTACAATTTCTCAGCTTTTTAATTAATTTGGGGGAAAATATGTTTTCTCTAATTTTTTAAGATTTTCTATGTCAGCCAAAAGGATCTTGCAGTTACTATTTTGACAAAGTGAGATTTTGCAATCTGCTTTTTCAAGTCATGAAGAGGTTGGTTTTGCATCTTAATATGGTTACAAAAATAGACAACACCAACTCTAATTTAGAAGATCCTGAGTTCTAGGAGGAGAGGTAACCAAATTACCAATTCAATTCTTCCAGCAGCAAAAGTCATTAGCATTGGTCATGAGGCTCAATTAAATGGATCACACAAAAACTAATAACCTTAAATCCTGTTACACTTGAAGCTGACAGCAAAACTCCCAGATTCCAGTGGGTCTATCAGTCTATGACCTTGAAAAAGGAACTACGGTCTTTCAAGTCTATGACCTTGAAAGGGCCCAGAGCTTTGTAATGCTTTCCTGAGGACATACCTTATCTGCATATGCTCATACCCAGTCATGTATTTTGTTTGCACTTTAGATGAGGCTCCTAAACTGATTCACAGACAGTGCTGCCACAAGAGATGGCCAAGCCACCAAGAGACTCTACGGCAGTCTTCTAATAATGCCTGCCTTTTACAGAGGTTGACCTCTTTTCACCTTGTTAAAAGCAGTAAGTAGTAAGTAATAGATCTTGTCAAAGGTTGCTCTGTAGAATAACCTCTGGAGATATTAGATAGAGGTGTCCAGAGAAATACCACAAAAAGGTGCTGACAAGGAAACCAAGGGGATTATGATTAGGAAGTGTGAATAAGCTAAGGTTTCAAACATACTCAGATTTTGGTTAGAAATGCTAGAGTACAGGAAGGAAATGTTCTACATAACATCAAGCCACCAAAAAGCACACTTGAAAAGACAAGTTAAAGAGCCATCACACAGAGATTATATACTGCACTTGATTTAAGAAAAGCTGTAAGAAATGCAATTCCACACCTAATGGGATTAAGTAAGAATATCTTCTCCCCCCACCAAAAAAAAAAAAAAAAAAAAAAAAAAAAAAGCACTTGTAAGTCTCATGATAAAAACTGAGAAACTAATTTACTCAACAGCAAACAAAAATTATGTACCTAAAAAAAATTAATTTTTCCTTCAGCTGCTTTTTGATCCAATTTAGAACATTTAAATAAATCTAACCTTGTACCAGATCTTCCACCAGATGCTAATTCACAATAATAGGTTCCCATTTAAGACACCCACATTTCCTTTAAAGAGATGAAAATAGAAGACCCTAAAAACCTAAGGCAGTAGCATAACTAAGAATGATTATTTCCCCATGTACCTCAATTTCTGACTTCAACAATTATGCAAAGGTTTAATGGGAGATATATATATATTATTTTTATTTTTATTTACAGTGTTTTCAGAGGACAGACTCCGCTAACTTTATTCTCAATGAAGTTGCCATGCAAAGTCTTGGCTCCTCCCAACTAGTTTTTAACAGCTCCATCAGTTGATGAGGACATTGTTGCACTCTGTGGACGGCAGTTGAAGTCTCTGACCCAGTCAGATCAAACCAGATCAGATGAAGTTATAGAAAATGTTCTGGAGATCTGGCACTTCTGCCAACAAAAGGCTTCTACCCAGCATTTTGAAGTTCTCAGCCAGCCCAGCTCTCCAGAAGCTTGCTCCTGCTTAATACACACAGCACTGTTCTGTCTATACACACACACACGTGCAGTGCAGGTAGACAGCAAAGTTAAAGAAACCCTCCCTAAACTGAGAGAGCAAACAAATAGTGATAGATGGATAAACACAAAATTGTTTTGCATCAACCTGAATGGCGTTATACAGCACAAAGCAAATACTTATTTCTGAGTGATTTATTGCCTCGTGTCGTCCTTAAAATAAGTTATTTTCAAAGGAGATGCATCTCACTTTGAAAAAATGTTGAAATCGAGTATTCTGACTTTTTTGAATATTTTCCTTCCCTTTCATTTTGGCAGAAGCTACTCACAGAACTTGATCTGTGAACAGCTTCAGGCCTCCACATACCATGTTCTTCAGTGACTTTCTTCTCATGAAAGTCTTGAGTGAGCATGTTTTTCCTCCAGAAAAGCCCCTGGCCTGCCTTGCACATAGCAAGCATTTTCCCCCAGAGCTGCTGCTGTTTCTCCAACCGCAGGACACCAATCTTACCCCTGGCAACTGCTGCTTGCCTTAACTCAGGACGAAATGGGGCAGCAGAGAAACTGTGTGGCCCAACTGTCTCTTCTGCACAACGGAAAGGAAATCCCCTCTGTGCTAAATACAGGGTTTGGCGAGAGAGAAGAGGTTCTCTCAGGACCTTGCCATATTAGAGGCCATCTCACATGCACCATGCTCGAGAGCACAGGCTGCTCTAAGCAGAGCTGGTCTTCAGATGGACAAATAACCTGTGTTTTTTCTGTGGGCACCAAAAGGATCACACTGTTTTAGCATAAATTGTTGAGATAGCTATTGAGAAGACAGTGGGTACACGAGGAAGATGCTATCCTCAGAATTGTAAAAGGCTAAAAAAGCACAGCTATTTGCATTTTCATTTAAGTCTTTCACAAATATTTTTATTTCCATAGCATTAAGCACTTGCTTTTGCCCTTCTTTTCCCCAGCAGTATGCTGCACAGTGTATTGCTGTGTAACATTTACTATACATGCAAGAGCTTCTCAATACAAATCAGCATGCCTGCTTGCAGCCTTGGTTTTGGTCATAGAGTTCTGCCACGTCAGACTAAAAACAGTCGATATTTTATAAAACACATTCCCCATGTGATGCCTGCCCTTGTCAGGTGCTACGTGGCACTAAAGCCTTGGTAAATGTAGACATGGACATTTCCTGCCAGTATTTCCTAGGCCCTGGAGCTGAGTAAGAAATTTGCTTGAAATTTTACAAGGGCTCTCTGAAGACAAAAGAACACCCGGACCTGGGTAGCTGGCAATTTTTGTAGTTGGAAAGGCGCAAGGTGACTTCTGCTGCTGCATTAGCACACACTGCACGGCGTATGCTCCCATGCCACGCGGCTCAGTGGCTCTCCCGGTGCTGCATCTTCTCCTTTCTGAAGAAAGCCTCCTCAAAGGAAAAGACACAGCAAGGACCTCATTGTATGCAGCATGGCAAACTCACTTTGCTGCCAAGGCATCCTCACTATGCTTAAGCTATCTGAAACCAATGTAGAAAATTCAAATGTGAAAATAAAAATCTATTTCCATGACTTTTATCATAAGATAGTCATTATTGTATCTCTTATTGTCCTTATTATAAAATAATTTGGCATTAATTACGATGTTCTAAATATTTATCCTCAGCTTATTCTGCCCCCAAAAACTTTCAGTCTGTTGAAAAGCATTTGGCTGACAGTGCATGGACTAAAAACTGAACTGAAAACTGGAAGACTGACAGCCTAGAAATAGGCTATCCTTATATTTTGGGATAACAGCATTTTGGCAAGAAAAAATGTATGGAATCAGACAGTGCAGGAGAGAAAACAGAAGAAAACATCCTAACTGCTACAGAGGGTGCAGTGTTTCTAAGGTGTTTCCCTGTCTATCCTACAAGCCTCACTTAATTTGGGTAATCCAGTAAGAGGTTCAGGTGTATGGCCACAGTATAGCAGTAAAATGAAATATCTGGAACCTCATTTTTAGGATATTATTAAATTGATTGTCTCATCTGAGATTCATTGACTTTGTATTAAAAAGACCCTCCCATATTTTTCCACTGATGAAGGAAAAAAAAAATGGGGGGCTGGAGAGGAGTGGAGATATAATATGCATGGTTATTCACTGTTTGACATATTTGACTACACGTATTTGTTTCTCTCAAATCTGTTTAGTAAATACTGTTTTAATATACACTGAGGAATATAGTATCATTCTGGATGATATTAAAAATTGCCTTCAAAGGCATAAAATAGGCAGCTGTGTCCTTATTTAACGTAAGAGGCCAGAAATGTTTTTCTCCAAAACACCATTTTTGCAACTTTAAGGTACATGCAGAATATCAGCACTAATTGTCACTCATCATGTTGAAGAATGCCTTGAAGGCTTCAGAAGTAGAGAACATACTTTTTTAGCTCTCTTTTGAAGAGATGGAGGGTATCTCGATCTGCAACAAAGAGAGCTTTTCTCCCAAGAACTTGCTAGGAGTTTGAATTAATGAGGAATTAAGTTGCATCTCAGCAGTTTTACTACACTTTGGAGAAAAAGGACTCAATGCCACCAGTCCCTGAGTGCCCTCAATGCCCATTGACTTCAACAGGCATTGAGAAATGTCCTCATTTTAGTTGACATAGCACCTCACCGTATTAGATTGCCCTTCCCCTCCCTCCTAGGAATGAATTTTTCCCACTAACCATCCCATTTGTATTTTGGTTTGACTGGAGATGAAATTAATATAGATGTTTTGGTGCTGACAATGTCTCTGTCAAATTATATAGTGACTACTCCTGATGAAACTTGTTTGTTTTCACACCATCATCGCTGATGATCTCAGCACAGCAGTGCTCCGAGAATAATGGTTTAGTCAACTGCAAAGCAGCAGAAGGAACATAAAACAATGTGTGCTTATATAGGCCCTACATAAATAGTGCTTTTTAAAAATGTTTGACAATGAAATAATAGTTGTGGCTTTGTTTCTTTTTTTTTTTTTTTTTTAATAAATTAACCTCTGGATTGTTAAGGGTCCAGTGGACCTTTCCACACCAGAGACAATCGTAGGGCCTGAAACTTCTTATTATATCCTCCTACGAAGGGTATATGCAGATGCTGTTTGTTGTGTACCATTATCAAACAGGGGTAGCTTATCCCCACTCCACACAATTTCAGTGCAATCCTTGGAGCAATACCAATTTCAGAAGTTTCAGAGCTGACCCCATGTACCCTGGGCCAGTTCAAGAAAGTTGTAATTGGATGTACATGATTAGAGACTGGGGGACTGTGGGGCTGAACATCATCTATTTACTACTCTTTATAGTGTTTTTCTTATTTAAAACTCCTGTTGATTGCTCTTAAAAAAAAAAAAAAAAAAAAAAATCAGAGTGGCTCTGGTAGTGACAAGATTTTTCAGAATATTGGAAAAACTTTGTTCTCGTTTGTGGCCTAGGGCTCCACTGTCTTCCCATTTCTTTCCCCCTCCACCTCTCTCTTTTTTTTTAGAGGAAAAGGAAAAACCCCACAAAACTTCACAAACAAAACATGACTAAGCTATAAGGTGTCACTCCCAATTCATAACAGCATTATCAAGAGAGAAAAGGCACATCAGTGTTAAAATCAGGCAGTGTCACATCTAACTGAAACACTTGGTGGGCTTTTCGCCTACGTTATGCAAGCCTGAGGCCGGAGTGGCGACTGTCACAGCCAACGAGACACAGACAGATAGATGATGGAGAGTGCAGACTGCGCACCCACACATAAAGCTCGTGAGAGGAAGGAGAGCGCACGGAAGGAATATTAATTGAGCACAAAATAAGTATCCTCAATATCCCCCTGCCCCCTTAAAAGTGGCCACGAGACAAGGAGCGCTACAAACATGTTCATCCTGGGGAAACAGCCGCCCTTAACGTGACATGTCAGGCTAGCACTTTAATAATGGGATTTGCACAGCGCACGACTGATAGGCTACATGCAGAATGGACCCCGTGAATCTAATTTTCTCCTCAATGAGTGTTACACCAGCCTGTAACTCCACAGATTTCAATAGAGTTGCTCCGGATTTGTATCAGGGTGAATGGAGAATTAGGCTTTACTATGATTTTTTTTTTTTTTAAATCCGCAAGAATGTAATTCTCCTTACCCAGTCATACTCTTTTGATCTTTTCTACTTTCATAGCGGGTTATTTAGAGGAACTTGTCTTTTAAAGATTCACATCAAATTCCTGCTTTCTCTCGTTTTTTGCGTTAAACCAACAATTACTCAAATTTTACTTATTTCTGTTCTTGAGTCCATATTAGCTTTATTAGTACTGAAGAATGAAAAAGTAGTACAAAGATTTTAGAAAATGTTGTAGTAACATCATTCATTTTTTCCTCTACTGCCTTTTTAAATGCCTTTCCATTACACAGCCAGTTAAAATAATAATAATAATAATCTTCACACACTACACAGACGCACTTAAGGATATGGAAGTGAGGAAAGAAGGAAAATCCCTTAACATGTTTTTAATTACAAAATCTATTTTTCCCCTCATTTTGCACACCGTTGTGGAAACAGTTGTAGATTCTGATCTCATCAACCCCAAAAAAAAAAAAAGTGCAACACTACCACCCCCCCAAGTTTTCACAAGCAAAAAAAGCGTTTGGGTGTTTTTTTTTTTTAGTCACAAAAAAATGTAAGTTGATGTGGTGGTTGAAATTCTCACAAAACCTTTAAAAAAATATTTCTTCCTCCTAAAACACTCACTCAGGAATTAAGTTAAACAGCAGGTGGTAAAAGACAGTCCTGAACAAAGTGATTGATTATGTTTTCTGTACTCCACTGCTCAGCTTTTAGTTTCTTCAGGTTATAAACTACTTCAGTTCCAAGAACAGAAGTTTCCTATAAGTGAGGTATTCTCATGCCCAAATTTCTAACACACACAGTGCTCAGTGTTGGACCGGCATAATTCCAGGTCCTTTGCTGTCACACTCTCAGATCACCTTTGGAGTTCCTGTTTGGCTCCTAAAAATATTTAGTGACAAATTAATCCCTTGACCTGACCAAAACCAGGAGCAGGCCAAGATTAAACCCACTGGCTAAAATCAGTTCAGAGTAGCTCCTGCGGAGGTAGGGTTTACTATTCACAATTTGAAGCTCCTCACCTAGCAGCTCACTATTGCTATTAAATATAAGTTGTTGTTTAAAGTAAAATAAGAGGTATATTTGGACAGGGAATAATGGTAAACTAGTTCATACAACACTGAGTTACTGGTAGTTGGTTTGCAGAATCAGTGCACAACACAGCAACCTGATGATAACATCGCCTGTATCTTGGAGGGTTTTGTTGCTTGCCTAGACCAAGTGCTATTCTGTGGGTAACCACCGTACCAACTCAGCACTCCAGAACTGAAACATTTAAAGCACAATAGAGGAAAAAATACATATGGAGGGTGACGTGATAACCTCTCAAATTAGTGCTTACTGTAGCCGCTCACACAACACATCCTAACCCCAATCTCTAATTCCATTTGTTGTGCTACAGAGCCCCCTGTGTTGAGCATTACATACTAACTAACATTACTTACATATTCAAAAACCCTCAGATGTTAAATCTAGGAACCACTGGTCCAGGTTAATTACTCACCTTAGGCAAATTAATTCCCAAGTACTGAGCAAATAGCTCAAAAAAGCTGGCTCTAAACACCACTGTGCTATACTACATGCAGTAAAAAAGTAACTAAAGGCACAAACCCACAAAGTAAACAGGGGAAAAAACATTTCTGCCACTAAATAAGGAAAAGATTGCTCTAATTAAATATATTTCTCTAATAACTCCTGTATTAGATTTAGGGAGCATGCTCAAGGACAACTAGTTTAAGCTCAGCACATCCTTGGACAAACAAAAAACAAACAAACAAACAACTTAAAAGTACAGAAGTACACTGACACTGGGATTGAGTTCTGAAACTGTATCAGGCTATTAAGTGACAGGGGCACCCAAAGATGAGGCCCTCAGAAAGGTAAGAAACTGGGATGAGGGCACACAAAGAAAGCCCTCAGAGAAAATCCTGCAGGGGATGAGAAGGCAATAGAAACTATTTGAAGAGTTTATGCAGGTAGAAAGCTGAGGGTGAGATCAAACGATGCCCAGATCCTGAGTTATTACCAGAGGTCTCGGTACCCAAGTAAGAGTAATGAAAACATTCAGAGCCAAAGAAAAGTGGAACCAACTCCTGGTTCTGGCAAAGGTAGTACTGGATTTGCAGTATTTTCCCCCAATTAAATTCAAATCTCATTCCTCCCGTCTTCTTCTAAAGACATTGCCCTTTTCATCACCCAGCGAGTGGAGCTCTCTGGCCAAATGGGGCTGCACCCCACACCTCCACATCCCCTTACCTGGAACACTGCCACAGTGGTGACATGAACTGTCTCAAAGGATGCGATTATAAATGTGGGACACCTACATAAACACTGCTAATTGCAATGTTTTGAGGTATTTATTTGGAAGTTGTGTGCAGGACTGACTTCTGGAACAAATTCTCAAAAAAGGGGACGGAAACAAGAACCAAAAGCAAAACAACTTTTAAGCTAAGGAAATTGTAGTAAGCTTTCAATGTTTTACTTTGAAAATCCTACAGCCTTCAGCAAAATCCTTGGAAAATCTCTTCGTGTTTATAAAATAGCATTTGATATCACCATCTAGAAACGTACAAAGCAGCGCAACCAACCCTTCCTAAACTCTCTAAAGCCAAGTAACAGCTGCATTTCCCATGTGGTGGCTAATAAAAAAATGCTGACTCTCCGCATTTTTAATTACAGAGTAAAATAACACCTGAATGTAAAATAGTAGGCATACTATTATTTCAAAAGTGTCAGGGTTGCCCCTTCAACCAGAGCCACGATGTGAGCAAACGCTCAGTCCGCAAAGCAACAGAACAGCTCCTTGGATGCAACAAGGCACAACAGCTTTTCTGCTTCAACAAGTCTTCTCACCGCATCACTGGCATAATTATTTTATGCATGTTATGTGTGCTTGTTATGTATACCTGAGGTGATTTAAATCATTTCTTTGAGTATAACAAAAAAAATTATTTCCATAACAGCACTTTGTTTTTATGTGTCAAGTCTACGAAAGCTAATTTCTGTACTTATTCCTGTAATATGGCTTGTGTTCAAACGCAGCGTGGTAAGATATTGTCTGAGATCATTGTTTTGTCTGTGTCAAAGAACACTACACCGTAAAAGTTTCAAATTAACATAGTAATGTAAGTTTTAGTAAGAGGAAAAAGTGTTCTCATAGTACTTCATCCAAACCTTTGCTTTAATTTTGTGATCAACTTCAAGCATTTCTCAAGGCAGAAGAATGCGAAAGCCCCAAAAATTAGAGAGGTATATGAAGAGCTCCAGAGCATTATAATTTACAAAGCAGAATGCATCATTTCACTAGAAATCATTTTTATTTCAGGGGTTAAACAGCATGCAGCATGGAGAAGGGGTGAGGGCGAATCAACAGAAATTGTTTGGAGATGTTGCAGAGTGGCAACAACGTACCAAGATATCTGATCGGCCCTAGCATTAGTGCCTACGACTGACAGAATCTCAAAACATTTCAAATATTTCCACTAGGACTCATGCATTCACTGCAGTGAGAATCTATACATGAAAGATTAAGCCAAGTAAACTCTCTTAATTATATATGCCTACCTATTAATTTGATTAGTACGGGATACCAAAGCCAAAACAAAAGAATCACTTGGACATATGAAGCAGAACTGCAAGACCCATTGCTTTATACAAATATAGATGTTTCAAGCAATAGAGTCTACTGAATAGAGTATTCCTGTAACAAGTTACAAGAAAAATCAGTATCTGTGGGCCTTGAGAAAAAAAGTACAGTCTTGCTCCAAGAATAAATCGTATGGTCCTTGATAATGAAAAGATGCTTAAAGCCACAACAGTTTTGCTTTTCTTTTAGAGCAAAATCTTATCCAGAATATTTTTCTCATAATAAAGGGTTTATAAGAGAAATGTTCACTGGAACTAAAATTGAGCTCTAAAGACAGCTAATAGTATGAAAAGAAAGCGGTAAGTCCTCAAAGCAACAGGTTTCCAGAAAATCCAAAAAGTTAACTAACAGCAGAAATGGGATGACAAAGACTAGGGGATATCTTTGATTAAGTAAATTGTTTTAGAAGCAATAACAATCTTGCAAGAGCTCTTCTAATATTAAAGATCCTCATGCCACAATTACGGTCTCAGAAACAGATTATTACCGGGGGCTACATGCAGACAAGTTACGAAGTCTCAAATCATTGCAATACTTACTCATCTCAGGGAGGACTCTGCCCACACAAAACTAAAAGTTTCAGTACTTAAAATTACCTTCTAAAGGCAACGTGAGATTTCCTCCACCTTATCAACTCCAGAACAAACTCCAGCTCTCCCAGAAACAATCTTTTACAGAAGACTCCCCTGAGGCGCTCAGGATAAACGTAAGCAGTCGCAGTGTATTTTAGATTCACAAAGTGAGGAAGCAAACGTCAAATTAAAAAGCACATACTACTCTTTATCTATGAAAATAGTTCTGATAAATGGTGATATATATAAAATGGCAAATACAATCTCACCGCTATCTTTTCTACTATCTACATACGCAGTTTGCTTCCCTTTTATGTTAAATTAGCAGAAATAGAGTTCGATTAATTGAAGCTAAAAGATGAGCAGATATTTTGAATAGGGGGAGAGGGTTCTGATTGTTCTAAATGTGTAAAGTTTTACAAATCCTGTAGTTGTAACTTCTGGAGGAGTGCCATTCAATATTCAAGAGTGGCAAACAGAACTTATTGCTTTTTTTATAGGTTAATGTGAAACTTTTTGATATTAACTGATAGCCTGAGAGTCTCCAATTAAAACAGTAACACTTGGAGACGGCAGCAGTTTCTTTTTTATGCCATAAATTAATTATTTCTATTTCTTGCTTCAATGCATTTTAAGTTTTGAGACTTTGATGATCTCAACAGATGCAAACAAACATAAATCCCATCTAAGTTAACAGGGCAGCAAAAACATCCCAAAGTCTGTGGGCAGCAGTAGGTATCAGCACTTCAAGGTCCACGTGTGATGAAGAGGAATGAGAAATCCCTGGTTAGTTATCGTAAAAACAGGCTCCTTACCATTATCTGCAGAGTACAACGAGGTCCAAGTCGCTTTGTTCAACCACCACACCAACTGCTCTTTCTAATTCGTGACTTAAAAAAATATATATTAAAAAAAAAAAAAAAAGCCACACTTCCAAACACCTCCCTTTGCCAGTGATAGCTGGGGGAAAAGCTACCGAGAGCTTTTAGGCTTCAGTAACGAAGGCCATCAGAACCGTGCTTCATTAAGGGGGTGGAAAACAGCACAGTCAAGAGTCAGGTCCCAGGGTGCAGTGTTTTGCCCCTCTCGTCCTCTCCTCCGGCTCACCGGGTCTTTGAGTAAATGAGGCTAATTTTTCCAGTAGCCTTTAACTCCCCAGATTAACCGGCATGGAAAATGTGACTAAAAACTCGCAGCGCTGTCTAGCCTCCGAGCCAGCACAGAATCAACTTTGTTGGAAGTGTTGAAGGACACCTAGCAAGCTGCTACTTGCTGGGTTCATAACCCAGCGCTGGATGTGCACACACAGCGCAGGACTGCGCCATCTAGTTCGCTGCCGGCAGCCCTTGCCCTGCCCTGCGGGGAGGGGACGGACGGACGGACAGACGGACGGAGGGATGGATGCCTCAGGATGCGGGGCTTCAGCACTTGGCAGCGTTCCGTTCGCTAACGATACAAGTGTCTTGTGCGTGCGTGTTTGTTTTTTTTTTTTTCATGAAATATCGCCACCGAGATAATCCACGTCCCGTGGATATGGGAAAATTTAGGCTATAATAGCGCGGCGAACTTGTGCATCTATCTTTGATTTACAAGATAAAAGCAACTTTTAAATTAAAGAGCTTTTCTGCTAATCGAGCTTATTATGCCAGAGACGGGAATGATTTTCCTAGAAAGTTGTCCCTGTGTGCATGCCTATTATCTTTACTTTCCCCCTTCCACTAATGAGCATTTATCTAAAGAGCCTGTTAATCCTCTGATGTGTGCTTCTGGTCAGAGGTAACAGTTTGAATAAAACCACTAATCACTTATCACTAATCACTGATCATTAATCACACTTCTCCCCGGTGCTTTGCGACCTGCACAGCTCCCCTTGGGATTAAGGAGTCACAAACAAGGATTTTAGCCATTTCTTAGGAAGAATTCCCAGCTTTTGATACCGGCAACCGCATTCACCACATGAAAGTCACGAAATGCCAGGCGGGGGCTTTCATACACCGTACACTTTCCTACTGAAAATAAACCATCCTCTTAGGAAAGCCTCCCTCCTCCCGCAAAACCCCCACGAACTGCGCTTCGCTTTTTCCTTCGGCTCTCACCCTCCGACTCCCAAATTTCTTACAGCCCGGTTTCTGGATTATTTCTGCGTGACAGTTCCTTACAAGAAAGTTTCCTTCCACCGCTGCTGCTTGACGCACTGCTCGTTGTCCAAACGGCCAGACGGGGAAAGTCTGGTGCAAGCCAGCGGGTGAGGATCTCTGAAAACTGCACGGTCGCAAGGCAAAGCCCCAGCGAGATGCTTCGCAGCAATTAGCAGCCTTCCCCCCGAGCTTTGATTGCATCGAGCTAAGCACCGCTTCTCGCCGATAAAATATGGAAATCTTTTAAGCTGGCCGCTCAGCAAACTCCTGATATCGCTCTGGGGTTTCACAGAAACGCACATTTTCCCTTTATTCCTACCCACTCCTTCGCACGACCTCCCTCTTTCCGACTGAGCCCCGGAGCCGAGGGATCGCTGCCGGTGCCGGGACACAAATATTGGAGCAGGCAGAGTTGAGCGGGTCTCCCCCCACACCCCCGCGGCTCTCAGCCTCCCCAAAACTCCTCCGGGGGCACAGAGAGACCCCGGGCAGAGGCAGGGGGCGCAGAGCTGGCCGGGGGGTGACAAACGGGGCTGGAAGTGGGGTCAGTGTAAGGGGGTCCTCTAAGGGATCTCCCCCGCCCCGGTGCCGGCGGAATCCCAGCGGAGCATCCCCGGGGGGCACCGGCCCGCGGCGTGACGTGAGGGCCGGCACCGGGATCTCCCCGCGGGCACGGCGGCCGAGGGGCGCCCACCGCTGCTGAAGTCGCCCAGAAGTTTTGGGGAGCCGGCGGGGAGCTGGGGGCAGCTGTCAGCGCCGGGCAGCGCCTTCCCCATCCCATGCCACCCTTTTCCATGCCATCCCCATCCCGTGACACCCCATCCCGTGCCGTGCCATGTTATCCCGTCCCATCCTACCCCATCCCATGCCATGCCATCCCATCCTACCCCATCCCGTGTTACCCCATCCTACTCCATCCCATCCCATGCCACCCTACCCGATCCTACCCTACCCCATCCCACCGCAGGCTGCCCCATCCCCTCCCCTCCCCTCCACATCCCATCCCATCCCATCCCCAGGTGCCGTGCGCCCCCTGCCCCGCCGCCGCTGCCCTGCCCCTCGGGGGTCGCGCACGCCCCCTCTCCGCGCTCCGTCCCGGCGGAGCACCAACCCGTGCGGCGGCGGGGGGCTGCGAGAAGCGACCCCCGGCGCGGAGCCGTGCGGGGCAGCGCGGTGTTTGCAGGAACTTACCGCCCGGCGCGGCGCGGCGCAGCGCGGCGCGGCGGGGACGGGACCGGCGGCGCGGGCGGAGGAACCACGTTGTACTGAGGGAAGGTTACAATGCGTGCTATTTACAGCACCATTACATCACCCGCCGTGACGTCACGTGGGATTCCTGAACTTCTAAATCATTGCGGGCCGGCGCGGGGGGGGGGGGGGGGGGGGGGGCGGAGAGGGGAGGGAGAAGGGGGGGGACGGGGAGAGCTGGGGGGCGGGGTCTGAGTAAGCCACGCCCCCCGCGGGGTGAGTCATCGGGAAGGGAGGGCACGCCCCCTGCCTGCCCCCCCCACCACCCCCCCGCCCCGTGGGGACGTCTGTCCGGCCGGCCGTCTGTCCGCGGTGGGGAGCTTCCAGAAGAACTTTTTCTTTTCCTTTTTTTTTCCTTTCCTTTTTTTTTTCTTTTTTTTTTTCCTTTTTTTTTTCTCTTTTTCCTTTTAAATTTTTTTCTTTTTTCCTTTTTCTTTTTTCTTTTTTCCTTTATTTCTTCTTTCCTTTTTTTCTTCTTTCCTTTTTTATTTTTTTTTCTTTTTCCTTTCTCCTTTTTCCTCATTCCTTTTTCCCTTTTCCTTTCTCTTTTTTCCTTTTTCCTTTTTCTTTTATCTTTTTCCATTTTTATTTTTTCTTTTTTCCTTTTCCTTTTTTTCTTTTTCTTTTTCTTTTTCTTTTTCTTTTTCTTTTTCTTTTTCTTTTTCTTTTTCTTTTTCTTTTTCTTTGTCTTTTTCTTTGTCTTTTTCTTTGTCTTTTTCTTTTCCTTTTTCTTTGTCTTTTTTCCTTTTTCCTTTTTTTCTTTTTCCTTTTTCTTTTTTTCTTTTTTTATTTCTTTTTCTTTTTTATTTATCTTTTTTCATTTTTTTTTCTTTTTTCCCTTTTTTCTCTTTTTTTTTTTCATTTCTATTTTCTTTTTAATTTTTTTTTCCTAGAAACAGAGGAAAATCCAAAAAGGGTATACATTGTGGGGGGGAGACACACCCCACCCACCCCCCTGTGCCCAGCCCTACATGTGTCCTGCCAGCCCCACAGCACTGCCCCTGGGGAAACCCCTTTTGGGGTTTCCTTGTGCCCAGAGCTTATCCTGGCTCATAGAGCTGCAGCCCCAATCCCACAGGTTCCCCTCACACAGAGTTGCTGTGCCTGAAGAGACACACGGGCATCAGCCTGGTGCTTGCTGCTCCGGTGCCAGGGCCCTGCTTTATTTCCCCGCAGGGCTTTAGCCCCTGGGGTGAGCAGTGAGAAAACCTCAGCATTACAATGCAGGCTCTTGGGATCTGCACAGGCGCTGCTGGGTTTGGCACTCAGTTAACACAGGAGAGAGTGATACAGCAGGCAGTGCCACGAGCAGGAGCTACATCACAAATGGCAGTAATACGGGGCACTACTCCCAGTTGTACCCTTCTCCTCAGGGTATCTAATAGTAGTCCTCGGCACTGGCACTTTATGCAGGATTTAAGCAGGTAGAAGTAGATCCTATCAGTGACTATCAGTAGGTTTCGAGCTCATTCAGCTGCTTACGGTAAGGCTCAGTGATGCTGTCCCTAGAAGTGTTTTGCCAGGTGTTATCCCTGCAAACTGCACATCAAGGCGTGCAAGGCATCTTCCTTCTGAACGTCCCAAAATGATAAACTATGGCAATGACTAAACTAAGAATCACAGTTACTTCTGCCACACAGGAAGGTTTTTATCATACAGAAGCACCACGGAGTTATTTAAGGACATGGCAAAAGATTTAAGGGCAGGAAGCAGCTCTGTATCTCTCGTTGGAATATCACCACGCAGTCTGGGTACCTGCACCTTTCACAGATGCACAGCAGGGCTGTCTATTACTGTGACTTTTCCTGTGGTGGGCAGAGCAGTTCCTTCTGCAGGTTTCTCTCTGAGACCAAAATGAAACCCACGATGGAGAATTCAGCTGCCAGAAAAGGGTAACAGGGCCCAAACCCCTCAGATACCCGTGTAGTTGGGATGTTATGGCAAACTGGACACATGTAGAAAAAAAAACAAATGCTAGATGGAATATGAGCCATAGCTTCATGTTACTGACCTACTGGTGTGGCTTTCTTACAGATGATATTACAGACCACCAGTGACAAATTACAGTGATTAAATAAGACTTTGGGTGTGCAGTGCACTTTAACTTAAGAAATTGCATTTAAAGTCCCTGACTTGACCATTCTGCATATCTTTTTGCCCTGTCCAGAGTGTTTGTGGAAAAAAACTTTAACAGCAAGATGAAACAAGACCACTGCCTGAGTCAGATCAGTCCTCTTATGTGCCCCAGACCTATTTGGACAAACGCCTGCCACTCACTCGAGCAGCCGGGTAGCTCGCTGCAGCGCTCTGAGTGTCTGCCATGGGAAGGGGGTGACGAATGCTCTGGTACGTGTCAGTGTTGGTTTTCACTGACAGCAGAGCAGAGTGACTCTGGATTCCTGAAATGAGTCTCAGGTCCCGAGGGGAGATTCTCGACTCTTGAAATGAGCTGTAGGTCCTTGGGGGGGATGAGCACAGAATAGGGCCCCAGTTCCTCTCTGGTTAAGATCTGCTGCAGTATGTCACTGCTTGTTGCTTCCCCCCATGCCCAACTTCTGCTTCAGTTGTCACCGCCAGCTCCTGTTGCCCTCTTCTAGCTCTTCCCTTCCTTGTTTCTGGTTTCCTCTTGTCTGTCACCCACCTTCTCTCCATCCTAAACTAGCTAGTTTCTTACCACACACCAACCTCCGAATGGGGATGTGAAAAGCAGCACCGAGAGGTGCAGCCCCATTTTGTTCTGCATTCACTTCGCTGCCTGGCGGCTGAGCAGCTCACAAAGGAGAGTGAGAAATTGCCTCGATCCTCCAGGACAGAGCACAGGGAGCAGAGAAGGGATGCTCAGGACATGTACCTGCTGAGTTCGTGATGCAAACTGAGGGGTGCCCTATGGCACGAGGAAGGACCCTGCCTGCAGAGCCGCTGCCTTCCCGCTGAGCTGATGGGCGTTTGCGTGTTGCCGACGTGAAGAACAGCACTTTAATGCCAGCTTCTGGGAAGGTGGTTTAGATTAGCATATTCTGCTCGGCAAATCAGAAGTGCACGCAGAGCCAGCGAGCACAGCTCAGCTGACGAGCTGTAACTTGAGACCGCGCTCTGTACTGGGGACAAATTTGGGCAAATCTTAGAGGCTAATCAAAGGCACGTCCCGAAACAATGAAACGATTTCTGCAAAACTTGGAGTTCCTTCTCCAAAAGGGAGAGATGTTCCCAGCAACAGACTTGTGGGGGCTGGGGTAACGTTAGGCAGGCACATTCACTTTTTCAGGAATATTGTTTCTGGTATGACTGAATTTTAGAAGCAGCTTTCCAAAATTCTCCAGCCTAGGGCACACACCTGGCATGGAAAGCTTCATCCTGAACAGCTCCAAACTTGGCAATGTTTTTCAGTGATTAAAGAAACACATAATGAAACGTACTAAGTAATCAACTACGTGAGGCACTACCTGTTTTATCTGTAATGTTGTTTCATAATTAATTTAAAGGTATAAAGTCACATGCCTCTTTGCTGTTTTTACACCCAGGCTTTTATAAAACTGCTTTCTTCTGATGGCAAAATCACTACTTAAAGACTTCTATATATTATATGTTCTAATCAATGTTCCCGGATAGGTCTTTGCCATTTTGATTCTTTAATTATAAAACCCAAGAAGAAGAACATACTCTTTACAGCAGTAGCTTAATTGGTATGAAAACTGCTCTGATTTTTGCAGTGAAATGAATTAAAATGATATTTTACTTGATTGATAGTAAATGACAGTAGTGCTGTTTCAGCAAACACCTAAAATCTTTGTCATATCATTAAAATCACTGGTAAGTGAAGATATTAAAATAATTATGGGAGTTTTGTATGTCAAATATCAGTCTCAGTAAGACACTATTGCTGTCACATAAAATTAATATTTACTGCTGGCACAGATGAATATTGTACATACCTGTTCTTCCTATAACATCATTAACCACATGTTTAACTAAGCTGCTGCCAGCACTGAGTGTTACTCTCAGCTTTGGCCCTTGCAATTATCTCATTACAAGTACTTTTCAGCAATGTCTTTTGCTCTAATTGAACAGTAATTTATTCACCTCCTTACATGCTACCAAACACTTCAGATCTCCACATTTATCATGTGAAACTATCTGGAAAAAAAAAAAAAAAAAAAAGTTTAAAAAATGGCATTCAAAGCTCTTTTCTCTTTTCATAAAGATCTATAGTACTCACACAGAAACGAAGACTTAGATAAGAAATGGAAAGGGGAAAAGTCATTTCTAGATCTTAACATGTTCTTTAACCCATGGCCATAGTAAAATGCATTTTAAAAGGGGATACAAATTATGCTATTTTATATGTAGTAATCCTAATAATATCCTGAACTAATGTAAATCTGGTATTTTTAGTGCAACGCTTGGTTCCTTAATTATTGCATCTCTGTTCAGATCTCAACTCTACTTTTTTACTGACAGACTGAAAGGGATATGAGCAAAGAGAACCAAGTACTCACTGCAGTTTCAGGGGCTCACTAGGAAGTACCAGATTAATCTTAAAGCTGAGACAGAAAGTGGAGGATGAGTAGAGTTAACCAAAAGTTAGAGGGCATTCAACATAAAGAAAAATTTCTATTAGCTGAAATTTAAACAGTAAGCAATGTTCCTGTTCACCTTTGTCATTTCTCCAATGGGCCAGAGAGGAAAGGAAGTGTGATACATTGCAGGGATGTGAAACAGTTATGTGGGATACCAAATGTGTCATATCTGCATTTCTTCACTCTGAGTACATCTCTTCACCCATTCATCTGATGGACTCACCTGTACTGAATGACATTTCTCTGTCTTAAGCAGGTGACATGAACTAAAGGGACCCAGATCTCAGCAGGAGCAGTTACAAGGCAACAGAAGAGCTTTGTGAAAGAAGATTAATTTGCCCTGCTCCTTCTACATATACTTTTAATATGGATTCACAAGGGAAAATATTTGGTTTTGTGACAGCATTAATTGCTGGAGTTTTATGTTTTCTGGAAATAAACATGCCTAGTAGCACCTCCTGGGTTTTGCAACAATGAAATCTTAATTCTCTCCTATCTCTGAATGATGCCCTAGGCTGTGGCACTATGACAGATAGTGTGTGACACCGATAATGGATCTAATAAGGGATTAATGTTTCTTTGACAGCATTTATCTGCAATGGCAAACTGACTTGAATTTGTATGTGTCAAATGAGAGCTGTCTGCCTCTTGCCACATCTATGCTGTGGAAGCCACAGACCAGAAATGTTGCCATTTCTTTTCCATTCCCTGATCCTGTGAAGGATCAGACCACTAAATCTCAAACTCCTTGTCTGAATTAAACTGCTGAGTGATGGTATGACAAAGCCAGTGTGCATTACTACTGAGGAGCAATAGAGCTAGGTGTCGGAAGGATGTATGTAATACATGTGATATAATGTTGGAAGGAGGCTCTCTGTAGCCATGTTGAATTCTAACTCATGTTAGAGATGTGCTGCTCAGGTAGATACAACTGAACTTTGAGAAACATTTCAATGACAGATTTAGCTCTTCCAACATTACCCAAAATGTAATAACTTATTCCTTGTTTCTCTTTACTCTTGGTATGCTTAGTGGAGCCATGGTTTATGTTTGTGCCATGTAGAAAAGGGCAGGAGAGCAGGGAGGCATAGTCCTTTCTGCAGATAAGATGCTGGTGGAAGCTAATGTATAGAGAAGGCTGTGTGCAGACCAGTGAGAGTAGCCAGGGCACATGCAAGGCCGAGAACTGCAAGACTGAGAGTCAGCTCTCCTCTTTCTCATCATTTCTCTTGCTCCACTCCAGAGACATCCCAGCAGGTCCAGAAGCACACTGTTTCTCTGACCTTATCTCCTCCAGATCTCAGCACACGTCTGTTCTTGATGCCTGTTCTCTCAGCTCTGACAGGCAATGTCAGTGCTGGATGCCCATTTTAGCCCCTCATCTCTTGTGTATGACTAGGGGTTCTCCCAGTCTCTGTTGCAGCAGTATGCCATGTGGTCTGTTGCAGGGAGTTTGAAAAGAAAGACTATGTTTCCTTCTACATCCATAAAAAATAAAAGAAAGTCTGTTTGCTCCATACTTGGACACCATTATTTCATGTTTTGTGGGATGAAATTACAAAATTATTCACATTATTACTCCCCCACAGAGCTCCTGCATCGCTTCTTTTACATTTAATTTACCCTTTTTAATGCTATGCTTCTTGGATAACTAGTTATATTCTGATATTGTTGTTTAGTGCATGAATATGGAAGTCTGGTTTGATACACATTTTCTGGGTAATATAGCTCCAATCAGACACATATGGAGGCTTATATAGATAATTGCTGTTTGGCTGTTTTTTGGGGGGGTCTTTTCTGTTGTCCATTGTTGTTGTTTTCTTTAGTCTTAGGAGTAGAATGAGAAGTAATAGGTGGAGGAGATGACATTTTTGTATGTTTCTGAGAGTCTAATCTGGAAACTATATTTCAAAAAGGAGGAAAACCCACAAACTTCTACAAACTCTAATCTGCTTCCTTTTGTCACATCTCTTATTAATGGATGGAATATTTATCCATAAAACCCATGGGCTCATGTCACAGAAAGATCTTAAAGAAATTGTAAGTGCAATTAAGTTTGTTTTTTTTTTGTTGTTGTTGTTGTTGTTGTTTTGTTTTTGTTTTGTTTTTGTTTTTTTGTTTGTTTTTAAAATCAGACTCTGTCTTACCACTTCTGTTCTTGCAGATGTCAAAAACGTCAGATACAAAGGTTGCTCTTCCTCCTTTAAATGTGATATAATGTTGCTCACACCTTCATATGACTCACTTTAAATTTTTGCTGCTCAAAACAGAAGGAGGGGAAAATATTATTCATGAGAATCTGTAGATACTCTATTTCAAATGTTTCTACTAACAATGCTGATCACATCAAGCTGCTTAAAATCCCAAGAGGCAGGGAGAAATATGTGACCTGTCCTTAACAGAGAAGTCCCACCGAAACTCAGTTTTGTTGATCAAGGGTAAAGGTGTGTTAAGGGCTCCTTCTCTAGCCCAGGACAAGGGTTGCAGAGGGATTGTAATGGAGCCTCCCCACAGCCCTTGGTTTATAACACCCATTACAGTTCTCTGCATAGTCTGCTGTTAGGCTTTGTGCAGGGAGGGTCAAATTTCTGCCTTATTTTTCCAGCCTAAGAGTTGAGAAGAATAACTCCAGCAGTTCCCATGTAGTGGCAAAGCTAGTAATTGTGACAATGCAGCAGAAGGTAAAAGGTTTGCTACCCGTCAGCAGTGCCATGATTCCAGACAAACCTTGGTGACAAAAATCAATAATGACTTTCTGGTGGGATTTGACTTTGACACGTGTGAAGAGCAGTCCTTCACACGTGTGAAGATCAGGAAGAAATAAAAAGCCACAGCAGCCCAAGGGTTAAAATATTTTCTTCTAAAAGAAAATGACTAAAAATCACATAAGTAAAACAAAAATCAGTCTGCTCTACTAAACCTCATCTGCCACTAAGAACTTACATAATATACTGCTGACATCATGACTGTATAAATTACATGGTACTTTCACATGTGACATAGAGATTATATTACTACTGCATGGAAAGAAAAGAAAAAAAACCTTTTAACTTCCGATTTTTAATTTAGGATGAACTACTGCAGTATGTATTATAAAATTAGACACACATGCCAAAACAACGACAGCAGTATGACTTTTTAGTACTTTTACCCCAACAGGTGCAAAAACATTGGTTTAATCAAAAGCTTATAGATGCACAATGCCATTTTTAGAAAGGGTATAGCTTTGCTTTCATTCTTGTAATGCAAAATGTGTCGTATGTTTTACTTTAGCTGAAGTACAGAATTGTGTTTGTTGCATTTTGCTGCTGTAAATCCATGGGTAAAATCCTGGCTTCAACAAAGTCAATAGGAAAACTCCCTTGGATTCAAGGAGGCCAACATTTCATCCCGTGTCTGCAATCAATCATTAAAATGCAGCAGGCTCCAATGAGTGACTACACAGGAAAAAAATTACAGCAGAATACTTTGAGTAGTTTGCAAATATTTTAGAGACTTGAGACTCAGGAATAATGCCTCTCCTAGTTACTCCTAGAAAAACATTTACAAAACTAGTACTTGCATGTAGGTGACTTCCAGATTGTATTTGCAAAGTGTGTTCTGTATTTGACATTTAAAAATACATCAGCTTTAACTCCACGTCTTTCTCAGTGATTCCCTTGTTACTTTTGTAAGTTTCTGTTGCACATTTCATTCTTTGTTTGCAAAGGAGGATGATTCTAATATCTTCACTTCCTAGATGGAGAAATTAATTAATCTCAGAGGACAATGCAAGAAAGCAAGACAGATGAGTATTTGTAAAGTAAAGTGTTTTATTTTGCCAAGCATTAAGTTTGTCTCTGAAGTTCAGCACAGTAGTATGAAAAAGAAGAAATGACATATGAAAGCAACAGAAAATTGAGAAGTAGGACTACAAAGTACATGGCATGAAGACTATTTTCCTCTTCTCCTCCCCCATCTATCGCAGATCAAGCAACATGCCGTATGTTCCAAAGACAGTTATATTTACATAATATTTAATGCAGGCAAATTAAAAAGGCTGTCCAGGGTTTCTAAAATAAAAGGTACATGAAGTGCAGTGAAAGCTGCAAGGAGAGCTTTTTCATATATATTACACAAAGTTACAAATAAGACAGTTATTCAGACATAGTTGAACTTTAGCTAACAGAAACACTAGCAACCAAATTAGCGTTATGTAAATAAACAAAAAATTCCAATTCAGACTTCTCAGGGGGTAAGCGAGTAAATCAGAGTGATACAGTAAATTAATTCCTGCTTTTGAAAGTGATGTATTTCATTCGGAAGAACAACAATAAAAGATAATTCCCAATATATTTGTCATCATAAAAGTCTTCCAAGGCCCCCACAATAAATTACAAGGAAGCATGGGTGGATAGGGTGCTTTATATGAGTAAATAACAGTGAAGCATGGAAATTTTATCTCATCTTTCCAGCTCAATAAAGGCCACCTTACATTCAAGGGAATTTTACTTGAATAACTGCTATATGAAATGCACACAGTACCAATGGTCCCCACTCATATAACTAGGACAGACATATCAGAGTCTGAAGAAGAACCGGAATGGGGAATAAGACAGCTTTTCATATTCTCTGCTCCTAGAAAACATGAACACACTTAAATATCTAGGATGGATCACCTAGTTCCTTTAAGCAAACAGCACCACTAAAAATCGTTCAGCTATACTAAGGCTGACTAGAAACACTTTTAGGAAATGCAGGTGCATCATGGAAAAAGAGAGAACTTGTTTTTCTGAAGCTGTAATTCTAAACTGTTCTAAGCATTGTTTTAGTGGCTAAGATAAATAGCTCATGTCAAGAGAGAAAACCGACGCAACTGCTGCCAGAAGATCTGATGACACTCAGCTCAACCTAGCTGAGTAACCCAGCAGCACTGGGGTGAGAGTGGAAATTAAATGGTTGGACAATGATAGAGCTGGGTTTCTTTAGAAAAAAAAAAAAAAAAAAACTACCTGGAAGAACACAAAAACGTAACAGCTTATTTGTGTGCAGGACAGTAGAACAAAAATAATTCAATCTCGACTGAGACATCCATTTGTTTGTGAAAAGCCCTAAGAGATGACAAAAAGCCTGCTGAAAACACAGGGGGAAACACTTATGCTGAAATCCTAGACCCAGTGATGCTCATACAAGTTTTACTGTTAATTGCTGACTCGGTGTTTGCTTCCTAGTTTTTCCCCCACTGAGGAGGACATACGGGACACACCAGGTAAGATGATCAGAGGCATGGAAGAAGAGCTGTGAGTTACTGGAATATACACACAGATAAATGCCAAGGCCATTGATGACTCAGGATTGAAATTAAGAAGAGAAAGTTTGCCTCAAATACTGTTGTTGCTAAATATTTCTAGAAGAGAAAGACCAGTAATATTGGAACCAGGAGCTTAGCATTTCCTAAGGAGTTTAATTTCTTGGGGAAGCATTAGGCTTGAAAACAGAGCAGAAAATAGCTTGGCAATCCATGAGATGTAGCATGCAAGGACATCTTCAGGGAATCAGAGAAGTACAACTGATCAGACCTTACAGGGGTTATTAGACACTTGATTGTACCAGTCAACCTTATTTGAAGATGGTGAATGCTAGCATATAATTACATATTTGTTCAGCATCTTTAGAGAAACACATGACAACTTCTCACACTTTGTAACTGAGAACTTTTTCAGCGTTTATAAGCATGATCTTGAACTTTGTTAGTGTTCAAAAAGCAGAATAAAAATGAAACAAAATACATTAAGTTATTTAATATGAAAATAAATATTTGTGTTTTAATAACTATTGTAAATTGAAGGAAAACACTTTCATTTTTTGTTTTGTGTTGTTTTAAAACAGCTCTTAAAATCTACTATCTCATCATGAGGTGGTGTTTGTTTTGTTTTGATTTGTTTTTTTAGATGTGCAGGGGGGGGTTAGCAGAATCCATAGGCTGTGCCCGCACAGACAAAGCCCATATGGGGCAATGTAAACTCCGAGCCAAGCCTACTATCAGAGATATTAACACAACCGATTATGTTGATGGAGCAAAGCCACTATTTTTATCTTACCTGAGATAAGGCACAGAGGATATAAATTGCTGTATGAAAGGCAAGGGATTAAAAAAAGGGGGGGGGGGGGGGAAGGGAAGGAAGAAAAGAATCATTTTATTTTAAAGGCACAACAACAGTTAAAGACTAAAAGGGAGAGAAACGGATATTATGTACGTTTTCTGTCCCCACAGTCCCCAGGAAGACAAACAGGAGCGAGGTACAGCACCTCCCATGGGAGCCACAGAGCCAGCTGAGGCTGTGGGGCTGAGCATGGGGCTGCCTGTGGCCCAGGGCTCCACAGCAGACCCAGCTTCCATTGTACAGCAATTAGTAAACCTCCTTAATTCCCTCATCCTACAGAGTACTCAAGGCACATTTGCCACAAACACCTGAAAGCAACCTCCCTGGACCAGTCCTGTCCCTGTGGTCAGTGCTCCAGCACCTCCAGGTCCTGCACCCTGCACCAAAGCACCACCAAAGCCTGGCAGCTATGAGATTCAAGGTCTGAGAACTGAAAGATCCTTTTTAGTAAAGATTTCTTTCCTTTTTCTTTGGTGCTTTCCTGCGAGGTGAGCATTAGCTAGCATATGTGGCTAGAGAGCAGGAGGCAGATTTGTTTGCTGCACTGAATTTTTGTCATGAGGGCTGTGTTTAACCATTTTCAGGATGTATTTCACCTCCTGTTGCTTCAGAGCTCGAGACCAGAAGCAGAGCTAGTTTCTGCATATGCCACATCGGGGAAAGAAGATGAAAACGTGCAAACGGATGTCTACACAGCCCAAGACGAAGCCGACAGACGTTTGTTTGGCATGCAACCCCCGTGATACATGGATCACTGGCATTCCCTGCTGCCAAATCCAATGTTTTGAACACAGCTCTGGTTCCTCTGAAAACAGCAGCAATGTTTCTGGTGATCTGGATGGAGGTAAGGTTTCATCAATGAGCATGATCATGGGAATACTCACTGACCTGCCTCAGATGCTGACTCGAGGCACACAAACCTGCAGGCAAAAGTCTTGGCGACTGATATACTGACATAAGGCAGGCTTCTCAGCCACGAAACATTAACTTCCTCGCAGCCCTCAGAGCAATATATAACCCCCCGCTTTTGTATTAGCTTGCCTAGGTTAATTTCTTCAAAGACAGGAAACAAAAATTAAATAAGCAGAAGTTTTATATCTCCGTCGAGATATAAATGTCAAACAAAAACCACCCTAAGAAATCTGCATTGCTAGGATGAGCAGAGTAGTACTGCTTCTGATTGTTTTATGCTGGTGGTTTTTAATTCGATATATGTAAATCAACCCCCCATTTAATTGTCAGCCCAGCTGCAACACCTTGTTGCTGACATATGCAGAAATTTCACTAACCAGACTAGCTAAACGAACTGCTTTTTTCAAGCTAAAGTGTCAATAAGCTGTATCAGCTCAGAAAGTCAAGAGTAGGTGCATTGATATCACCACAGTTACAACTGCTACCCCTGATTAATGTGTTAACGTCACAAAATAGTTTTCATTAGATAACTTCTTAAAGTATATCTTACCGCTTTGCTTTCATATAGGGTGGAGAACAGTGGTAAAACGCTGAGAATGTAAAACACTTTTCCTTTTATTAAATAAAATCTGCTGTGTTCTTAGTACTTTGTTCATCACAGCATTATTTCATGAACACAAGGCATTATTAAAAAAAAGTGATCCCTCCCCAGTCTCCCCAGCAAAGCTGTACAACATATCTGATTTATCAGCAAGTTATTTGGAAATATACCTAATAGGTGTATCTTACCATTTTCAAGACACAGGTTAAGACTCAGGCTCTGCTTCATCTCCAGTGGTAACAAGTTCTGTAGCTCCAGGCCTTCTGTTAAGAATGCTTGTGCTGTTCCCCACCAGTTACATCACCCCGTTCATCCCAATTACATACACCGTAGCTGATGTAGTGCTTTAATAATTTGTTTTATTTGTGTGCTGATTAAAAATTTCTAGATCAAACATTTAATGAAAAGCTCTCCAACCTGACAGGTTTGCTGCTGAATGCAGTCATTTACAACTCAAAACTTATAATAACCAGAGCAAGTGTTGGAAAAGTTGTTCATGCCAAATGCTCAGCAACTGACATATATAATCTTATATCTTTTCATTCAGACCTTTTTTTTTTTTTTTTTTTTTTTTTTTTTTAAATCTGAGACCTAATTATATCGGTTGTAACTGTTCTGAAATGAATGGTGGCAGGAACTAATACTTGTTTATTTTCTTTCCTGACAAGTACTCTGAATAAAAACAGTTTCTAGACATGATGGAATGACTTTTCCTATGACTCAGACACATTCAACGAAATAAGGTTTGAAGAAACCGGAGCTTGTTTTCTGTCTAACAATAGTAATTGAAAATACCCAGAACTTTTAAGTATTTACACCATTTAGAAACATAGGACTAAAAACTACATAGGGAGGCCAGAAAGTCTCCAGCAAACAAGCTCCTGCCCTGAGCTTTTTCATTTCAGTGAGATACTGCACTTATTCACTCAGGTTTATTTCAATTTAATGAATTTCTCTTTTCAGTTTGATTTCATTTTTTATTTTTAATTTACAGGTGCCTCTTAAAGTAAACAGTCATATTTCCAACTGGCAACATATTTGATGTTCTTCACAACTCCAGGGCAAACTGGAGTTTTAAAATAAGCTACTTAATAATGTAGGAAAGGCACATAAAACTCCATGTTTATTTCCATGTTGCAAAGATCTAAGCAGCTCACTTTTTGCAAACTGCTTAGCTGCCAGTACTTCAGTTATTTCAGCTTCTTTAAGGAGTAAGCTGCAGAGTTTAGCTCTGCTTTATAAAGTTATTTTAAAATTTTGTTGTTGCTCTGTAGTAAGGAGTTTAGAAGAAATTAAATATCAGTAAATTTTATTTGAAAAATGGGTGGAGTCTATGATGAAAAAGAGAGATACATCTGTCAAGTTAAGTACAGTAATTGAAATGGCATGAAAATGCTTTCAAAATACATATTAAAAAATAAAATAAATAATTAAAAACTAACTTATTGAATACCTTTGTCTATATTCTTCTTTCTTCCCTAACAATGCAAGCATATTTTCTGATCCCAGGAAAGCATTCAGGCTGCCGATTGTTCTCCTGCAATTGCAATTAAAGCTACTTGGCCTTTGACCTTATGTCTCACGCTCAAAATGTGCACCGTGTACAAACCACAGAGCACTCCCTGCTGCATCTGCCTGCTGACAGCACCTCTGACTCATCAGCTCTAACCCTGAAATCACACAGTCGATATCCCTCTATGCAAATGCCATCTTCGAGCAGGCTTTCTGTGGAGCATGCCAGAGCGGCAAACTGGCAAAGACCTGAAACCGTATCAATATTCCCAATTTCAGAATGGTTAGGATGCATTGGCGGTCCTGGTGCTGGGTAAGTAAAGGACTGTGATGCTATATATTTTGCAGTCAGAAGGGTAGGTTTGCAACAGGGCTGGGGCTGTTTCTAAAGCAAACACTCCCCAAAAAGCTCGCTTAATCCTCGGGCAAGCTTTTGTAAAGCTGAACAAGTTCAAGTTCGGCTCTGCGCTGCCTCCTGGGCTATTCCTCATCAGCGGGCTCCCTCTAGAGGGAGCCCGGGGCAGCTGCTGGGGAGCCTGGCCTTCACCCCAACATCAGCACGCACATCTGGATGCACACGGCCAGCGCTGCCCTGCTTCTTCCTCTGGCGTGGAAAAGGCAGCAAAAAGCCCTGGCATGTCTGCTCTGGAGAAGCTGAAGGAAAGCAAATTCCTAGCGTTGTCCACAGCAGTTTCAGCAGCACAGTTGTGCTGTTCTTGAACTTACTGGCACGCTTCTTCACCACCACCACAGAGATCAGCAGGTGGATTTCCAAAACACAGACAAAAGGAGAGGTAGATTTGGGGTGAGAGTGGTGTCTCAGAGTGTCTTGGAGTTAGCGTTTCTGCAGGAGTTGTAAGAGAGAGTTTAAGCTCAGGCTTTCACGGCTGAGCAGGAGCAGCATCCCTGTTTCCTCACCCTGCATTTGGGTGCTGAAATTTTGGCCTCACTGGCAAATCCCAGCCTGCTCTAGGGGTGCACACACTGGGCTCAGCACTGCAATGCCACAGCACCTGCCAGGGGAGTTCCATCCGCTGCCCTGACCTCCACCACCAGTCCCAAACATGCTTCACCGTCTCAGAACACATTATTCCCAATCACAAACCAGAACACCTTTGTGATTTAGATTGTTTCTTTCATGCTACATGAATGCAATATTCAGTATGGCAGTTTAAAATACCATTTGTACCAGAGTACCTGAAATACATTACTATATGATGTTATAGATGTTGTCTGTAGTAGTGACAAGAAACTAAACAAGTCATACCTACATGTGATGCATTTTCAAGTAATTAAAAAACAGTTCTAGAGTTGCTTGGGTTTTCTTGATGCCAACTTTTCTGCTGCCATCAGAAATAACACGCATTGCTGTGAACACATGAAAGCAACACAGTGTAGCACAGGGTCTATGACTCCTGGTAATTCATCCCCTGGAAAAGTACAACTCCTTCCAGCAACCAGAGAAGTCTGCATGAATAGCACAGATGAGCTTCCTGTAGGTTTCAGACATACACGATAGTGTGGATGAATCTCACCTGTAGTTTATATCATACTTGCACTTAAATACTGTCCCTTAAAATCTGATTTATCTGTACCAGTAGGCATCTATATTTGGCCAGTCTCACCTCCAAGTAAGAATGCATTTAGCATACATCTCCCCTGTGCAATGGAAAGGCACAAGGCTGGCAAAGCCAGCTAGCATTACCTAAGCTGGAATGCTTGCATGGAGCGGTACAGACCCCATGCAAAGATCACAGCTCTGTCTTGAAACCATGTGTAGGCTGTAAATTCAGCCTCATTAGGATGTATTGGCTCAGGCAGAACATAATGCTGACGTGACTAACCTGCCTCTGATTTTGGAGCTGGTGTGGGCATCATTATCCCAGGCATCTGCACTATACCTGTAGGCAGTCTAAAAGAGATACAGAAATTTAGACCAAAATTGCTACCTTGAATTTAGGAAGCTGACCAGCTTTGACCAATGCACAGCTGATCTTCTATGTAAGTTACGCCACAGAAAGATGTATTCCAAAGACCATTTAAATAGCATTATTGAAAGCAAAAACAAAGTCTGAAAAATAAGCTTAAGTGGTCCCAACTTATTTTCTTATCTGTGTTCAGTTAAACAAGAACAGTTATTTTCTATTTATTTATAGATGACATTTTTGCTAGGCCAGAGTTATATTATATGTTGTCCAGCTCCCAGAGAACAAAGGAGTGTGTTTATAGAGCTCTTACCTATAATTAGTGTCACCCAGTTAAACAAGGCACCTCTGTTTTATAACTGCCAAAGCTGTCACTTTTTTTTTTTTTTTCAAAATGAATTTCAGTGATGGACTACTCGAGCCACAGTTTCTTTAAAAAAGTAGCGTAAAATGTGTTACTACTCTAGACCTGCTATTCTAACCAACCATATCAGGTGGCAGGCTCTGCCACAGTGCCAGAGCTCAGAAAACGCTTCCTCTATTATATTTCCACTTAATTATTCTTGTACTTTTCAATAACTTTGTGTCATAAAATCGTGGCATATAGTCGATTTGGATTAGCTTTATCCTACCAGGTTATGACAGACTTTCAGCCTAGTCATTAATCTGTCGTCATAAGTTTTGGAACCGTATAGACGTGAGAGCCAGCCATATTTAAATTGGGAAGGTATACTTTTTATGAGTCTACATTTAATTAGAATTCCAATAAAAGTGACACATCCATTTGAGGCAGGCTTAATATGCTGAGTTTAACTTTTCTTCGAAACACCTTTCTCTTAAAAGGAATGTCTGCAAAGAAAAACAGTATTTTCTCCAGACATAACAGTCTTCAGGTCGGCCTTTCCCAAGGAAATATGTCCTCCAGAGCAAAGGCCCTACTGTAGGCGCTAGCAGATACTGAAGCTTAAGAAGAGGCTGGGAAAGTGCTCAGCTTGAGCTTCTTCATGTCCATTTACTCACCCACTGAGGGCTGTTGTAACAGCAGTGTAAAAAGTTTGGTACACCAAGCTTCATGGAGACAAAAGTGACTGAGCCATGTTGGGTGTTACCTGCACTGCTCCTGCTGAGTAAAGGACATGGTGCACATACCTTCTTCGCAGGCCTCTCTTCCCCACCTCACATGGATGTCAGAGCCCCCTGGGCTGGCACTGCCATGGCACCCACTGCCCAGTCTGCTCCCTGCAGGTGAAGGGAGCAAGGAGCGATTTGGGTGGCAGGGGACATCAGCAGAGAAGGCAAACCACAGTCACAGAAGCCATGCTGTGCCCACCTTGCTCTTCCTTTGATGAAGGTGTGGGTTAGTTTCCAAACCTGATCAACCATCTCCTGTTGAGAAGACAGGGCTCTGATCCCCCAGGAGTCAAGAACACAGCCTCTATTTTCCATAGTCAGTCTACCATCTTCTGTAACAGTCTCTTATTTTCCCAACTGAGGCAACAAATGGCCTCTCTGTCTAAGAACCTCAGCCAGATCATTCTCCACACTCAAAACACCTACACTATACTAACTATATAACTACCAGGCCTTTAGTCCCTTGGACAGCAGGACACTGGCAATCAGCATCGCCAGCTGATACATTTTAATTTACACGAGCCAAAATAACTCATAAAACTGATGCATTTTTAAATAATTCTAGCAGTATGGATAACATTTGCAGCTTTATAACAGCTAGTATTTTTCCTATTTAAACATATTTTTATTATAAAAAAATAGGCCTGCTCAAAGTTACATTTGATTTTGCAACACCCTATATTAAGGCCAAGATTTAATACCTGAAAACTGTTTAAGTACACTTTAAAAATGTTCTGAATCAATGAGCTCTCCTTAAACTCTAATGAGATAAAAGGTGCTATTCTTTAGTTATATGCAGTTAAAGAAACTTTTGAGGTCAGCTCACCTTATAAATATGTTGCAAAGTCATGCACTACATTAAATATTTACATTATTTTCAGTCTTTGCAATTGAGCAAGTTCTGATATTTACATTTCTCCTGACTGAAAGCACTTTCAGGTTCTGTTGTACAAAAAAAAAAAAAAAAAGAGTTTTCCTGAATTTGCCCTGAGGATTTAAGTTAGCTCACAGGAGTGGGGAGAATCTTTTCTTCAGTTGCACTACTGAGAAATATATGAGACAGATGGAAAAAAAAAAAAAATGATTTCCCTTTTGAAATAATCAAGCAGAACCTATCCTTCATCAGGACCAGTTCTTGTGAAAACAGCACCCACTTTTCAAAAGCATCAGAAGACACAAGGATTTCTATTGACATTGATTAGTATGAAAGTGTTTGGGCATTAAGGTGGCTGGGCACTTTCAGAAATCCTTCCAAGGACAGAGACTACTTCTTAGACACCATGTCTGTCATGCATGGACCTAGTCTGTAATATCATTAACTCTAGTTATTGCATCTTTCATTTTGTAATCATTAATTTTATTCATTTTTCATGTGAAACAATGATTTTGTAAGTTATTTTCTTGTTTATTCTGCTTTCTGACAAATAAATTAATAAATGCAGATTGATAAAATCCACAGTAAAAAGTACAGTTTGGTAAATGAGAAATGCTTCATTTTGCTCTTCCTTATGATGGGAAAATGTTAACGCTGAGAATCTGGATAAACCTCAAGATATTTAATCACTTAAATAAATATTTAGAGATATAGTGTGTCCTTTTTGGCTAAAAAAAAAAAAAAAAAAAAAAAAAAAACCACCCACATACCAAATTAAGCATGAAGAGTTCATTTGCTTTAATTACTTTTCTAACCAATGAAGATGAACCTTTTATAGGAAAAGCACTAAGGAGAAAAAAAAAAAAAAAAAAAAAGAAACAGAACAA
This sequence comes from Netta rufina, assembly GCF_964035555.1. Lineage (NCBI taxonomy): Eukaryota > Metazoa > Chordata > Aves > Anseriformes > Anatidae > Netta > Netta rufina. The sequence goes on along the minus strand of NC_140124.1, from coordinate 36,184,774 downwards.
GTTTAAACATCACTATTTTAAAAATAGAAGCTTACTGCTTATATCATTGTTAAAACTGGCGATTCAAATTTCCAAGTATGGGATTCCTCTAATCAACTCCAAAACATATCTGAGTTTAAAGGGCTCTAACTTTCAGTGGGAAGAAAGAAGTTCTTTTAGGTCACAACTCCTCTCATCTAAGGTAGGTATCTTAAATCAGAGGTACAGCATCAGGTATCTAATATTAAAACTAAATGTGTAGTCTAAAAGCTAAAACAATATAATTGCAAGAAAGAGTTACAAAAACATATATCTTCACAGCAGTAAGATGCATCGAGTCACTTAGTTCCTCTCTCTGTCCTGAGGCAGGATAAATTTGCTAAAGAAAATAACTACTAGTGGGGGAGGAAAAATAATCACAGTGAAAGGTGAAAAGATGCTCTCAGAGGAAATTTATAAGGCGATGAGCTACCACAATATAGTAAAGCTGTTCCAGGCCAGAGGTGCCACAGATAAAGACCATATACAAACATCTCTGATATTCAGCAGATCAGATATTCCTAAATACACCAGAAAAGAGGTATATTCTCTGGGATGTGCCAGCACACAGGCACTGGGTGCAGACCCCTTCCTACCAAGCAGCGTGCACTGCAGGTTGGGTCCCAGATGCAAAGCTACCAAAGACTGGCAAAGGCAAGTCCACAAGGAGGGTCTTAAAATAGTTTTTAACCAGATTCCAGATCCTCAGTTGCCCAGAGGAGATTTTTCTGTATGGTCCTAGAAGCCCTATAGCCCTGGAAGCACATGACTAGACAGAACTCTCACCTCTGAAAGAGATAAAAGTAAAAGGTTCCATCTCCTACAGCATTTGGGAACATACTCTGCTCTCATTCACAGCTATGCATCCTTGTTCATGTGTACAGACTGCATGGTTACTATAATGCTAAAAAAAGCAAAGAGATTTAAACTCCAGTGAAAAAAAACTAAGGTCTGCAGCTAGCTTTAAGAGCTGTATCTGTGAAACACATGTTCACAAAGGAAAGAAAACAAAAAATCAAGTATGAAATTATATAAGATGATTAAAGGCATGGTTTAATCATACTTTCCTGGGCCAAAATGTTCATTGTCCTTTGATTTGGCCTCAATAAAGAAATTTTAACAAAAAACTTTTGTTTTTAAATACAGATTCCAAAGGGAGTTTTGTTCTTTCCCTGCACTTAATTGGTGTCTACTGAAGCTGCCTCTGCCGCCAAACTTTTAAAGACATCCTAGCAGGCATGTTGATGGTGGGCTACTAGTCCTCATTTGCAGGACTTACTGAGTCACCTTCAGAAGCCCACCTGATCCCTGGGGAGAGCCTCTGGTTAATGAGCAGCATGCTTGGATGAAGGTTTCTCAAAGGCCTCTCCGCTGAAGAGCTATGCAGAAACACAGACAGTTGCACAGGCTCAATCACCCAGCAGATGCACCTGCAATCAGAGAACAAGAAGGACATCAGGAAAACACAGCTCTAGAGGAATCATGGGAAGCTAATGAAATGCTTTTGGCACTAAGGAAAGTAGTTTTTATCTGCACCATTGAGCATTATCAGGCAAAGGAGTCACAGCCCAAACTGCAAGCTGGCTTCTAACTTTCACTCTCAAACAGGCAAGAGAGTATGACCTTTAACAGCTCCAAACCTACGGTTATGAGACTGCAATGAAAACACTTAGGAAGCTTTAATACTTCATGGACAAACACAAGACAACTTTCCTGCTGTTTTACACATACGTATTTACCCTTTGATACTACATTTTTCCTCTATCTGGCCATTCCTTTTTGCCTTATATATTTTATTTATTTTTTTTTTTTTTGGAACAAAATGTTTTTCTCATCAGTTATTTGTGTGTGATTTATTTATTTGCAAAATGTAAGCCCCTTGATAGAGTGCAGTAACTTTTGATTCATTGGGATGTAAAAAATCTCAGGTGAGTTGTGCAGCACTGCCCAGACCTCCCAGGCCAATGTGATGAGGCTGTCTCTCCAAAAGCTTTTTAGAGCATCACACATGGGACACGCTAGCCCAAGGCCACAAACTGAAAAAAAATGTCTGATTCAACGTAAGTAAACCTCACTTAAGGAAAAGCTTGGACAAAAGGAAAAAAGAAGAAAAAAAAAAAAAAAAAGAGAGAGAGAGAAAAGAAGAAAAAAAAAAAAGGAAAAAAGGAAAAAAAGCCTATCCACAGCTTACCCCTGCTTGTGCTGCCGCACTGTATCTTAGTTCATTATGCAGAAAGTTTCATCCCAAGTGATTAGGCAGCAGTGACACCTAATGCACAAGCTGTTAATTCCTTTTGATACAAAAATATTAAAAGACCTCTGCCTGCTTGTGGCTAGAGTCAGAGTGTGCTCTCATGGATGGTTTGCAAGTTTTAGTGAGCTTCGGAGTGGCTGATGAAGGCAGTAACATCCTCCTCATTCCCAGTTATTCAGTTTTGCTCAGTCAATAATGAATTCATTTAAACCAAGAAACCGATTTGGACTCGGAGAGTAGGAAAATTTGTTTTCCTTTTCCAAGCCATGAATAAAAAGTCTGAGGGGCTTGGATGTGCTAATTCTAAAATTCTGAAGGACTTCCTGGACAGAAATAATAAGTTGACCACTTATTGGTAAAATTTCTTTAACAGAACGCAGTTTGAAATGACTCATTTTTTCTATGCATCCAGCACATTCCACACACTTTTTATTTTTTGGCAGATCAGATTGTTTTCAGAAAGCTAGCTTTCTGCACTGTTACTTAAATTTCCCTATCTTTCCAAAAGCATTTCTATCCAAGCATTAATAAGAACAAGTATTCCCATAAACAAGAGATATAATTTACTATTTCATAACATAATAACAGTTAGGAATTTTGCTTAAGGTTTAAAAGGCAAGTTCCATTTTCAGTTATATATGAAAATAAGCATTCTGCTGGTTAGCAAAAAGGAAAATAGAAGCATAAAAGCAAACTTTAATTGTAAATCAATATAAATTAATATTTATCTATCCAAAAATTAACTTTCTTAGGAAAAGAACTATATTATGTGAACACAAAACAAGATTATAGTCTCGTGTTAAAATCATGGTCTTCTGAAGGTTAAAATCTTCTATTTAAAATAAGCTCTGCTCACTGCTGCTGAGCTATTTGAGAACAGAGGTATTTCTCTGGGTACTACTACATCCGTTTCTGTGGTTCTGTATACTTTAGTTTGGAATTTTGAAGGCTCACAGTGATTTTGAAGGTTGATCATGATACAAGGTTTTCCTCTATTATGAACTATTATGTAAACTTTGTTTGAATAAGCTACATAATTTTGCCAAATGATTCCTGAACCTTAGCCAATGATCTGATTAAAGAGAGCAAGAACTCACTTTTTATATTTAAAAAGTGTGTTTGGAGAAACTCCACTGGTCATTCAGATTTCATTAACCTCCAAGTTAATAATTCACGTTCTGTCCATTATATTATGTTCTGTCTTCAAGCCAAATTCACCCCTAAGACTCTCGAACTTGGGAAAATGTCACTCAGAGTGCCTATATTTGCTTAGAACCAAGTAAAACTAGAACAAAGAGAAAGAAAACATATCACAGGGCCTTTTATTAAAATGCCACAAACTTGCTCTGCTGCTACAAGTAGGTAAGAGTCTACAAGGTAACACAGGCGCAGATCTCTGATGAGAATAATGTAGGAATGAACTGAAACACTAAAGCACGTAGAGCAGCAGCACAGAACAGGAACTGTAGAAAATAGCTTTCTTACCTAATGTGTAATGTGTCATTACCAGCTATGATGAACTGAATTCTACACACTGTTAGAGGAGCAGTGATGATTCATAGAAAGATCATGCACTGAACTATCTCCGATAGAGCCTGTAGCAGATCTGAACAGATGGGACAGATCTCCCGGTGTGCTCCCCTGCCAGGATCCATTACCTCTATTGTAAACACAGATCCAAAACATGACTCAGTGTGTGACCTGTCCATTCACAGAAGTCATATGCTCCTCTGAGAAGACCCAGGGAGCAGAAGCAGAAGGGAAGGAAGATTTTACGTAAGTCTTTCTTTTTTTTTTTTTTTTTTTTTTTAATGCTGTCCACAGTTTCCTCTGTCCTGCATCCCAAAATGCATTGCTTCTTCGTCCCATTTCTTCACAGAACTGGAGGTATTTGGCTTTAAAGACATGCTGAGCCTTTCAGAGAAGAACAGCTTCCCTTATGCTCAGCTATATATAAAAATAAAATAAGAAAAAATTTAAGATATAAATAAGATAAAAGCCCAAAGTGGTCAAAGGTTATTTTGGCGGAAAATCTAAATATTTATATGTATCTACAAAGTCTCACACTGGAATATCGTGCCTCTTCCCCAAGGTCTTCTTGTTCTCACCTTTTCCCATCACAAATACCACTGCTAAAAGTTCTTGCATGCAGGAATAAATCCAGTTTATCCACCGTAACTCATTTATGTCAAGAGCAGGACAATTCCATTCTTCCCTCCCTCCCTGCCCATCTTTCCCATCTTTGAGCTTCATTGGTAAGCATATTGGTAAACCTCTTTTACTGTCTCTTAGAAACACTGTTGTCTCTACCATCTAAAAAAAATAAAATAATAATAATAATAAAAAAAAATCTCCTTACTTATTTTTGTTGATTCCACTATTACGCTGTAAAAATCCAAGACAGTATTTCCATGGAGAAAAGAAATCAAACAATCTTCAGTCACCTTTTCTGAAAGCAGGTAGACTTGAAATGGATAACATATAGTTTTAGGCTTGCAAATTCTTTCACTTGTCCACTCGCTGCCCAAACACTGAAAGTAAAATGCATCAATATAATCTACTTATAAATGTTTCCAGACTTCAGACAATGTAAAATGATATTCATACCCAGTTCTCACGGCATTTTTCACAGACATTGCAAAACATTGTCCAAAATGTGCAGATTTGCAGACAGTTTTCATATTCAAATCTAAGTAATTTCACATCAAATATTTCTGCAGGTCTAATTTTAGAAAAATTCTTGAAGACTATTACAGTGTAACAAAATCTAAAGTGAACTAATGTGACCCAGCAAAGTGAAGTATGAAAAGTCTGTATTGATATTCAAAGACCTGGATATCCAGTTTCTTAGAGTTCTTGCTTCCCTTCAGCATTTGCAGAGCTCCTTAAAACAAAGAGAGATCTTAATCAATAGCCAATAATTAAAGGTTTTGTTTTATTAAACTAATGTGTGATAAAATTAACACAGATGCCTGATACACCTGGCTGAAGCACTCACACATGGCCCATGATTGAAAGGGCTGCTGTCATGGGATTCTGTTTTACGGCCTTATGGTATGTGGCTATTGGCAAAACTTGTTATCAGAGCAAATCTGATTTACTTTTTCATTGCCAAATCCCTTAAGAAACCATGCATGAAAATGAGGTAGTACGTTGGATACAATATAAATATCAGCCATAAGAAAATTGTTATGCTGATTTTTTTCCCATGAAAAAGGCAATGTAATGTAACTATCACAAGAGTACACTGCCAAGAACATTGTTTCATTGGGAATTTCTGGTAGAAGTTGGCTAATTTGGGTCTAACAACATGAATGTGAATACGAAAGGATGATGAGTTGACAATAACATAAGAACCATTGACAGAAACCAGCAAGTCAGTCATGACAGTTTTCAGAGATATTCCCCATCCTTTCATTTAAAATTCCCAGTTATGGAATAGGTACTGCAAAACAAACAAACAAAAACCTACTTGAAAGATCACCTCCACATTGCTGCCAAGGTAAGCAGGTGATGTTTCTTTGGAATTTGTTTCATCATGGTAACTGACATAGATTTTGCAACAAGGAAGCTTTAGGAAAAGCCAAATAGTGGTCCTTTCTTCATGACACATAAGAATCAACTGACAGGTCTTTTACAATGAGAAGCTGGGAAATATTTCTGAAGGGGGAAGAGGACTTCACAGTTCTTGGGTATCTCTTGAAAAATCATTTTTTCAAGCAGGATGAATCAGGTGAAGATGCTTCATGGCCTTACAGACTCCTGCAGTCATCTCAGAATGTCTTTTCTCAGAATATAGCAGAAATTAAACCAGAATTAAAAAAAAAAAAAAAAAAAAAAAAAAAAAAAGTTAAAAATAAAAAGGAAAAGCAAGCAAAAACATCAGAGCTGCACAGCAGGCCTGCTGAGTCAGCTTCACTTGCTGGAAACAAAATCCAATGTGCTAAGCAAGGGCTGACAGATTACCAGTTAATTAGCTCAATATTTAGAGCAATGCTGAATTTGGAGATCAATTCACAGTAAAAGAGTCAGTGCACATCACCAAAGATGCAGATGCCCATGTGGCTGGGATTATCAGCCTTGAAGTGGATTAACATGAACTGAGTGCTGATGTGCGACTCATGCTGCTGTTGGGCACGGACTAGAAATTACAGTGTGAAAGGATTTGGAGCACTCCAGCCAAACTATCAGCATTCAGAACATGTGTAGGTCTTCTCTGTTTACTGGTTTTATACTTTGAACACTAATATTCTTCAGCTACTTCTTAACATCTGGATTGTCTGCCTTTTGAAAAGGATGGGGGGATTTGTCTTGGCATATGGCACAACTGATCATTTCAGCCAACTAAAAAAAAAAAAAAAAAAGATGAGCATGAAGTACTGAAGAAGTATTCAAGTGCAGAGCTGACTTAATGGATGAAGAAAAATAAGAGAACAGAAGTGGATCATTACACTAGTGTAGAAATTTAAAAAAAAAAAAAAAAAAAAAAAAAAAGCCTTTTCATTTAGCAGTAAATATTATCAAAAACCATGTATTAAAATGTTATCTCTTTGACTGTCTACATCACCAACAAAATGTGCAAGAATAACAAACTAAATGTAGTAAAGGGACCCAACCAAGTGGTAAAGCTCTCATAAGACCTGACAAGCTCTTAGAAACATTTTCCCATCGAGCCCTGAGCAAGGACTTGGTGCTATGCTAATACTTGAGCAGCAGTACACAGTTCACATCTGGGCAAGACACTTTTTGGTCAGAACAGAAAATATTCTACTTTGGAGGAAGAAAGCCTTGGTATAATCACAGAATCACAGAATTTCTAGGTTGGAAGAGACCTCAAGATCATCGAGTACAACCTCTGACTTAACGCTAACAATCCCCACTAAACCATATCCCTAAGCTCTACATCTAAACGTCTTTTGAAGACTTCCAGGGATGGTGACTCCACCACCTCCCTGGGCAGCCTGTTCCAGTGTCTAACAACCCTCTCGGTAAAGAAGTTCTTCCTAACATCCAACCTAAAACTCCCCTGGCTCAACTTAAGCCCATTCCCCCTCGTCCAGGCACGTGGGAGAACAGACCAACCCCCACCTCGCTACAGCCTCCCTTGAGGTATCTATAGAGAGCGATAAGGTCGCCCCTGAGCCTCCTCTTCTCCAGGCTGAACAAGCCCAGCTCCCTCAGCCGCTCCTCGTAGGACTTGTTCTCCAGGCCCCTCACCAGCTTCGTTGCCCTTCTCTGGACCCGCTCAAGCACCTCGATGTCCCTCTTGTAGCGAGGGGCCCAAAACTGAACACAGTACTCGAGGTGCGGCCTCACCAGAGCCGAGTACAGGGGGACAATCACCTCCCTAGCCCTGCTGGTCACACTGCTTCTTATACAAGCCAGGATGCCGTTGGCCTTCTTGGCCACCTGAGCACACTGCTGGCTCATATTCAGCCGACTATCCACCATCACTCCCAGGCCCTTCTCCGCCTGGCAGCTCTCCAACCACTCATCTCCCAGCCTGTAGCTCTGCTTGGGGTTATTGCGCCCCAGGTGCAGGACCCGGCACTTGGCCTTGTTGAACTTCATGCAGTTGACCTCAGCCCATCGGTGCAGAATGTCGATGTTTAAAATGCATTTACACTGTTCGGGTCATGAACTTTATAGACTAACACTTGCATCAAACAAGAGAATCTAATAACAACCTGTGAAAGTAGAGTTGGACAGTCAAACATGGGATCATGGTCAAACATCAGGACAATAGGCATGTGAAAACAGCAGATACCCTAACTAGGAACAAAGAGCTAGGAATTCCCTAAAGAACCAACCCTATTCTCTTCTTTTCTCTGCAGGAAGGTAAAGGGAAGAAGGACAAAGGGAAAACTGCGGAATAAAAGAAATCTCTCTACTACTTTTAATTAATATTCTAAACATCCCTTATTACTGACTTGCTTGTCTACTTGGAGTTATATCTGAAGGGGTTACTACAAGAAGAAAACAAGAGCTAAACCCCAACAATTTTTAAGGTACTCTGTCTATACTATCTACTTTTCTCAGGCCTAAGACAATGTCCTAACTCAAATATATATACATATAAGTATATATATAATATATATAAAATATATATTAAAATAATATATATAATTAATACTATATAAATAAATTATAATATATAATTTATATATTATATATTAATATATATTATATATTATATAATATATAATATATATTAATTATATTATATATATTATATTATATATATTATATATATTAAATATAATATATAATTATATTATATAATTATATTATATAATTATATAATATAATTATATTATATAATATATATATAATATATATTATATATAATTATATAATATATATATTATAATATATATATTATAATATTATATAATATATATAATAATATATATATAATATATATATATAATATATTATATATAATTATATAATATAATTATATTATATAATATATATTATATATTATATAATATATATATATTATATAATATATATATATTATAATATATAATATATATTATATAATATATATAATATATAATATATATATTATATATTATATAATATATATTGTATATAAAAATTATATATATATTGTATATATATATTTTTATATATACAATATAAAAATAAATTGTATTTATATATATATATAATCCACTAAGTAGAATTCACTTGCCTTTACAATGAAAAATAAGATTTAGTAAAGAATCAGTTGATTTCATCTTCTTTTTTGGCAGATACCTGTAGACAGACACCTATAGACAGATAAATAATAGTTGGTGTGAACAAAAAGGATATTAACTGACTAGATCATAGGCTAAGCAAAGAGAATTCCTGATGCCAGACCCACATGGGACAGCCACAGTGAATGGTAAATGGGAAGTTCAGCACCCTGGGATGAAGAGGAGAGGGAACATCACGTTGGAGCTGAGCCCTTCACCTGAGAGCTGAACTCCTGATGGAATAAAAGCTTAGTCTATAATTATGACAAGCATCATGGATCAAGCAAATGTCCTAGATATGACCTGTGCACTTTGAAAGCTTTGGCACAGCTAACACATCATAGTCATTCAATAACATCTTCTATAGAATTCCCAACATAATCCTGTGTTTTTTTTTTTTAACTTTTTGAAACCTTTGCATTTTGGGCTAGTGTCCATTCTAGGAAGCAGTACTGTAAAAAAAAAAAAAAAAAAAAAAAAAAAAAAAAAAAAAAAAGTTACATCATGAAACTGTATGAAACTATATAAAACAGTCACATTATTAAATTTGGTATTTGAAGCAATATGAGCACTAGCATATTAAGCATGCTCTAAATAAATTAATAAATAAATGAAGTAAAAGAGTCCACAGGATGACACAGACAGACAAATACACTGGCTAGATAGATACACGCTACCAGCAAAGTCTGGATTGCTGTTAGGGGATTTTAAAACATCACAGGTAAATGGCTATCTTCAAATCAATTAAATGTGAATGGTGGATAACTATCTATGACAGAGAAAGAGAATCATGCCCGTCTTATGTCTTGCCTGACATAATCCAAACAACTGAAATAAACTTGCATGTAGACCCAAATAAAGAAGAGGTTTAACATGCATACTGTTACCCGTAGTACCTGTAACCTTTCTGAATTTCAGGAGACTCTTGGAATTTACTACATCTCATGGAAAACGATTAACAGATAAACTACGTGTGCATATATACATATGGATACTTACATATATGTATCAATCATTGTCTACCTGTCTCTTATGTATTATGCTCCATAGAAGTATTTCTTGGTCATGGTCCACGGCTTCTGAAGGAAATTGGTACTGTAATTGCACAGGGATCTTCATGTTCATTAGATACATTTGCAGATCTAAAAAATTCCAACAAAAGTCAAAAACTCTCCACTCAGAGAGAGATCTAATGAACAAAAAATAAAGTGTCTTATTTTCTAAAAAGCAGGTTAAATTCACCACAGCATAAGTGCTTAATTTTTATCGTTTCCTTCCTTGATCAATCCAAAGAAAAAATCAATGCATTTAAACAAAATTAGAAGAAAATGGGTGCTCAAAAAATAGAAAGAAAAATAGCCCAGTTCAGTTACACAGCTTCAATTCCAACCTGTCAGTATCTTAGTTTCAGAATAAAACTTTGCTAATGTTGTCCTTGATAGAATTTGGGGAAATGGAAAGGAAGAAGGTTAGTTTGCAGTTATAACAAACTAGCCTCAGTTACAGAAGTTGTTACAAGACACACTGAAGACACAGGTTTGTACTACACAGAAATGCAGAAGATGTTTGCTCAATATTTATACTTACAAAGAAATGTAAGTACATCCTCCCTCCAGTATAGAAATTGGTTAATCAGGACAAGATAAATTGATCAAAGGTCACAGATCTGAGTCACTAGGAGCAGCTGGTGTTTAGCAGCCTATGTGTTAGATACCAAGGAAACCTTAAAAACAGGAAATATCAAACGCAACTCAAGAGAGTAGAACTGTTGTGAATTTGTACTTTTCTGATTCATGGAATTATTTGCAGATGTCCTCCAAAACCTATGGCCAAGTTATAAGAAGCTAGACAAGCTAGTCTTTAAATGAAGCTGCCCTGTCAATCACTAATAGCAGACACAAGCAAAAATGTAACTTTTTTTTTTTCTTCCAGATAATCAGACGAATGAGTTTCTATAAACTTTTGAATTATTTTGTTCTTAAAGAGACTGTTGTCCCAAAATCTACTGGTTAAACAAGTGGTAAAGCATCTGTTATTATTTTTAGAGTTTCCGTAACTAATTACATAATTACATTACAGCATGTCAGCCAAAGTTAGACCTGTAGCCAAAATCTGCTCTGCTACATTGGTGTAAATCTGAAATAGCTGACCTGCTTTCAGGGAAAATTTACGTTGATTTAACTGAAATCAGGATTTAGTCTCTAGAATCAGCAAGTGCAACTCTTAATTAGCCCAGTTTGATACCATGCTTTTGGAAAGGTTGAGCAATTTACTCTTACTTTGCCTTCAGGAAACGAAGAGCAGTGTTGAACTGTTTAAAGGGCACTGCCATACACCAGTGGTATCAAGAAAAGTTTCACCATTAGCACTGAGGAGGGTTGTTAATCCTTAAAGAATCTGAGTCAGCAAATTCACATATGACAAGGGAGTTTGTTCTCTCCCCCCTCATGTGAAAAAAAAAAGGTTAACAACTGAATTCCTACCTTTGAGTGGGAATTGCTGTGTTACTCCAATGTTAAACATTGGGAATAAAAATTCCCTCCAGGAACGTAATTTATTTACTGTGCTTTCAGCTGGACAGAATTTGCTTTCCCCATACTCTGAGAAAAACAGAGAAGGACTTTCTCTGTTCTATTTTAACTATAGATATGTGCACACACACAAGACCTGAAAATCCTGGTGCCTTTTTTACTTTCCCTCCTGCACTCTAAGCAAATTTTAATAATAATAATAATAATAATAATAATAATAATAATAATAATAATAATAATAATAATAATAATAATAATAATAATAATGTAATTAGTATCTATACAAGAAATAAATCACCTGAATTTCAGTTTGGAAATGAGATACCTAAAGCAAACTTTATGTTAACATCTGAGAAAACTGTTTACTGAATCAGAGCCAAGTACAGCACTACCATCCTTATGCATAATGCTGTTAAACTTCTGAGCCTATGGAAAAAAGAACTCCTCTCTCAGGAGTAAGATCTTCCCACCAACTTACTTAGGAGGTTTATTGACTGGTTACTGTGAGAAATATTTAAAACCATTAGGAAGCTTCTTAAGTGATACATAAAAGAGCAGTCAGGGAGTTTTACTAGAATCCACCATCTGAGGGTAGATAGATTTTAAAATAATTCCCTAAACACTGCTGGTTTCTAAATTGATAACTTTGTTTAAAGAGAGGGACCCAGACGTTGCCCTGGACAGCTGAGCCACTTCAATGCCCATAAAAGCAAATAAAAGAAGGCACCCAAAAAAAGGGGGGGGGAGGGGGGAGATGATAAATGTTGCCATGTAAATTATTTATATCAGTAGTTCATGTTCCTCTGCAGACACAATCAGCAGTATTGCACTATTAAAATCCATCTACCTCAATAAAGGTAGAGGACAGTTAGATGGAATTAAGAAATGAAAGTGAAAAAAAGACATGAAGAAAGATCTCATACAATGAGAACCTGAAAATGTTTGCAGCTGTCTGCTTGAGAGAGCAAACTAACTAGAAGGCACAATAAGAAAATATTAGTCACCTAGAAAAATAAATATTAGACTTTAATTTACATTATACAAGACAAGTAGGCAAGTAGTAAAAACAAAAGGTCATAAGTGTAAAACTGGTAAGAGTGGAATTTTCTCCATGCACAGTTTGTGCAGTTCTCCATGCAGAACTTTCTGAATCCAAAAGCTCAGAAAGGAAATAAAAAGACAAATGCAAGACAAAAATTTTATAGAAATAATTGCAAGCACAAATGCTTCATTGATACTGTAGATAACATAGTACAAGTCCTGATTCAAAACTTTCTGAGGTCAATGGAATGTTTTTCTATTCGTCTTGAACTCAGATGAGCCTATTGTTATGAATTTCCATGATTTGTGAGAGAGGATATAAATTCCATCTTTAAAAGAATACAAATGCAGTTTCTATGTTATTATTATTTCAAAAGTACTTGTCTTAGTTTCTCCCGTGGGATATATGATGGAAATGGTATAAAAAGAAACATAATGAAAATGAAATTTGGAAATAAAATTTAACAGAATAAGAAGAAATATCAAATAACAGCACTCCCAAAATTGAATGCAGTTATGGAAAGTTGCCATCTGAAGAGATGACTTGTTCACATCCATTACTCAGAAATCACTTCTAAGATGGCAGATGCCTAAATGTGTGATACTTAGTACTTCATAGAAATATACAGTAGACGCAGACACATGTAAGAAGTATTTCAGCTGTTTAAACAATCTGTTTTGCACAGAAAAGCTTTTGATCTTTTGGCTGGTAGTTTTCATGAAATATGGGGAAAGAACTAAATGTAATAACACCATTACTGAAAACAGTACTCAGAAGCACCTGAAAATAAAACAGATTGGTAAAATTTGCAAGCACTCATAGAAAAACTGGCATTAAAAAACAACAACAAATATAATTATACAGCTCAATCTACGCAGCAACTGGATCAAAACCTTCATTACTTCAAATCCTAATATCATTGTCTCCCATTGAGTTGGAGGTGTGAAAACCGTCTTCACAAAAAAGGGAAACTATTTGTACCTTATTTGACTAACAGAAAAATCAATTTTTCTTTATGTTCAGAACAAGCATCATGTGAATCTTTATCTCTAGTGCTGATCGGCCAGGTGGAGAAAGGCACCAGGTGGGAGAAAAGAGCAAACAGCACAAGAAATAGGAAATGAAAGAAAGTGAGAAGAAATGAAGGAGACAGCAATGTCTAGAAAAAAATAAAGAGAGAGTGAGAGAAACCAATGTTTTATCTACACGTGAAGTGACATTTCATCTTGAACCCTGTTTTTTGAAGTCAGAGAGGGATTTCTATGGCCCATTGACCTCCTGCTCACCTTCCCCAAAGGGCTAAGTTTCATTCACCATGCTCTACAGCTAAAAGGATTCTACAGTTTGCTTACCACAATTTTGCACCAACACAAATTACTTTGCCAGTTTTTCACCAAGTACTGAAACCCTTTTTTGCTTAGGGAGTTTTCCCCTACCCTTATTTCCTTTCCTAACTTATTACTGAGTGAAAAAAAAAATAGATATAACCACAGAAAACTGTTTCAGAAATAATAATTAACAGTATTTGCAGAAGAATGAACATGTATACCCACTCATACATGCTCAATGAACTCTAAATTAACAGAAGTTAAGATTATGGGAGGGAAAGAAACCTTGGAAAGAAAGTAAAGCCTGGGGAAAAAAAAAGACAGAAAGAGCTGTGAAAACTAAAAGAAAAATAAAATCTGACACACGAAAAAAAGTAAGGCAACAATGGCTGTTTTCATGAACGGCTAGAAATATGATAAATACTGTAGGTACCGAAAGCTGAGATAATCTTGAATCTAAAATGACTCCATAAAATTTCCAGCATTATTTAGGAAAATGCTTTAAAATGGATCCATTGGCATTTAAAAAAAAAAAAAAAAAAAAACACATTTTTAATCAATGTAAGGGAAATGGTCTTGAGTTACCCTGCAGTTAGGGAGGGAGAAGATCATGCAGCACTAGTGTTGAGCTACTGTAGGTTGGTTCCTCCCATCCCACCACCCCAGATGGGAAGTGGGGTGGCTGGGGGAACCCCCTGGGGCTGGGCCTGGATATTGGCCCATGGGTGGGGGCCATGATCAGTGGGATGTCCCTTGTTGTCCTTCTCAGCCTGCTTCCCACCCCAGAGGAGAAGTGGCTGCCTGGTAGGGTGGTTCTGAGCAGGGGGCTGCGTTAGGGGGGAGTGAAGGTCTGTGATCCTCACAGGGGATAGGCTAAGGAGGAAGAGGCTCCACGCTCGTGAAACAAAACAGAAAGGGGTTCCCAGAAGCAGAGGAAGGAGAAAGTTTCTCTTAAGCCCCCAAATCTGTCAGCTCTATCTTGGACTCCTCCACCCAAAATATTACCAACTACACCAGCCCCCATCCCCAGCAAAATCATAATGCAAAATTTCACCGCTTGCTCTCTACGAACAGTGCTACAAAAAATGCAATAACTGTATCCAACCCTCCTTCCCACTCCCCCACTCTTTTACCTGCTCCAAAATTTCTCAGCCACCACTGCAAGACTGAGTCATTATGCTGCTGAGAAACTTTGAGCCAGCTCTGGGACCAGGTCCAGCAGCAGTGCAGCTGCTCTCACACAATGCTGAGCCTGAATCATTAAGCTCTGCCAGACATGAGCCACAAGGGTATCTCGGCACACAGATCCCCAGTGCTCCTGCTTGTCAGAGAGTTTATTAGCCCAGGCAGAGTGCCAGACTTTGGCAGACCCATGGGTCCGTGGGGTGCTAAGCTTTGAGGTGTGGGAGCTCTCCGTGCCTTTCCAGGTTTTCCATTAATTGAGGTTAAATTGAATTTGCCAAAGGGGTGACTGGTCTTGAGCTATTTTTCTCTTTCTGTTATTTTCTCTATAAACAAGTTGACTTAACTCAGTACCTACTATAATTCTCTCCATAATAGGTTAGAATACAGAATTCATGGGTTATCACTGAAAAGTTTTGTGTCCATCTTTCAACCTGCTGCCCTCATACCTGATTCAATCATGCTTTTGATCAAACTGGTAGCTCAGTTGGCATCTCCATTCAATCTGCTTCACCTACACGAGCAGTTCAGTTTTCATCAGTCATATAGAGATAATCTTGAGGCCTCTAAAGCAGTCCTGTTGACCTGGTGATGATAGGCACAGTGTCTACTGTCTCTCAGGTAACTGAGCCCCAGAAAAAGGAGTCTGGGGCAACTTAATGACTTGTACAGGCATGATATAATAAGATCTTAGAAAACTGGACTGTGGTTCTCCTCAACACTTGCATTCACTTTTTGTGTCAGCCCAATCATACAATATGTGGAGTAATGTGGCTGGAACGTACCCAGATCCAAGGAAAAGCAGTACAATCATCAGGGCGAGCTGTCAGGGCACTTCCAGAGGTTCACAGGAAAGAAGTTTTTAAACTCAGAGGGCAAACACAAAGGACATCTTTCTTCTTCCACCAGACAGACAAGTGGAGGATAAACTCAAAATCTAATCTGAAGTTACCTAAATAATAAAAATAACAGAAGTTTCAGTGTTTTGACAGAGGAAGAGTATATGTGAAGCAGAGAGCCATTAACCCCCGGAAAGACTAAGGCAACTACGTATTTTGTTGATTTTACTAACTAGACTTAATTAGACAAAATATGGGTTGCCTAGGATTTCATTAAAGATTGAGAAATTTTGCTTTACCTTGAGTGTTAACTCATATATCAGACACATAAGGAGGCAATGAGGCAGCATGCACACCTGGTGAGAGAAGGAAAATCTACTGGATAACAGTGTTCATGTTTTAAAATTACTTCTACAGCTGCAAAATATACATCTTATTATCATTTCTAGAGCTTAATATCAAAAGTATTTGGTAGGATTAATTAATCATATTGGTAATAACTGTAAAGAGATTCACAGCACAACAAATTAGTCTAGAAAAGTGACTTTGCCACCTTTGCCACCTTTGTGCTTACAAATCTATTACAATTTCTGTTACTGCTACCTAAAATTTAGAAATTCTTAGTACTTGTTCTCTCTCTGAATATTTATATTATACTTATCACAATGCTATCCAAACACCAAACACAAAAGACTTTTAAAATCTCTCTGTAGGAGCTTTTGGTGTTCTGCAGGGAACAAAACAGAAGCCTTGGGAGTACAGGAAGGGTGAGAGTGAGGACGTTGATGACTGCATGGGGGAAAAGTGGGATTTCAGGGTAGCGTGTCAGAAGACAGACCTCTCTCTGTGTCAGTTTTTCCATCTGAATAAAAAGCTCACAGAGTTCAACCACCTTTCTAGAGAGCTTTAAGCTTTGCAGAGCAAAATCAGCATGGAAACAAAAACTATTACTTTACCAATTACAATCAAGATAATGAAGGGAAAAAGAGCCCTTCTTTGTTGTTTTAATAGTGCTACTCACGCTGAATCTCCACACCTCTATTTGAAGAAGGTATACCAACCTTTCTCAACTTGCTCTCACTTTCTCTCCCATTTTTGCTGATAACGTTGGAATAAATGCTCTTGAACATACTTTACAAAGCAACAAATCAACAAACTCATCTGGCTCAGGTTTTTCCTACGCATTTTATTTTGGATGTCTACTGAATACAGGACACAGAACAGAGTTCCAAATTTTTCACTGACTGTTATATTCCCTGACTCACTCTTTAACAATTGTCTTCCCCCAAACCAATACAATGCTACAAGATAATACGGACATTAGACCTTCCTAAGCACTTCAGGGTGTGCATATTAAAAAGCTTTTGGATGCCATCTTGCCTCTAGTAACACAATATTCTAAAACAAAATCAGACATTCCTCTGTTGCCATTTTATTAAGTAGACTACTATAATAACAGAACAGCTCTAATTCCCAGAGCAAACAGGGAAAAAAAAAAAAAAAAGTTAGAAATGAAAAAGGAGGAAATGTGACTACTGGAAAATGCACTGGAACTCGTCTCTCTCAAAGTAAGCCTTGTGGCATCCTTGTATTTGGTGTTATAATCCAGATATCCACTTTTCAGTGGCACTATGCCATCTTCTGTGAAGTCATAAAAGGGAGTATGTTTTAAGCTATATAAATAGTGGGGTCTTGGAACATAGGAGGACATCATTACACAAAATTATCATTAAATAAAATGATCCTACTCTTTTAAGTTAGAACATTACATAAGCTGACACCCAATATTGTCAGGAAGTTAGGAAACATAGCAGACTGGACAAAACTGTAATTTATTTCTGCAAAGGAAAAATGAAGATAAAAATAAGCAGGTAAGTGAGTGGGTGCACTTTGTTTATCCTCTCTCTAAGAATACTTCCATTTACCTTTGTCTAATTATCTGGTGAATTTTGGCATTCTCTTACTCCCTTATTTAGCAATCATAAAGACAGATCTGTTTTCTTTTCGGGTTGGATTATCTAGGAGAGATTCCTGCTCTGATTGACCACTAGTTGCCATGTGCAATCACAAAGAAGCAGCAGACAAGCTTTCTTAACAACACTATCTCAAAACAGTTCCACAACAGTGACTTTCAAGAGAGAAAAAGGGTGTAATTCTAGTCCTCTGTCTTTGCTGAGACTTGTAAAAGCGTGATTACTGAATGGAACAGCTGCTGACTGAGAAATGGAGCTGCAGAAGCATATGATATGCTGTCCATACAGAAAGCAATCATTTTATTCCAGGGATTAATTCAAATTAAGATACGGTTCCAAGGACAGACATGAACTGGTGATCTAAAGGTGAAAAGCTATGGATGTTATAGAAATGATGCACCTCTTTACTGAACAAGTAGTAAACTGCATGTTGGAGGTGTCTCTAACTTCTGGAGGAAGGACCAAAATTGTAGCAGCGTGTTCTGAACAAATACCAAACGCAGCTAATAGGAACACATAATTCATCCCTCTGTTGTAGTTCAGAGCTTACAGGCATTTCGTGGTAATTCCCACTGTATTCAACGGAATCAAGGGAAGCATAATTCTTCCTGGGAAAAGAGAGATCTATTAGTTTGTTGGGGATTTTTTTTTCTAAACCCATGATCCTATCTGATATTTTGTTATTAGCAGATCCCACAATTATCCTGAAAAATGTAAGTGCAAATACTTCCAGCTTTTTTATTTATTTTTAATAAGGGATGATTTATTGTAATTTGCTAATGAAAACTGTCATAAAAATCTAAATAGACTATTTTTCCTTACTGAGGTTGCCTTGTAGCTGAAATGACAAAACAAATATTATTACCCCTCTATATCACAACTTTTCACACTATTTTCAGTCTGGTCTCTGAGACTCCAGCACTCTTCCTGCAGGCGATGTCTGTAAAAACTATACGTTGCTATAACTCTGCATAAAATCAAAGTCAATGATAAAATGGAAAGTGGGGAGGGAGGAAGAAGGAATGAGAGCAGATCAAGCCCGCTAAACTGTTGATTTATTAGCATATAATCCTGAAAACTTTCTTTAAAAAAAATGGCCCACAAGGTCTGGTTTTGATAATTTTGCCTAGAAAAGAGAATTGACATATAGGGATACATTTTCAAAGCATTGCCCAAAGTTTTAACAACATGATTCCCATTGACATTAATGAGTCACATGGCTGAAACCCTGCACAGTGCTTTGAAAACGTACCCTACAGCCTTTTAAGCCTGCTTTTGGGAAACCGGAGCACTTGCCTCCTAAGTAACCTTTCAGTTGCGACTCATGATTGCAGCTACACACTATGTCCTTTCTCTGGAGCAGAAGGCTTCCTCCCACGCTCCGTGAGGGTCCCCGCAGCAAAAGCATCTCGTGGGTATGCGTGGAGCTGCCCCAGTGACAACCCCACTCCTCCATGACCAGGAGGGGGTGTGGGCAGGGAGAGGAACGTGGTCCGATGGCAGCTGCCATAATTGGAAACAGCTTCCAAACTGGTTTTAATTATGATGAGATCTGGCCTGGCATCTACTCTATCCAGAATCAAGATTGTCCAGCCCTCTGTCATGAGCTCTGCTTACACTGTTGTAATACAAGATCTTCAGATATGTCAACAGGCTCAAGCCTTAACATTTTTTTTCCCCTTTTCTCTACTAAATGGTGCTACAAAAGGAAGCAAACCTCACCTCTTAAAAGACAAAGGTTTGTAGGGAAATGTAGTAATTGTATTATACCACTTTGGCTGATTCACCCCTTGCACACAATCTCACCTGTTTTACTTCCTTAGCCCATCACAGCAACAACCTTCCTCACTACTTTCTCACCAATAAGTGAACATTTGAGTTGAAATAACCCTTCTCTATCGGGGGGAAAAAAAAAAAAAAAAAAAAAAGGAAGAGGTTTCTTTCCTCCTACTAAATAAATTGATACATTTATTTTGGAAAGCTTAACATCTTGAAATTAAGACTACTGAGAAAGACAGTTAAAGAACAAATTTATCTGTAGCATGCCTTTGCTGATGTTAATTAACTTGAATGCTATTTATATCCTCTCAGACATAAGGAGATCTTGCAAACCTTTGAAATGTTAGACCTGGACAATCCATAGACACTACAGAGGAGTGTGGGTTATGTTAAGACTGAAAACATTTGTCATGCAAAAACTGTAAATACTTGGGATGTACATCAAAAAATGTTGTAGTTAATGGCTAAAAAGGATGCAAACTTTGGCTAAACTCCACAGTGAAAGTACAGCACTTTTGGTGAGCTGCTTAGTTAGGTGCCTTAGCAGACCAGCTATGCAGAGAAGTGATACTGCCTTTGCATGGGACAGGGACTGTAAAGGCTGTAACAAGATTGCTTCCTGTGAAAGGAACAGGATGGATTAAGGAAAGAAAGACAAATCAAGTTTTGGGATTTTGCTGTATCCTCTCTCCAGCAGCTGGCTGACCAGTGCTGTACAGGTATTAGAAAACTTGTTATTTTAGAGAAAAAAAAAAAAGAAAGAAAGAAAAAAAAAAAAAAAAAAGGCAAGAAAGCAAGCAAGCAAGAAAGAAAGAAAAAGAAAACAACAAAAAAAGCTTGCACAAGTTGTCATAGAAAAAAAAAGATTAACTATAAACATACTTTCAAAACAGACTGATGTTAAAAGAGTTATGCTGTGTAGTTACACATACATAGTTTAAAATTGCAGCATTTTGCTTCCTAAACACTTCATAAAAAAATAAAGAAACAAAAAAGTAATTAATTAGCAGCTGAACATAAATCAGGTTGGGAAGATTTAACACATTACTGCACACCAGCAGAACTGAGCTATTAACCTACACAGACACTCCTAGCCCTCAGCCAACACAGCATAATGCAGCTTACCTTAGTTGTCAATAGATATGTTACCTTGCATTTGCTGTGGGCTTGTCATACTCACGTGGACAATCATTCAGATTCAGATGGGGGCTTGATAACAGGTTACCTTGCTCATGCATTTGGAGAATAAGTAGTTCTTGGAGAATAAATAGTAAGGTTTGTGCACTGTGGTGTAGAGGCTATGAGCATTTAATTCTAACTTCTTCATCTTATGGGGTAACCTGCACAGGTAAAGTCATGATGTATGATTTTTAGAGGACAGTGGCATTTGCTCACATTGCAAGTGTTCACTAATCCTGTGTAACTCATTTCAATGAACTACCACAAACACCCAATTGTAATATGAATTTTAAAGCAATATTTTGCAACAGAGTTATTCTTGGCTTTGTTTTTGTTTGGGGGGGTGAGTAAGTGAGTGAGTGAGCGAGTCTGGTTTTGCTTGTACAAAATACTGGCACACATCATGAAATATAATAAGACAATGCAAAGGGTGACATTATTGCCAGGATTGTTGTGTTGCTGGCTTTTTTGTTCGTTTTTTTTTGTTTGTTTTGTTGTTTTTTTGTTTTGTTGTTTGTTTTTGTTTTTGTTTTTGTTTTAGTTGGTTGGTTGGTTGCTTGCTTTTTTGTTTGTTTTATAGGTTATAAAATGTAATAGTTTGACTTAGGTCAAATGTTGGCAACATCATTTTCCCCAGCAAGCCGCAGTCAGCAAAGTTCAAGACAGACTAGGAGACCTGTGGTATGACTGAGAACAATAGATGAAATTACTCTGTTTACCTGCTAATTACTGCCTTTTTAGCTGAAGGCTACTGCTTCCTGAGACACAGGACTTGGCAGAGTGAATGCTTGGTCTTCTCAGTGAAGACTAAAACATCATGTGTGGAGAAGACAATAAAATTCTGTTTCTGGTTTGCATATAAGCTTCATCAAGGTAAAAGTGCATTTCAGTTTTAATAGCAACTTTATAGCAGTACCATGTTTAAGACTGAGATGGCACATGTTATGAATGAGGTCTCAACTCAATCTGAATTTTGTAATATTTATAAAACAAATATTTCTAAAACGTATAAAAGGCAAGTAAACAGTGCTGGGTGTGTGGGGACTCTACGCTCCACCAACATGCACAAACGAACATCAAACTTTCTAAATATACAGAACATTGCTTTACATACTAAACCCGAGTATGCCTATACATACGTACAATCAGGATAGGTAACAAACAATCCTTTAAGTTCCATAACTTAATAAAATCCAGTACGCCTATACATAAAAGGTAACAAACAATCCTTCAAGTTCCATGACTTAACAGTCTCCATTTTCCATTCCTTTTCTTGATTACTAACAAGTCTCCATTTTCCATTCCTTTTGAACAATATGTCTCGCTTTAAGTTGTCAAGCAACTCGGTCTTCAGGCCTTATGTATTCCGTTCTTCCCAGATTGAAGGAAAGCATATCCATCTCCTTTTCAAGGCCAATAGGGCCTGGGTCAAAAGGCACGTCCAGGTCAGCAGGGGGCGTAACAGCAAAAGCCCTCGATGGCTGTAGCAGGAGAGGGGCCGATGGTGTAGCAGTCGGATCAGTAAAGGAGCCCGCAGCTCCCTCACTGGCAAACCACACGCTTCTGACTGTGGCTCCACATGGCTCTTTAAGGCCTCAGAGATTGCTCGCCAGGTGCCGAGCAATCCCACTGCAACCTTGTCGTTTTCAGTTGCAGAGTCCCACACCTTGACCTCAGTTTGGTTCCATATTTCAGGCTCATAATCTGCCCGATTGTTAATAAGGAGAATAAGCTGTAAGGCTACCAGGACAGTCTTTGTTCCTAAGGACGTATGATTCCCCATAATGCGCAACTGCTTACCAGCGAGGGGCAGTTGTGTGCACAGGTCCGCTTCTCTCAGCTCGAGCTTCTCTCCAGCTCCAGTGTGCCTGTTTCCAGTGACTTTCTGTACGAGCTTCTCTGAGCAGTTTGCTGAGTTTGGACGAACCTGTCTTCATGAGGCGATCAGTGTGCCTGCTCCCGTCCTGGTCTCCGTTCTGCTAGCCTGTTCCTCTTCACTTCTTTTTCCTGCTTCTTCATTGATGACATAACTTCATCATGCTGCCTTTCTTCTTTTTTCTCTTGAGGGCAGGCTCCCCTCTTATACCCTTCTCTCCACAGCGGTTCTTTTCAAAACAACTTTTCATTGGTCAAACAACTTTGAATGTAACAACAACAGCAAACACCCAGAAACTTCCATGCCTTAATGGCTGGAGAACAAGAAACCACGGAGACTGCATGGAGTCTCCTGAATCACCCTTCTTTGTTCCCTCTAAACTCTTTTATATTCATGATGGCCTCGTCGTTAAGAGTCTAATGTTATCTCAACCATGGGGCTTTCCAACCCCCATGGCCACATTCCCAAATCTCCCCCTTCTTTATTAACATCAACCATTTTCTCGACACGAATTACCACTCCATATATAACAGCACATATATGTTTAATAAATAAGATAATAATTCTTGTGGGATAATGTTTTCATGTTTTCACAAAACCTGGATGTAAAATATTTCCTTCTATTTTTAGATCTTCTTTTATTCAGTAGTGTACATTGCGTTTCAGGAATAAAAGGAAGTGAAGGGAAGGGAAATAATATATAATATCATATAATACAATACATATTATATAATATAACAAATGTAATACCCAAGTATTAAAACAGTATGTCATTACTGAATCTGTCAGTACAAACCAAGTTACAGAACTAATAACAATTTAAAGTAATTGAATAAAGCAAACACAGAACATTCATACAACTCCAGAGGTAGCCAGTCCTGAGCTTTATCTTGCTCTTCTAAAAAGAAACAAACAAACAAAACAAAACAAACAAACAAAAAATGTTTTGTCTTTCCTTCAAGGCATTGGGTACGGCTACTCTGCAGACCAAACACTGTTTCACAGATCCCTTACAAATTTTGGGAAAAGGAAAGCCCTGTGAGTACCAAACACCATCTCTGTGCAAAATGAATGCCCAGACATATTGCACTCACAGAGCATAGGATGACATTGACACAAACAGGTGTGCTGACTTCAGATATCCATGTCCTTGCACATGTCCTAAATCTATTAATGGGCTTGAGCTTTCTCATGAAGATGAAATGCGTTGTACCAGGTAAATCTTTCATTGCTTTGGATAGCAGCTTCATCAGAAACATTTTATTAAACCAGTGTGCTCACCAGTTCTTCTAACAAAAGGCGCAGCCATGGGTGGGCAGCAGCTCTTTCAGTTTGACCCAAGCCTGTCCAAATCTGAGTCTGTTCTAAGTCATTTGTGATACAAATGATCTGTCGTAAAGTCAGAGCTTTTGTCATTGCCCATCTACCATAACCTGTGGCCCACCCAGGTTTCTCTTCCTAGCTAGGCAATAGTTTCCAAAGACAAAGTTACAACATTATAAGGTATTTAATAACACATTTCACTTGTGGCACATGATTTACAGCACTAATGCTTTTGAATCATTCTCATAAATAGTGGAAATGGAAACTTTTTACTTTATTTTTCTATCAGAGCTAACTATGCTAATATACAAAAAGTCTGAAATATCTAGAACCTGTTCAGAACAGCAAGTATTTTTGGTTCAACTATACAAATCCTAATTAAAATAGAAAGCAGACAGTTAACTGTGTAAGTTTCTTTCCACTGTAAGGTGCAGCCAATACTTTCATTTCATTTTCTTCAGCTAGGAAAACCAAACTACCAAGGAGAGAAGGGTTGAATTTGGAGAGCTGCAGGAGCCCTCCTCTGGAAGCGTGAATATTTTGTGTGGTTTGAGGGTAATGGAAGGAAGAAAACCTGGACCTTCAGGGTAATAAGATAGAAAATAGGGGCTTAGAAGAGGCTGAGCTGAGAAGCAAATATACTGGTCTTGGGTTTTGTTTGTTTGTTTATTTATTTACTTATTTATTTTTGTCTTGGGAAGGTGATGTAAACTATAGTGATGGCAACAAATATTTAAAGGAGGAGGGCAGGTAAGTAAGTTTCTGTGTTAGAGAAGGGGATGAGAAGGGTGAATTCATGGGGTGTTGAGAGAAAGGATGCTTGGAAAGGAGTTAAGAAAAAAATTAAAAATAAATAAATAAATAAAAACAGTATTTCTGGGAAGTTGTTGATTTATCCACTCTTCTCCACATACACACACAACTGCAATAAACATTCCTTTCTCTCAGAAGTGCCCTCCAAAAGTCACAAAATACAATATTACAACAGAACTGGTTGTGCCCCAAGTCTTCAGTGCTCCTTTTGGTCACATGTTCACCCTGTGCTATTTTTCCTTAAAATCTCCACTGAGTTTCAGCTAAGAAGAGAAAAATAGAAAATAAATAATAATAATAATAATTAATTCATATTCAGTAATCTGCAAGAAGAGCAGATTTTAAAATGTACTTTGCCAAGAGCCACTTGTTGCATTGCCATTGACAAGAGGGCATTACCGTGACAAAAGGAGTTTTCTGTAAGTGATTTGATAAACACAGTAACTGCATTACTTGGAAGTATTTTTGACTGGTAAGGTTACGTTCATAGGGATGTTGGGAAAAGAGGAAGACAATGGTCACTATCACCTGACAGAGGAGAGTGTGGTTTCAAGGAGATGTAAATTATTATTTTTTCATGGAACTCCAAATAAAAACAGAGCAACACTATTTCCCTTATTAAATGTATGCCTGCATGCTTTTTTCTACAGTTCAAAGCACTTTTTTGGACAAAAACAGAAGAGAACAGGCAAGAGCACA
Organism: Netta rufina; assembly: GCF_964035555.1. Lineage (NCBI taxonomy): Eukaryota > Metazoa > Chordata > Aves > Anseriformes > Anatidae > Netta > Netta rufina. The sequence goes on along the minus strand of NC_140124.1, from coordinate 36,159,192 downwards.
CAAGTAACCTCACTTTGGCTGTATTTTTAGTTTGGTACAACACCCTACCAGATATATTATTTCTTCAACAGAGAGCATCTGTTGTCTGTGACCATGGATATCAGAGAGTTCACAGTTGGTCCAGAAGTGGGACAGTACCATAAAATGTTTATATCCCTGTCTCTTGCAGTGAATCCTCTGATAATGTAGATCTTGCCCTTGAACTTTCAAGCTGAGAATTTTGCAAGAGGTTTTAGCGTGGATGCTACAAAACTCCTGCAGTCATTTTCTGGATTATAACACTCCATTTTGGTATAGAGCTTTCCATTTGCAGCCAAAGGCTTAAAATTGGACTTCTTCTGCTTCACTGAAGACAGTTGACTCGATTCAATTTGGCAAGAATTGTAACAATGGCAGCTGAAATCTTGCTGGTGAACCTGAGAAATGTGAGGATGGCTTTCGTTTGCCCAGAGCCTTTCCAAGCAGAAGACAGTTCAGCTGTACATCCTAAGGAAAGCTTTGTGCAACAGAATCATGAAACAACATACTATCAGAAGTGGACAAGATGTGACTCCATAACTTCAGTGTGCTCCAAATCACAATGAAGATCCAAGACTTATTTGCTGTATAAACAAAAAATAATAGACATTTCCTGCCCCAAAGAGGTCACCACTTAAGCAGACAAGACAGACAAAAGCTCAGGCAAGAATAATATTTATGTTTCCCTAACACAGTAGGGAACTGCAGCAGTAACTGGTGGAATCCATTGTACTCCTGAAATACCATTCAAATTATGAGTGCAACCCACACCAGATCAGAACTTCTAACTAGGTTTGGGTTGTGGTGCACAGCACTTTAATCATGATACCTGCTGACCATCTATCCACAGACACAAAGGGGTTTTGATAGTGCACTGAAGTCCACGCTGCACTTCTTAACAGCTATGTCTGCTTGAGCTAATTTAAGGTTAGCTCACGTAAGTAAACTCAAGCTGCAATTACACCTTCAGATAGGAGTATACCTATTCTCAGTGACTTGCCCAGTGCAGCAAATAAGAAGACTGTAATAGTGTTAAGATCTGAATGAGGCTATTTGAGTCCTGATCCTGTGTCTCACAAGTCTACCTGTAGTCTCTAGGTTCTTTTTAGGCACAAGAGTTCATTCCTATATGTATAAAATTCAGACTACACTTATATCTCTGACTGTGGAGTAGGGGATATAGAAAGGGCATGAACTCAACAGCAGGAGAAACTCTGTCCCCTCCATCAACATTCAAGACAGAAACAGCTTCACAAACAAGAAAGCCAAATAATAAGCTTAGAGTGTGCTAGGGTTCTAGGTGCCTTATCCCATGTTGGATCCTACCCTGGATTTATGTGGCATTGAAATGGGAGGAGGGAAAGTACAACAGAAATTCACTTAGGTTGTCAGCAATTGTTCTGGGCTTTGGAAATTGCAATCTTAATAGTTTGGTGTTACTTCTAGATATATATATATATTTAATTTAATACACCCCATTAAAAAGGGTGCCTTTTACAAATGAGCTTCTCTTAAAAGAAATTAAATCACATAGCGGCTTGTTTATTAAACCTTTAACTTTGCTAAACACCTGGGAAAACAATAGTAACAACTTTCTGACAACACTATGGGCAACTTTCTTTGGTATAGCTGCTGAATGGCTGCTTATTATTGGGTAATAAATTCTCTCTGGTGATGGCAGCCAAGGCATTTTTCTCTGCACTACAAAGTGTGCCACCATGTGGCAACTTCTTCTGGTGGTCCTCAGAGGCCCCTGGGTTCTTCTCTGCTTGGCACCAGAGCAGGAAACGTGCCCTGTCTGAAATGTTGTTCTCAGGCAGTGCACGGACAGCCAGCAGGAGCCACCTTGCAGAAATATAGTCAGCTTTAACTATTTATAGCACAGCCATTTAGTGGCAACATTTTTTTCCCAATAGGGATCTCGGGGTCAGTATCCCTCATCAGTATTTTGACAGCTTGTGACATATGAATATAGCTGGACTGCACATTACTATTCTGAAGACCTACACGATGAGATGTAATTTTACATTTTACATTCAGAAGAGTGCACGGTACTTCGCACTAATGGCCAAAAGATTAGAAGTAAGATTAAATTTTGATAAAGAATGAAAATGAACTTTTTCAAGCCTTCTCATCTTTGGGTTTTAGCAAATTTTAATTCTCTCTTTGCTTTTCTTTCTTTACTTTTCCTCAAGAAAAACATTCATTTTTAAATTCTACTTAGATGATTCCTTAGATCATTAGATTTCCTTGAAATACTCTAGATGACCTCTCTAAAGGTATCAACTGCTCGTTAACTTCAGCTAATTTTATTCTCATATTGATCACACAGAGGTAAGCCATTAACAAAGCTTTACTTTTTCAGTCACACTTTTGTCAAAGTCCTGCATTAAATCAACAGGAGAGCAGCCATCCACTCAGTCCTGCCTGGGGGCGGGATGCACTTTTACCAGAGGTGAAAGCACACCACAGCAGGCTTGCCTACACTCTCTTGTTCACCATTCCTAGCAAAATTCACCAAGGCCATTTACTTATCCTTTCAGGGACACTATAGTGTATTCAATTCAGGATATATCCATAACAGCCAGGACAGATGCTGTCAGTGTATCTGCACTGTGCTGCAGGGAGGACAGCACTGGGCCTGGAGGTGCAGGTGCTGCCTTGTGCCCTTTCCATCTTTCCATAGGTGCACAAATAGCACTGTCTTGTGCTAGAGGGGACCTACTAACTGTAGCAGAAATCTTCTGGACTTATTTTAAGGAGTGTGGGAAGTGTTAAGTCTAACTAAACTGAGAGTAATTCAGGTGGCAAACTTAAGTGAATTAAAACCACAACTATTTTGGTATTCAAGATCAGTCCATGGACTCACTTTATTGAAACAGCATCAATTTCATCTAGCAGTATGACAAATGGTGACCAGGCCACTGAGGATTTATATGCTTAGTTTTAAAAGCCATTATCCTTTGGGCATATTGCAGTCTGACTCAAATGAGTGATAGTAAACAAATCTGATCAAGACAGCTGTATTGATTTTGCAATGCTGATAAGATGCACTTAAATGTGTATGTGTTTTTTGTTTGGTTGTGGGTTTTTTTTGTTTGTTTGTTTGGTTGGTTGGTTTGGTTTGGTTTGTTTGTTTTTGTTTTTGTTTTTCCTAGAAGTACATTGTTAAAGGTAAAGGGATTTAATAAGCAATAGCTTCAAGTAAATATGCTGCTGAGATCCTTCAATCACATTTGTGTTCATCCAGGAGCCATGAATGCCTTTTTAGCTTTCTGTGAAGTCTCGTGTGAAAAGGCAGAGTAGATATAACTACTGTCTCTGACATAGGAGGATAAATATAAAGATAGTAAAACCAAAGATTTTTGAGGTAGAATTTCCTTCTGTGGTTTCCAAATGATGGCCATTGATTCTCTTTTGCCTAGAACATCAGCTTCTATTTTAATATTTCTTGATACAAATGAAAAAGGAGAGAAATTGGGAGCTACCTGTGTTTAGATATATAGATGCAGTGATTTGAAGCTTATCCTGCTTTGCCTGAGAGGTAGTGCAGTGCCCCCTCACCTCCTCTTTGAATGATCCATAAAAAGCAAGATCTTCACCCAGATGTGATCCTCTCTTCTGTAGATTTGTCAACATATGCCCCTTTCTATAATGAAACAGTTCTCTGTGTTGATGCAGCCTTCTTGACTGATGTTGGAAGTTCAACCATACTTCTTGTGATGGAAAACAAAACAGCCCTGTGAAAGCTAACAGCTGAGGTATGCAGCACTGTATTGGGATGTTTACTATTTCACCACACCAAATTATATACGTGTGGGTCTAGGGGAAGAGCATGATGATTTAGTTAAATAGCACTTAGTTGCTGACACATTTCTCAAGGAAACTGAGGAGTGCCCACACAAGAATATCTGCTCACAGCCCAAACTAGCTGAAGTGATTAGACTGCTCAGGGATCATCACAGGAGTCCTGGGAGAGGACAAGGGGAGGAAGATAATGGTGGTAAGATGTAAGTAAGTAGAAGTTGTTGAGTTAGAATGCTCCTTCCTTGCCCTTTCTCCCCCCAAAAAAATGCTTCCAGGTTGCCCATTCTTCTCACTTAGCACTGAATCTGGTCCTGAGGTGGCATTTTGCTGACTGAATTTACTACTGGGCCATAACTGGCCAAGGGAAACCCACAGGAGTAAGAATTCAGACAGATCTTCTAAGCAAGTGTGAAAAATAATCTGGAGCCAGCCAGAGAGTGAGAGGTGTTTCCCACAGTGGCACAACATCAGATATAGAAGGATGCATGTTTATAAAAACCAGGACATCTCTGATGTAGTTAGTCCAGTTGTTATTACTCTATTTATCTCTATCTCTTCAAAATTGTGGCATTTACAGTGTTAAACCTTAAAAATACAATACTCAATAGTGATCAATGTTTGTGCCCCCTGGTATTCAGGGAGGACAGAAGCTCCTTCAGAGGGTCTGATGCCTGGCATCAGTAAAGCTTTCGTTTATACTGCTTCTTTGTGTAAATGCAGCAGCTGGAGAAAGTCCTCAGTTGGTGCTCTGGAGACTAAAGGTTCCAAAAGGGAAGAGCATGGTCATATAAAGAGGCTTGTTTTGCTGCACTTCCAACATGACCAAGAGTACTACAAGAATTAAAATTGTTCACAGCAAAAGAAATGTCATTCTCATTCCTTTGCACGAGGCAGAGGTGTACTCCTCCTCCTCTCTCTCTGAAGGAAAGGCTTTCCAGTGGTTCATCCTGGGATGGCACAAGGAAAACTCTCCCTTCCTTTCCAATCTGCTTTAGCCATGATTCGACCTCATACCATAAAGAAAAAATAGTGTTTTTATGAAGTCCATTCAGTGTTTGATTTCTGTGCTGAAAGTGTTAGCTGCCCTGTCAGAATTAATGAGATTTGGGTTCTCTGCAAATCACTACATGTGACATGAAAACAGCTACCAGAGAAATGCAGCTGCACTAACTTTGCTGCTACATATTGTACATCTTCAAACAGTGAGATTCAAAAATGACCTCAATGAAAATAATTTATTTAAGTGCACCACTTGTTATAAAACTCATCAAAAACAGATTAAGCATTTGTGTCATTGCCAATCTTTTGGAGTTATTTTGGGATCATCTGAATAGATATCACAGAACTAGGCTGAAAATATTAATGATCCTAAAAACTTAATCAGCCCATCTAGTATGAGTCCAGAAGGTCCTGCTTTGTCCCTTAGTGATGGACTGAGGAAGAAATGAGTGATTTAGGAGAGTGGAAAGGTTACTAGGAGGCAAGATGAAAGAATGAGCCTCTGAGAAGTACTGGGAACTAGAAAGTGTCTCAAAGAAATGGAAGAGAAAAGGGTGATATATGGGAATCTTTTAGTTTTTAGTAAAGACCACCATAGGTAGTAACATTTGTAACAGCCCTGGTGCAATCTTTACTTAATAAACAAGCAGAAGGCTCAACAGGTTTTTACAGTAATTATACATCTTGCCCCCTCTTAGCTACCAGTCTTATTTTTGATTAGAACTGGCACAAAACTCTCAAAAAGAAAATACACTGTTTTTGAGTTACCTGTCTTTTAATCATTTTCTTCAAGGTGCTTTTACATCTCCATAATGAAAAAAAAAATGTTAGAATCAGCTATTTTTTAATTTCCATCTATTGTTACTAAATAGAATCAAACCACGTTGAACGTGAGCACTGATGTAGTCCATTTCTTCCTAAACCCGAGTGTTTTTCGGCATTCGGTTAGTGTAGAGTTTTACATGAGTGGGTTTAAAGAATAATACTTGACATAGATTAGATTCCAGCTAAATTTAAAGGTCCTCTGGTGTAAATTATCACAGTCCTGCCAAAGATGGTGATAGCAATTTAGGCTATCAGATGATATAGTCTTAATTATTCTTAACAGTGCAAGGTGATGAAAACTGACATACCTGGGTTTAATTACACTGTTCTAAAATCACATTAATTTCATTCTGATAGACATAATATGAATGAGATGAGTTCTGCCTCTATCACACTGCTGTTTTTAGGGTACCAATGAATTGTCACAGCTGTTACTGCTTAGGCTGTTTCTGGGTTCTCAAGGTCAGCTAAACTCCAAGTGTACTGGTCTAGACTGACTTCAAAAATAGGACTTTTTTTTTTTTCCCCATACCTACATTTTACAGGTGCAAGGCTTCTGCAATTCCAAGATTATATAAATTCTGTAATAATCTTATGATTCTGCTATATCTATGAGTACCCAGTACTGAGTACTGACACCAGTGTGCATTAACTAAATAAAACAATTTCTGTACACAAAAATCACAAACCATTTGTATCAGCAGCCACAGAAGCAGCAAAAATGTAACGCTAATCTACCTTGAATTATGAAATTATGATGTCATAATATTTGTTACATCATTTATGAGTATAATAAACAGCAGGAGAGAACCATTTGCCACCTGCATTTTCTGGACAAATAATACTTCTGCTTAAGCTTAGAAATATTGCAGCCGTAAACAGAAGCTGTAATGTAAACAGTTGGAAAGCCTTTAATTTTTCATATGCTGTCACAAGACCTATTGAGAAAAACAAATTTCCCTCTTTTTTTTTTATATACAAACTTGGGCATTTCTTAAAAATAAATAAATAAATAAAGACAGCCCTGGAAAAATGCCTGGAATTCCAGTTTACTGCCCTGCAATGACTTAGGAAAACTAACTTTTCAGTAACAAAATTTAAGTATTGTACAATCTGCATAACCATAGGCCTAGCCAACGGGGTGTCTCATAGGACCAATAAAATGTTACAATCCACTTTTGCCAAAAAAAAAAAAAAAAAAGTGTTATATTTCACAGAAGCCAGGTGAAGATTTTTATTTTAAAAAATCTAGATAGATCTTCGTGGTAGCAAACATTGGTGAGTTTTTAAAGAAATTAGTAGAGTTACCTGCTGGTTACTTCAATACAGAATTCAGCCCAGAATTTCTAAACATTACTGTGACTTTTGGGTAGTATTAAGTAATTGCTGACCAAGTTTCTTCTCATGAATGCTGAAACCTCTGCAGGCTTATAATATTCCAGTTAAGTGTAAAATTTCACTATTAGAAAAAGCTTAGAAAATCAATAGATGTCATATTTTGTAGCCAAGATGTGGGACATAAAATTGGAGTTTTGTCCTAAAATAAACAGAAAAAAAACTTCTTCCAAAAGTTAAGTTACACAGGCTTTCAAACCAGACTGAGAAAATGAAATTACTTTCTATTGGTCCTCCCTACTCCCTAACTTCTGAGGGAAATAGGTAAGCTTTCCAGATAAAAGGGCAAGAATAATTCTATTCTGAAAGTCTGCAGAATAGGATTTTGTTTTGTTTTTGTTTGCGTGTTCCACAGATCATATGTATGCTTCTTTCCCTACACCTACGCACCTGGAGCATCTTTCTGTAGGAAGAACTGGCTGTGCTTTACAGCTCAAGCTAGAGGAGCTTCTTTCAGAAGGGCGTATCACTGATGCTGTAACTTTATTTTTGCTTTGGGAAAGAAGGGCAAGAGTAATAATTATGTGCTCTCTTTCTGGAGCTCAATGTCCTCATCAAGTCCTCATCATGAACAATAAACAATCACAGATAGCAGACACCTATGATTTACTAAAGTTAAACTGAAATTGAGGTGTGGCATTATATGTCTGCTAGTGTTCATGCCTGACTTTGGGAGGCCAGGCATCAGCTTTTGGGGATTTTTTTTGTGGTTTGGTTGAAAAGAACTTGACTTTATTAATAGATAAATACAATACAATACAATCATTTCTTTATTATGTCTCTGTTTTCAGAATTTCTTCTGTGTCAAATCACAACTCAGTATTCAAATGTGCTGGCAAACGAAACCCTGAAATAAGTAAACTTCCTACTCCAATAAAGAAGAGATCTTACTCTTCTGTTATCAAACGCTTTGAGGTTTGCTTAGTGAAGCCAGAATGGTGTTCGTTGTGCAAGGGATCAGTAGTGAAGAGCTCTTGCAATTTTGTTTCTGTTACACTTTTAAATAAGCCTGAATTATATTTTTACTACATTTACTACAAATCTTGAGGGGGGGAAGGAAATGCTTTGTATTTGTGATGCAGAAGCTAACAGTGAGAATGCAGTTTTCAGTGGTTAAGAGAGTAGCTGAGGAACTTGTGAAGGGAAACAAATCGCTCTTGACACAAGCGCCTGCCATCCCAGTGGCAGAAGGCACCATTAGATGAAGCCTAGGACTGTACTAAAATTGCTGTACCTGGCCCTTGTTCACAGCTGGATGGCAGCCAGTGAACTTAGAGTGTGGGAGGAGCACCCTCCGTCTGTCTGCAGCTCTCTGTATGGATATACCCTGAAGCTTCCTGGAAGCAGCTTCCAGCTTCCTCAATTTCCAGAGCTCATACAGGCTTATAAAAGCCTATGGGGTACTTTTATCTACAATATTTAATTATTATTTCCAAGCTAAGGAATGTCAAAATGCAGTAGTAGCACATTCTTATTTCTCTCACTTTCTACTCTCTGTCCTGGGAACCTTAGACAAACACTTGAATTTTTCATCACTGAACTTCCCACCAACACTTAGCAAGTCTCATCAAGTGAGATACAGTGTCACTCCGCTTCCTTGCAAGTTTCAAAGCAGCCAAGAAGAATGGGAGATGTTCATGGCACTGTGCATGCTTTTTTTTTTTTTTTTTTGTGGGATATGGGGTACAGAAGGAGAGTAAGCATTCCTGGAAACTAAAATAATAAGAAGAAAAATGCCAAAATGGTTAAGTCTTAGTATGTCATTCAGCAGGCTGTAGCACGCAGTTTAGATAGATCTAGTGGTTTTGGAACAGCTTGTAAAGTGTGGTGTTCGGAAGAGAACCACTGAGACACCTTGTCCTCCTGAAGAGCTGCAGAACACCTCCTGGGTTCCTCCTGTTGGCCACCAGTGCACACACCTCAGCTGCACAATCAGAGACAAGAGATATGAAAAGCATTTGAAAAAGCTCAAAAGGGCAAGAAAACAGGAGTCAAATCCTTGACATCTTTTTGTTCAACCATACACGGGACCAGACAGCAATACACTAGGAAGTATTTCTGTTCTCATGCACCCTTCTGTGATGATGGAAGTGCTTGGGATTTAGTAATTACTCCTTTTGATGAACACAGGATAATGAGGAAGAATACACTTCTTCTCTTTGTCATCGACTGATGCAATGAGCCTCTCTGCATTACCTGATACAGTCACGCATGATACAACCATGCACACAGAGCCCTCCTCTTATTGCCCTACAGAGTCCAGTTTGCCAAGGTGAATGCAATGCCTCTCTTTAAAAGATTTTTTTAAACAAATATCTCTATTGACAGCAATGATATTACTGCATAGAATGTTGTGCTCACTAGACTAAGAGTAACTCAGGCTAAGTGATCATTAAATCTGCCTGCATCTTAGTCCAACACTATTTCTAATAGAAAGCATCTTTTTTTCTAATTCCATAGTTTCACCCCTCTCAGAACTGCACCCCTCAATGCCCTCAATGCTCATTTACTATCCCCTAAAAGAGGTCAGTCAGCTGAAAATAAATAAATAAATAATAAAAATAAAAATCCATTTCAAATGGAGAATTTCTAAAATTAGGAGAAAAGGCTTTCCCCTCAGACTGTTAGAACAAGTGGGAAGACTTCTAAGAACTGACCATTACACTGGATGTCTTTCCAGTAACTAATTCCCAGTCTGATCTGATGCTAAAAATGGATTTCAGAATCAGTCAGACTAGGAAAATACACAGCAAGGTGAAACATGATTCATGAGCTCATCCCACATTTAGAGAACAGGAAATATAAAAGAGTCAAGAAGTCTCTGAAAAAATGCAAAATAAAAGTGGAAAGATCAAAAAGGAAACCACAAGAGGGCAGATAGACTACATAATGGGTGATGAAATGATTAAAAGCAGAAGGGAAAGAAGGGAAGGTGTCCTATCTCTTAAGAGAAACCTCATTTGGGGAAATAAGTATTTTATGCAGAAGACTAAGTTAAGGGCATGAGGAGAATTCTACTTGTTCCACTTAAAGACTGGAATTTTTAGTAGCTGAACAGTTATATCTATGGTTATGGAGATTTGGAGATCGTCCAGCTATCCAAGGGAACAACTGACACACACACACACCTTTGTTCCCACACACTTTAGCCTCTCTGCAGGCACTGGCAAGAAAAGTGACAATTAAGTCCTTGGTCTTGTGACAGAGACACTTAAATACACACCAGCACTGAAATCAGAGCTCAGATGACAGGCAGCCAAGTCTGTATTCACACAGAGGAACCTCACCATTCAGAAGGAAACTTGTTGTGAAAGGGATTACTTGTGGGAAGGAGACATACCTGGCTGGCACCATGTGCTGACAGAGACTTCATTTATGGGCAACACCGTGGTCTTCCTGAAGGCTATCTTAAAACACTCTTAATTCAGTGGGGCTTGCATTTACTTGCATCCACTCCACTCTTAGAGGGTTAGTCATCCAGAGTACATGAAGTATTTAGCATCTTTTTGTTTTCTTTAAAGTGCTTGAGCTCTGGAGACCAGGCCCTCCCATATTTTGAATTCTTGAGGGGACATTCAGTTCTGGGCACTCTGCAGAAGGGAGCACACCAGCTCCCACTGTTGCTTTGCTCAGCGAAATAGCCCTGACCTGCTGCTTTCCTGCTAAGGCAATCTGGTCATTCTGAAGCTTTCTTAAAAAGGAAATTGTGCCAAATTGGTACTCTGATGTGGAGAAGAGAGAGCAGGTTCAATTTATAACCTGAAAGATGTCAGCAGATGTGTGCTTAGCTGTTTCCAGGGTCCTTGATTAGAAAAGCCTAAAACCAGCATCTGCTATTTCTACTAAAGGCAGCCTGTTCTTGTTCATCTTTCATTAAATGTGGCTATGTTCTCTACATTAAAACATTACAAAAACTCCCAATCACATTTTCTACCTGCTATGTAATTTATTGTAAATGTATTTGAGTAATCTGTAAAACTTCTGATTTCAAAGCTTCCCATTTTTTAATGTTCATTCTACTGTCCTTTGTATTCTCTTATTCTTACTACTCTTTTTATCTTAAATACATATATTAAAGAAGAAACACATGCCTATGCTAAAGATTCAGTCCAAGTCCTGCTTTAATTCATTAGTTTTCCCCTGACTTCAGAGGGAAGGGATCCAATTCCAAAAGAGAAAACAATGTTTAAAAAAAAAAAAAAAAAAGCTTTTAGATTTAAACCCACATTACTTGACATCAGTTCACATTGCTACGAAGATGATAATGTAAAGGTAATGTTCTCTCAACTATACAACTATTTGCAGTATGGCACAGTTTATGGTAACAACTGTGCTAACACCAAAATCTGCAGACACACTATTTGGAAGGGGCTCATACTAGGTGTAAAAGTGGGAAGTATCCTTATCATAACATGGCATCTCTTGTATAGAGAGATCTAGAAATGAGATTGTAAATATTGGAAAAGCAGTGTAAGGCTAAATTCTTCCCTGTTTTACAAGGGAAAAAAAATCATTCAAGCTCATTTCATTAGGTATACAATACTTTAAATGTCAAATTTGACACAGAGTGTTTCAGAAGATAATTCAGCTTAGTCCCTTGTAAATTATGTTTACACAATGTATTTGCAATGTCATGTACAAAAACATAGAACCAAAGGAATGAAGGCTTTACATTACTGGAGATGGGACCTGAGTCACTTTGGCTCTCAGTGCCTTGTACCAATCTAGTCTTTTGAACCAGTCAGTAGCCCACAACTTTCTCATGACTCCTGTAAAAACGAACTTGTCATTAGCTCTGTTGCTAGTGAGTATCTGACAAAAATACCAGCATACCTGAGGTTTTTTTTGCTAAACTTCAGGCTAGCACTTCAGCCTGAGAAAGAGCCTCAGCAGGTGAGATATGAGAGAGATTCATGGGGCAAAACAGAAAATCCCGCATTGCTGATTTCCATTCATATTATCCATGCCATGGGACTTGGAATGTCAGGGGATATCACTGTGGCACGTCTGATGGGATTGATGAAAAAAAGTAGGTTAAATTATTTGTATATATTCCAGGGTAATGGAGGACCTAAGGAGTCTGAGACAGTTTGGATGGGATGTTTCTCCTCACAACTTGCTGTCCTTTTCATGCAGATCCTTTTCATGCAGCAATAGAGTCTTCAGCAATCCCAGCACTGCGCTATGTTCCCACACAGGGCACTTTCTGAAAATGAAGGATCCACAGCGATCTCTCTCTAAAGCAGTACAGAAAATAAATAAATAAATAAATAAATAAATAAATAAAATCACGACTTCTCATCTTCCACTCAAAAGGATGAGGGGAAAGAAAAACTGGGGAAAGGACTGGCGTGTGGTCACTTCTTAGCTGATAATGATTTAGTTCAGGAAATGAACCAAAATCTGTATCCAGACCAAGTTATAGGATATCTGTAGGGTAGCAAATATAGTTTACCAACTGGATAGCTACACTGGGTACCTTTTTCTTTCTTTTTTCTTGTAGGGCTGTAACAAACAAGTTTATACAAGACACTAATATTCTGTTTCAAGTTTCTGCTTTCAGTTGTTCATAATTTTGCTGCAGTCAAAACAATGTTAATTAAGTTAAGTTGCCTGTGTAATAAATACTAAAAATGTCAGAATTAACTCTGACCCTCTATGTATAGCAGAAAACAGGCTATCACATAGTATTTTTTCAGTAATTCATTTATTGCATAAGGCAAACAATAAGATACTCTCTTTAAGGCACTGGACTGGCTCCAGGAGATCTGTTTCTTTCCCTGATTCTGCCACAAAGATGTTATACAGGATATCATCATGAAGGTACTTTTCTATGTTTTAGTCAAAGGACCACCTAAGCTTCTTGAAAAAAAAATAAAAAAAATCCTAGGATCATCCATAATTGTTTCATTTTAGTTAACAACTAAACACTCAGAGTTTGTTTTCAGCCATATTGCTTGCTTTGTTGTATGTACAGGAATATGGGTGAATAATTGTTTTGCAATAGTTCATCAGACCACAAGTTAAAAAGTGTGAATTGACTTACATTTGTTGTTCCCTTAATTTTGACATGTACTGAATGAAGCAAACTTGATTTTAAAAGCTTAACATTATAATGTGTTTTTTGGTTGTTTGTTTTATTTTTGCACGTTGTCAAGGGTTTTGCCTACAAGGTCTGTAGATGGCTGGGCTTGGCCCCAAGATGCTGTCTCATTAGCTGCTTTACCTCTGAACTACCATAACAACCATTTTCCCTAAATTCTTATATAAAGATAGAACCAGTTTAGCTTTATGCAGTACAGTAATTATTCATGGATGGGTATTTTCAAAGAAAAAACAAAAACAAACAAACAAACAAAAAAAACCACTGCTTTTCTATTGTTTCCTATACTCCCTTCCCTTCCCTTTCCTCCTGATACAGCTAAAGAAGACTTTTTCCCAAGCAGAGGTGAGATAGGAATACAGGACTATGACTCTGCGTTGTCTCTGGCTTCAAGACGCCTTGAAGTGCCTCATACACAAGGTGAAGAAATCTTGGTCTGGGGCCAGATTGCATACCTTGAACCACTGATCACAGAAAATCCTTCCATCTCAGGGAGTTTTCTTAGTACAAAGGAAGCATCCATGCGAGATCCTGCTGAGATAATGATTGTTACACAATTTGTAGCACATCCACTTATACATGTACACCTCAGGCTCCACACAACTTCTTCACGAAAGCCCTCGGGTAGTGTACACAGGATGCACCACATTCTCCTTCACCATCAATGAATTTCCCTGTGAATTAAGGCAACTATTTTGCCTGTAGGAACAATCTAATTTTGTATTTAATATACAAAGCTATGGTAAATGATACTTTTAATTGCATGACTATCAGAAAACTAAGTCATTTCACTTTGAAATTGTAGTTTATAACAACTTTGTGTTAAAAACTCTTTTTTTACTATTGTGTATGATATGAAAGAATTTCTTCAGACATTAAAAAACCATACAAAACACACCACATTTCTCAAAAGTTTGTGAATTATTCCTTACATTGAGTTGTGAAACAAGGTGAAAATTGGAATTGAAATGCATGAACTCTCATGTCACACAGTTTATTCTTGTGATGTGTGAATAAACGTAAAAATAAGATGATTTAGTGTTTTCCTATGACTCTAAATGAGATTCTAGCAGTACTAGAGTCAGAAATTAATTTATTTCCATGATTGTATTGTTTGAGAGTACCTAGGTTAACAATTATTCCATGGAAGCTTTCTGGTTAGGTTTCTGGTTTTTTTTTAATGTAACATTCCTTTTTAAAGTTACAGTGAGGCATACACTGAGTAATGTACCATATAATGAATACTGACTATACTATCTATTTGAGCTTATAATTTTACTATTTTATAAGTTATTTTATATCCTGCATAAACAACACATCCCTTTAAAGAAAAGCATGGCACACCCAGTTGTACAAACCATTTACATAAGACAAATATTTGTAGGTGGTCTTGGTTGTGTATTCATGAGGTGGACTTTATAAACAGAAAAAGGCAAAGCTTGATTTAATAAACTTGCATTTCATGACAGCAATGCAGGGAGAATAAAGTTAGCATTTACTTGTGGATGTTATGCGTTAGTACTGCAAATGAGGTATAATTTACTAATCTGAGTCAAGCCTACGCTATTCATTTGATGCTTCCTGTTCCTTCTAGGAGATGTGATAGTTGGAGAAGCCAAAACAAGAGAATTAACACAACAAGTTTTGAACTCTGGCATATTCAGCAGAGAGCCAACAGTTCTACAGAAGTTAAACTGTTCCCATAAAAGTTTCAGGCATGCTGTTAAAGCAAACAGTATAGGAAGATTAGTGCAACAGCTGTCCTGTAAATACATAGAGGACAGTATTTTCCAGGGATTTGGTATCTTCACCAAGGCTTGTCCAGATGGACTTAAGCCCACAGAAGTCATTTGTGACAGTAATTTTTTTTTTTTTTTGCTCTCTGGTGCGTTTATTTATTCATCCAGAAAGTGGCTCCCTGCTTTCTCTGAGAAATCCTTGCAATAATAGTTGCTCCTGTGTCACATACCATTTTGTCTCCAACACTGGAAATGTTTAAGTTGTCTCACATGCTTAGATGACACCAGTCCATTTTTGTCATCTATTCTTTTCACCTATCTTGCAGCAAAAATGGACTATTTTCTTCAGCACTAAAGCTGCAGTCTTTTGACAGTGAAGATGAAGTTTACTTGTTGTGGTTTAACCCAGCCGGCAGCTAAACACCACACAGCCGTTCACTCAACCTCCCCCCTCCCTCTCCGGGATGGGGGAGAGAAACGGGAAAGTGAAGCCTGTGAGTTGCGATAAAGACGGTTTATTAAGACAGAAAACTAATAATAACAACAATAATAATAACAATAATGATGATAATAGTACTACTAATAACAATGTGTACAAAACAAGTGATGTGCAATGCAATTGTTCACCACCTGCTGACCGATGCCCAGCCTAACCCCGAGCGGTCCGGCCCTCCTCTCCCCGGCTAGCCACCCCTATGTATTGTTTAGCATGACACCATAAGGTATGGAATGCCCCTTTGGCCAGTTGGGGTCAGCTGTCCTGGGTCTGTCCCCTCCCAGCTCTTGCTGCACCCCCAGCCTGCCCCCTGGCAGGACAGAGTGAGAAGTTGAAACGTCCTTGCCTTGGTGTAAGCACTGCTCTGCAACAATTAAAACATCAGCGTATTATCAGCACTCTTCTCATCCTAAGCCAAAACATAGCACCCTACCAGCTACTAGGAAGAAAATTAACTCTGTCCTAACTGAAACCAGGACATGTATCCACCCCCTATTCCATACCATTTATGTCATGCTCAGGTTACACTCTTTCCTATAAATTCTAATTAATCACCATTTTCATCTAGGATATGTAGTAATCACGGTAGTGATGACATACAGTATTATATAATAATTAACATGGTACAATTCAACTCATGGGCTATTCTCACCCAGTATTAAATCCCCTTGAGGTACACACCGGACCTCCCCATTCTTTTGCATTACCCACCAAGTGCATCCATGTCCCTGAGCAAAAGCAATTCCACGAATGGGTTTGCCCTTTCCCTGAGGCAGGAGTAGCCCAGACTGTTTTACCCAGCATATTTCTTACTTGCACTACAGGAACTTTATCCCCTTATACATTACATAACAGGTTTGATTGGGTAGATCCCCTAGTATTGACTAACCAGGTGGCCTTTGCCAAATGCACATCCCAATTTTTGAATGTCCCAGCACCCATTGCTTTCAGTGTAGTCTTTAACAATCCTTTGTACTGTTCAATTTTCCCAGAGGCTGGTGCATGATAGGGGATGTGATACACCCACTCAATACCATGCTCTTTGGCCCAAGTGTCTATAAGGTTGTTTTGGAAATGAGACCCATTGCCTGACTCAATTCTTTCTGGGGTGCCACGTCACCATAGGACTTGCTTTTCAAGGCCCAGGATAGTGTTCCGGGCAGTGGCATAGGGCACAGGATATGTTTCCAGCCATCCAGTGGTTGCTTCCACCATTGTAAGTACATGGCACTTGCCGTTGTGGGTTTGAGGGAATGTAATGTAATCAATCTACCAGGCCTCTCCATATTAATTAATTTATTTACTTATTTCAGCCATTGTCCTCCATACCAAAGAGGCTTTGACCTTTTGGCTTGCTTGATTGCAGCACATGTTTCACAATCATGAATAACCTGTGCTATAGTGTCCATGGTCAGGTCCACCCCTCAATCACGAGCCCACCTGTATGTTGCATCTCTACCTTGATGGCCTCAGGTGTCATGGGCCCATCGGGCTATAAATAATTCACCTTTATGTTGCCAGTCCAGGTCCACCTGAGCCACTTCAATCTTAGCAGCCTGATCCACCTGCTGGTTGTTTTGATGTTCTTCAGTAGCCCGATTCATGGGCACATGAGCATCTACGTGACGTACTTTCACAGCCAGGTTCTCTACCCGAGCAGCAATATCTTGCCACACTGCAGCAGCCCAGATGGGTTTGCCCCTGTGCTGCCGGTTGTTTTGCTTCCATTGCTGTAACCACCCCCAATGGGCATTTGCTACCATCCATGAATCAGTGTAGAGATAGAGAACTGGCCATTTTTCTCGTTCAGCAATGTCTAAAGCCAGCTGAATGGCCTTCACTTCTGCAAACTGACTCAATTCACCTTCTCACTCAGCAGCTTCTGCAACTCTTTTGACAGTGAAGATGAAGTTTACTATATGCAGTTAATTTGCAAATCCATGAAACAGCTATGAAAATTTCACAGAAAATGCGTGGGCCAGCATTTATTTGCAAAACCTGAGGCACAAAAATGGAGCCACCTTTAACCCACCACAAAAAATAAAACCAAGTCCAGCTCCTAAGATCTTAGGAGTTGAAAATGTGTCCTAGAGCACAGACTGAAAGCTCCTGTGGGCCTTGAATGCTCTGAACAAGTTATACAGCCTATTTACAGTAAAATGCAGTTTTTGCTTCAGTCATATTGTCATTCCTAGCAGAAAAAATAAGGAAGATAAAATGTATTGGACTATGAAATTCAGCACAGCCCTTTGATAAATACTGAAGATCAATGGGACATTACTCAATACATTTATATTCCAGTTTCCATATTAGAGAAGATCATTCAGAGGTGCATATGCCACAAGAAATAGTCTTACTTCTTTAGAAAACCTGACAGGATTTTAGTTTTAACTGGAACTTGCAGTGAAAATATAAAAGGCAGGGATCTATGCTCGCAAAATATTCAAACTGATTTTCTTAGGCCATACAGCAATCTGAACTCCCATGGTTTCCAGGGGCTACAAGCATGAACAACACTTAAGGAATGTGAAGTATACTGAATGTACTATTTAAGCAGACATCTGAAATAAAATTCCATAGGCCAGCTTTTCCACTGGAAGGAAAAAAAAAAAAAAAAAAAAAGATTTTCTGAGGGAGAACTGTACTTCATGAGAGAACCCTTTCCCCTAGTAACTTAAAGGTCACCAACACCTGTCTCAGTAACAGATTAGTAGATACCAGTTTAGTGATTGCAACTCCTAACCAGACTTTAAAAAATAACAGTCCCGTGTTGTATGTTGTAAAATATTGTGATTTTTCCTGGGCCAGTTTTATTGTATAGAAAGAATCATATTCTTCTTTACTCTTTCTCTTCTCTTCATTTTAAAAAGCTTAAAAAACAACTTTTTTTTTTTACATTTTTTTTTTTTTTTAAAGAAAAGATTATGTATAGAGTTGCCTGGTTATTCAGGCTTAGAACTTAATCAGAGAAAAAAAAATGTAATCCATCATTAAAAGCACAAAATCACAGAATAACTGAGATTATAAGGGGCCAAGAGCAGACCTGAGTGGTGTAGGTTGCTTGTGGCCTTGTCCAGCCAAGTTCTACCTGTCTCCAAGGATGGATGCTCCTCAGCCTCTCTGTGCACTTGTTCTAGTATTTGACCACCTTCACGGGGAAAAAGATATTCCCAATATCTAATCGTCATTTCCCATGTTTCAATTTCTGTCTGCTGTCTCTTTTCCTGTCACCATACTCTTCTGAGAAGAGTTGGGCTCTCTATTTTTTGTATCCACCCCCTGGGTGGTGTTTGAGAGCAATAAGATCTTAGCTTTCTCATCTACAGGCTGAAGAAAGCCTCTCCTTTTACATCACACGCTCCAGTTGGTGGCCCCCCACTGGACCCACTAATGTATGTCATGTCCTTAGAATAGAGAATCCAAAACTCAAATGTAACAAATAAAACCTACTACATATTCACATATACATGTGCTACGCATACATATGCACATACATATATAAAAACATATGTATATATACAGGAAAGTGAAAAATGCATTGTATTCCAAAGTATTTTGATTAGACCTTCATTTTTACACCCAGATTAATTCGATTCAATTATTGTCGCTAGGAAATTTAATTTTAAGGAAAATTAATTTTCATTTAAATAAATGATTGTACCTGAGGGGAAAAAAAAAAAAAAAAAAGCAGGTGTCTGTGGGTCTTAAGCTGTATATAAATAGAATTATGAGTGAAAAATCATGCACACTCCAGTTGCTTTTCCCAGCTGAAGGTGAAAAGGTGAAAGCCAAACTTTGAAAATTATTTTAAAAACCATTAAGTGTTTGGGAAATTAACATTAACCACACCATTATTCCAGAACACACACAGTGAATGTTCATACAGTCACCACACATAACAAACGAAACCAAAAAACCACCAACGTTTAGTAATGTGGGCTGGCAGGAACAAGCTAGAGCATTCCCCTGCGGAGCGAAGGCCCTTTCTGAAGTTCTCTTCCTTCTAAGATAGGATGGCTTCTTGCCTTTGCCAGCTGCAGATGAGGTCTGTCCAAAGAGCTTGTTTTCAATTTCGTGGTTAATATCCTTCCAAGAACTATTATCCTGACTGTGAGGGGCAACTCTTTTCTTAAGTGATATAAATTACCTTGTGTAAAAAGTGGTGAGGACAGTCTTATTCTGGTTCAGGCTAGGCTTATTTCACTCTGTGTTACATCAACTGCTTTAACCAAATGAGACCAAGACATTTCTAATGCAAATATGTTGCCTCTATAGAGGTTTGTAACTGTGAAGCCTAAGCAGAGCAGATTGGGGTGGATACAATCCAGTAGGCTAAATCATGTAAGACTTTACATAGATGAATAAAAATTGAACTGGTCAAGGTGAACATTATGGAGTAAATCTCCATTTTGCTCTTATTTACTTTCTTTTTTTTTTTTTTTTTTTTCTATTAACATTCAGTAATGAATGAGAATACACTTAACACTGCCTTTATGAAAATGTCAAGAAACTTCCAAATATTTTACTTGTAGAGATATTTCTGTTCCTTTTTGTTTTCTGTTCCTTTTTGTTTATCATCTATGCATCACTTCCACAGATTTAAATGGGGCCAGAATAGTAACACAGGTCTTTGCAGAGATGTTTGAGATGGTACTGTAAGTATTTTCCAGAGGCAAAACTAGATCCTGCATATTTTCTTTCTTTTTTAAAATTATTTCTCTAATTCCTTTTTCTATTTCTGGTCAAACCAGTAATCTGGCCTTCATTCATTTTTGAAAGAAAAGATTTCTGAAGTATACTGCACCTCGATTGGGTACTTATTAATGCCTGTTCTTGTTCAGTGATTATACAAAGATTGTTTGTACAAAGAAGCTGCATTGGCTTGAGTTAAATGTTTTTAGGTCAGTGCTAATTCCTGGTTGGAAACTTTTAGATAATCTTAATCTTTAGCTATATAAACTTTAAATACTTTACTGGGAAAAAAATCAACACAAAAACTTGTGTTTAAAAAAAAAAATAATAAAAACTTTAAGAAGCTGCATTTCTGAGTAAATCAAGCCTGGCAAATTCCCTCCACCTAGTTTTACTTTCAGGGAAGGAAGCCTCACATTTAGAAGGAAGCGCCTCTTCCCACTACTAAAGCTGTACAGCTGTAACCAATTGCTTCATGAGCATGCAACCTGATTGCTTTCTTTTGTTTGAGAAGGAACTGAAAGAAACAATTTTAGCTGTAGGTGAACAAAATTCCTCTTTATAGAGATTTAGATTTTTTTTTTTCTTGTTTAAAAGGCTTTAGGATCTTGCTGAAGGAATTTTTTGAATGTGAAATTAATAATAGGTACTCAAAAGTACAGTGACTAAAGTGTGTTTTGTCTGTATTTGGCAACATACAAGCCTAATTCAAAATATATTTGCAATATTTTATATGGATTTATTCACATTTACATATTTTATAAGTTTATAAACTCTACTCTTTTTCCTGTATAGGACCACTGCAACATTGTTTTCAATTTCTCCTATTCTCTGGCATTATTGAGGCTTTCTAATAGGATTATTTCTTGACTCTCCAGTTAGAGCTGTGAGAAGGAGCAAGGCATCCATTCTGCAGTCCAGAATTATAAACTATGATCCCCTCTCCCTGTTAGGTTATATATTATTATTATGTCAGCTTTACCCTTGGAGCACCATTAACAAATAAGCAGACCAAAAAACATTATCACAAATAATGTAAGCATGTGTTTGTATATATACATATATATATATATACACACACTATAAAAAACTGATTTGGCCAACAGTTTCCAGAATCCCAAAGCTCAATCCCTACTCAAATGGCATTCGGCTCCTATAAGCAAGGAAGAAAATGTAGTCCAGAAATATAATAAGCTTCGTCTTATTATAAAAAGGAGACAATCCAGTGGCCCAGTGCCCTAAAGAAGACTGACTTGTCATAGTCTCAACTCTTTCATTACACCATTCTCAACACACCTTTAATTCAGGGACCTGGGGGAAACCTTGTGTTACTTGTAATGAATCCAAAGAAAGTAACTAAGAAAAAACATTGCTTTTGTCTGTGCCTCTATTAAAAAGGACCTGCAAACAGGAGAAAAACAACAACAACAACAACAACAAAACACTTGGCAAAAACAGCTCTAAGCAGAGTTGGGTGTTAACTCAACCATCAACTATTGCAGCAAAGTAGAACTCAGGTCATTTATGGTTTTACAGATCACAGCTAACAGTTAAAACTGAGTCCAGAAACCAGAAGCCAGACAATTCAGACCATAAGAAAGATTTCTAATATAGCTAGGAAAGAGACGTTCCCCAGTAAGCAAACCGTTGATATTTTCTATAGTGGCTTCAAACTCTGTTTGAGATGAAATTTCATAATGGAGTAATCTAGGGGAAAATGACCAGTGTGTGAGGCAGATTACAGAACTGTCCTAACCTACTGACTTTTAACATCCTTGCAATCTTCTTTGTATGAGCTGTCTGCTCCCCTTTGCACTGGGCCCTCTGTCCCATGGGCTCACATCTTAAGAGGAAATGAGATTGCCCAAAAGAAATATGTAGTCTTGCCTACATCCTTAAACAGGCAGCTTCCATCTCTGCTGAAAGGAGAGGAAAGAATGAGCAGTTAGGTGTGTAATGGGGTAACCCCCTGAAAACAATAAAACATAAATCATCTTCATCACTTCTAGTTGTACCACCTGGCTCTTGCCTTGACAAAGTCAGAGCTGCTCATCCTTATCCATCCTGGTCACTTTCTTCTGCTCCTAATAGCCGGCTTAGTAATCAAGTATGGAAGGGAGTACAAAAGATACTGAATGTGTACTCTCTGTGACCAGATATGTGTATTAAATGAAGGGAAACAAGCAGGTACTGTACAGAACTCATTGAGGAAACAAATTTTAGCCATTGGAAATACTCAGTAAGGCAAGAATACCACCAGCCAATGGATGCTTTTTGTCCTTTCTTCAAAGGATATTTTCATTTTCTTTAGCAAAGAAGAAAAAAACATTTTGCAATACAAGTCACTGAGAGCCTTGGCACAGATCTTTATCACCTCCAGGAGGAGATACCAGTGTATTCCAACTATTCTTGCTAATAGTTAGCAGGTTTATTAGTAACCAGTACAGAAAACGTGTGCTTTTTCACGTGAAGTTCAGAGTTCATGTCCCTTAAAGAAGTTCCTGCCACCACTATGGACCCAGCACTTTCCCATACACTTCAAGAAGTGAAAAGGAGATGAGTCTCAAGCATAAGAGTGCATTAGAAGTGCTCCAAAAACTTCTGTTATTTGACTGAAAAATTCTGGTAGTAAGGATGTGGCCCTCTTAGCAATGCTACTCCTCCCCTGCAAATGAACAGTTCTGACAGAATTGAACATCGTTCACAGAGGCAGCTTTCTGGCAGCAAAGGATATTCAAACAATTTCGATGAGCAATACCGCTCTGGACTAACTTAACCTGTCCAGCAGAATCAAATCTGCTGATTATGCAGATGCTGTGGTGAGAGCATTAACTTCCCCATTTCCTAAGCATGAGAAGTCTGGCCTGATGATTCCAGAAATAGATCTAGCCTAGAGCTCTCTACGAGACAGACCTCTCACCTGAAAATAGCCTGCTCAAGTCAAAGTCTACTTTGTAAAATGAAAACAGGCACTGGAAACTTGCTTAATAATTGCAGCAGTTTTCAAAGATAAATAATTCTTTGACTCATTAAGGTCCTTAAAACTCGCTATCATGTCAACTGCTCCCACCTGGAACTTGAATAGTGGTGAGTAAAAGAAAGGGCATTTTTTTCCACTTGGTCCATCCGTCTTCTTCTCCTGCAGACCAAAGAGCTGCCGTTCATTCTGGTTTTGATTTGTCCTAGCCTATAAAGGTGACACACTTAGAGCAGCTAGAGAAATATTGTAACCTACGCTGTCCTTCTATGGCCCTCCAGAGACCACCCCTGGTTCTCTCAGGAGCACTGCCAGGAGGCAGGGGCAATGTAGGGATGGAGACCCTGCTATGGACTCATCACTATTCGAGGCTCCACCAAGGAAATGATGTTCTCGAGAGTCAGGTTGAGCCACCATCATAGCTGTTGTGTAACATCAAAGGAGCACAAGGCAGCCACTGCAGAACTGAGAATGTTGCCTGAGTATTAGCAGTCCTTTAAATATGTTTATCAAACAAACCATCATCCCAGAGGAGAGAGGAGAAAAATATTTGGCTCCGGTTTTGCCAGGCAGCAGAAACAAAGAAAATCAGAACAAACGTGAAACAAAGTGAATCATAAATTCCCTACTGCCAATCTTTTAGGTTTGACACTGCAGATCAGAAAACGTTAACGCTGGGAAGCAGATGTGAATTGCATGTAAACCCATGTAGGTGTGGAACCCCCCTGACTTCAGCTGGGGTTGGTTAAGGGAAGCGATCCATCTGCTTTCTATGATCAGGGCCTGAATTGGTGGTGGGAAACCTGCAGGGTGGAGGTTAGGTATGGCCACACTTTCACGTCATATAGTCTGAGGCAGCATACTCTTTTATTTGAAATACTACCTTGAATGAAAGCTCAGGCGATTTTAACAGATCTATGATAATTCACTTCCACTGTACCCTAATATACACAATACACTAAGTTTTCAGAGTTAATTACTCTTTTATCCATATATAAAAATAATCATTTTCTATGAATATACATTTAAAAAAAATCATTTCAGGTTTAAAATTTAGGAGGCGCTACTTGTGGGTGCTACTTGTGGGTGCTACTAGTCCTGAAGCACCCCAATGTGGGCAGGCAGTTTCTTGCGGTACAGCTAAGCTGGCAATGTGCCACACAAACCCGTTGAAGATGAAGTGAAAACCTGCCAGTGCTTTTCAGTACATTTTTACTAGCATCACAAGGAGTCATGGCGTGTCTGCTAAACATGTACGAGGCCTCCAATTCTACTCTTTGACAGATTCACACGTCTGTATGCCCAAAACTATGCAAAAGGAAATACTGAAAATAGAGGTAGCAATAATAAACATCGCATCTATGAGTTGGTGAACATCCTTCAGAGAAAAGATAGGAAAGCTTTGGTTTATTGAACTCCCAAGTCTTATTTATTTATGTATTTATTTATTTATTGGTACAGTTCTGCGTGTTCAAATTATATGGTGGAAGGTAGATATGTACAGAAAATGAATTAAGCACAAGTAACCTAAGCACAAACAGAGAGAAGAAAAAAAGCGAGTGGGCTCTTGCAAAAAATATCTGTTCTGATATGTCCCTTTACAGAAGTATATGTATTTCGCTATTCCCTTTGTGGGGCTGGCCACGGTCTAGTTACAATATAAACACACAGAAACAGGAAAAATAACTGAAGACATTGGGCCTGTTTTCTGTAGATATATACAGACACTATTGCAAAGATATAATTCCATTCAGATTTTGTAAGAAAAAAATAAAAAAAAAAAAATAAATAAATAGGGCTTTAGAGATACACGTTTTTTTTTCCATCTTTTTTTTTTTTTTTTTTTTTTTTTTTTTTTCCTTCTGTAAGATTAAGTATATCTATGCCCATTATGCCCATGGAATAGTGTTTTTTCTTTTACTTACTGCAGTTTGAAAAAGTTGTTATTGGTCAGTTAGTAACCTGTTTAGTTTGAAATATGGTGATTTTTCAGGATGCAGCTGAAACTAAGAGGTAAGATATTCTAACAGTTTGCCTGGGCTTTATAATATCTTACTAAAACATCACAAACCTATGCTCTTTTATTTCAAAATAAAACCCCTCATTAAGAGCTCCTGGCATCTAATGCAGAGAGGCATGTCAGCTTCTTCTGTGCAAGATAACTAAATCAGGAGATGTTCTGAAGAGTGAGTAATGTCCAAGTTTGTTTCCAAACACTGCATTATGCATAGGCATTTTTTGTTTGTTTGTTTATAAAACAGACCCATGACTTTCTGAGACTATGATGAGTAGTTTTTGTTTATGTAAAGCAGGAGCTTCCACAGCTGTTTACAGATGAAATTCTGCAAAGAGCTGAATACCTAAAATTACACTGCAGACAGTGGGCATACACAAGTCAGAACATACACAGAATAAGTGGGGCTTCAAAAGAAATCAGATCTCACAGCTTTCAACCCTTACACATTGTTATGCAGATGAGGAAAAGGGTAAATTTCATGGAAATGTACCAAATTTGTTTTTCTTTAACCTAAATTTTATGATATAATACACGTGGAAGGTATCAGAGGAATTCTGAAGCCTTTACAACTATGTACTCCGTGAAAGGAAATGAGAGAATCTTTGGGCCTTTGTGGAGATGGGAATTCTCCTTTTCTTTGATATGGAGTTGCATCCCTTGCCTGATATGGCAGACAGCAAATACTGTCTTTGTGGAAGTGTTAGAACCCTATTCTCGATCATCTGCCCTTTTCCATGTTTCTCTCAGATAAATCTCCACAGTTTCTCCCTGTTCCTTTTTATTTTTTCTTAATATTGTACTATCGACCTGTGAGTTTTTTCAGTTTGGATTTCTTTGTGTGGAACCATTTTAATATTCCACTTTAGTATTCTAGAGATTCTGCTTCTTTTATTTCTGTCCACTATCTACTTCTAGTGATGCAATGCATTGGTGGATTTGAACAAGTGATTCTAAGTTAACCACGTGTAGCAGCAATCTGCTCAGTGGAGGGGAGAGGCTGTTCAGAGATCCTAGGCTACTACTCAAAATCCATGTACATTTTCACTAGTAGATGGATGTTCTCGTTCTTTTATTCGGTATTGCAGTGGCAATATTCAGTCCTCTTGATCCATATAATGGGCATGTTATTTGTATTGCTTATTAAAGCCGTCACAAGAGATCCGCATTTATTTGAAAAACCAATGGCGGTGATTGTGAGGGATTCACAACATTCTTGCCACTGAACTTCTGACAGTCCGTTTGTCATGGAAGACCATTTGAGAGGTTTTCTAAGGTAGGGTTTTCTTTTATTTGAAAACTGATCTTACTCTGAACACTGTCCCATGGATCTCCATTCCAGCAATGTCAGGCTCTGGATCAACAACTGCCAATCCTCCTGTTAACAAAGTTACCTGACTTTCTACTCTTAGGAAGTGCAAACCATCCCTAGAGCTAGCAGTTGACTTTATGTCAAAGCCTTCTTCTCCCTAAGTTAATTTAGGGATGCCAGAAGGACACATCTTTTGTGAACCGGAAGAATTCCCTGCACTCCTGCTTGAACACAGGGGACTCTCTGACCCTCTGTACTTTTTAGCAAGTGCATTTTTTCTGGAACCTATGCCTTGGTGCAGAATTCTCTGTATTGCTGGTATTCTTGGCTCAATGAAGGATTTTTTTTTTTCTTTAATGGGAAATTCTCAGGCTAAACAGAGGGGAGTCTGTACTGAATTTGCAGGCTCTAAAATACACAGTTCTCTGTGAGGAGATCCAGAAATGAAGGACCTGGGTTGTCTTAACTAAATTTTGATTTAGTGCAGAGAAATTGGAAGGAAAATGTGAGATGGCACTAAACCACTGCCGTGTCCCATGTCTTTGCACTCCAGATCACTGATGTAAGACAGAACAGCCTTAAGGATCGCTTTAAATCATCCTGTAACTATAGCATCATAAATGATCTTCAGGGTCAGAGGATAAGAGAGTTTGACTTTCTGGCAGTTCTGAGTTTTGATGACGCTTCTACTCAAACAAAGAAAACAAGTAAAGGCTTGTTTTAATTTAGGATTATTTTTTTGTGAAAATGATACTATAATCTTAATACATTTTGGAGTGAACATCTTTTTTTTGACTGACTTCATAAACTATTATGTCAGTAGATGCCACGGAATCCAGTTATGAGTTGGGTCCTCAATTTAGGAAGTGAAAGTGGAAAAGACAAAAATTTCAGAATGGGAGACACTTCTGTATTTTTGAGAGGCTGTAAAAACTATTAGACTGAAAGTTTCACTCTGGACTATTAGCTTTAATTAAAGAACAAGTTTACCTTTCATTGAGGTAAGCATACAAAATTGTGTTATTTCTCTAACCAGTTATTTCAAAAAGTATACGTTAATTATCTCCAATTGTCTGAGTAAAAAAGTATAAAAGGTTTTAGAAAAGTATGCTGCTATAACCCATAGTAAGAATAGAGTAGGCTATTTAATACCGATGTAATTGCAGGTTCTTTGAAGAGACCATTGAAACAGCTTGTATTTTAAAACTCCAAGGCAGGCTAACACTGTAAGAGCAGTTTATGCTATAACATCATGTAAGCTCCAAATTTCCTGAAGTAGTCAAAATAAGACAAGATTCGTTGTTTGTTTTTGTTTTTTTTTTTTTCTTTCTAGATTACAGGTAACTGGAAGTACAGAGGCAGCTTTGATCTCCTGTTTATCTGAAGCTTTGTCCTTCTGAAAATGTGCAAGTCTCTCAAAAAGTTCAGCTAAGCAGGATTTCTATCTATTGTTTTGGGGCATCTGGAACTAGTGGGGAATACAGTACTTTCCCAGCTTAACATTTTATTTTTCCATTGCACCCTGAAGCTACACTGTGCACTGCCAAGAGAAAACTAATTCAGCAGTATAAATTAAAAATAGGATTCTCGTGACACAAACTGCATAAATATGTTTTACTTGTATAATGACTCTGCAGCAGTGATGTGTCTCTGTTGTGAATTCTTCTCAACTTGTGAGATGTGTTTTACATTGCCAGTTTGTAGAGGGAAGCAAAAATGAAATGTTAAAAAATGTTACTGAAAGATGAACAAGTGATTTTTAGGGGAAAGTGTTGCCAACTATTTCTCTGTAATACTCAATTATCCTTGAACTATTTTTTCTTTAGGGGAAAAAAAAAAAAAAGTAAATGTTTCAAGTATGACTTCAATAGTTTAACAATCAGAACTGTATTAAGACTGTAATTTTAAAGTTTCACAGATTCACGTCATTCTTGTACAAGAGTCATAACAATCTTCTCAGTAATGCTCTATTATAAACGCAGCTGAAAACAAGAACTTTACATAAACGATACTGTAAATAAAGCTCTAAACCAAGTATTAGGTTTTCCTTAATATTTGGCAGGGGGTGATATTTTCAACAAAAGTTTTATCACTCTCGGAGAGCCAAGGACAGCAACTACCAAGTGTTTCCAATTCTGACCTCTAGCAGTCCAGAGAGCATGAGGATAGAATAAGCAGCTTTCAGGAATCCAGAACAGTGTGATTGGATGGTAGCAATCTATCTTCAGATAAGGCCCAGCAGTTATGCTACAGCAGTTAATTAGCACAATGTAACCACTAAGTCATTAGAAAGAAATTAGAAAGTCATTAGTAGAAATTGGTATTAGAAAGACCAGCGGTCAAAAGTTGTTGAATAGGTCTAAGAGAGATCTAAAGAAATAAGGGATCTCACCAAACCATGACTATAAACCATCAGCTTAAGGAAGAAATTAATTAAAATTACTCTAAACATGTTTACTTACCAAGATGGAGTTTAAATGGGGCACAAAGGTATAGTGTTAGTGAAGAAAAGACACAGACCTAACACACGTATTTCTAAGCAGGTAATCAGATGACCTAGGAATCTACCCACCCCTCAGTCTTGTAATGAGGTCTGAATAACACATCCTTTTCCTTGTATACAGCCCTGCTCTCTGCTGCGTGCAAGCATCTGCCTAAGCAGAAGTGGTTGTTGAACTAAGGGTCTTCTTAGTGGCCTTCAAATTAACTTCTTCAAAAATAAATAAAGCGCGGCCTACCAGCCATTTGAGCTTTTTTTCTCAGCTCCATTTATTTAAAGTATCCTTTAAGACAACTATTATCACCCCTGAAATGGATCTACTCAGCAATTAGTCCCAGCTTGACAAATCATTTGGGTCCAATTTGCATTTATTTCTCCCACAGAACAAACCAACAAGGGAGTAAGTTCTGAGTTCCTTCTCTTAGTTTGTTGTATGAGCACCACAGTTTCTATCCCAGGAAAACCTGAATAAGAAAATGATTATTCATAATAAAGGACTTAAAGATATATTGGATTGGGTAAACTAGTGATATTAAGTTTGTTAAAAAGGATTCCCAGGTAATACTTAGGAAACAACAAAACAAAAAGTACAAGTGAGGAAGAGTAGTAGTTTATTCTACAACAATTATTTATTACATGAACATAACGTATTTTCCACATCTGTAATACACAGATGGTGACAAAAAGATCAGTGAATCTGGGATAAGAAGTGTTGAGTGTAGGACGTTC
Organism: Netta rufina; assembly: GCF_964035555.1. Lineage (NCBI taxonomy): Eukaryota > Metazoa > Chordata > Aves > Anseriformes > Anatidae > Netta > Netta rufina. Next base: position 36,129,586 of record NC_140124.1, on the reverse strand, counting down.
TTTGTTGTGGTTTTTCATGCCCGTGTCTTGAATCTAGTCCCTTGTCCTTACATTGAAACCAGGCCCATAGCTCAAATCAGGGGGGAAAAAAAATAAAATAAGTGACTTAACCAGCAAGTTCTAGTGAAGCCATTAAGGCTGAATATCTGTAAAATCAAGCCCTACAGAGTAAGAGGAATAATTACATAAAACTATACCGACCTGAATATTTACCCTATGGGATATTGAATGGCTCCTGACTTTCCAGCTCCTCACAACCGCTGCAAGAGTTAAGTACTCAAAAGGTCTAAAAATTCCAGAGAATTTAGCAAACAGCGAATGAAAAGAGACCTGCAGCTAACTGACCAAGTTCACACATCAGAAAGCAATCACAATATTGTCTGTTACAAGCAGGTGGTTAACTCTGAATGTTTATTACTTGATAGCTACAAAACTACTTTAATTTCTTTGTAGGTAGCAAGTGTTCCTTATTAACAGCTATAACCAGCTATTGACACCAACCCAATGTCCATCACAGTTTTGTTTTTTAACAGACTTAATCATGCATCTGTTGAACGTGGTAGATCAGCCCTGAGAAAATTCCTATATTCAATGTACTTTCAAATTAATCTTGATTTCCTACCTCAGAAATTTTCTATTTGATTTATGCTGATCTACACTGAGACAGTGCCTACTCATGCACAAAGAAAATTATAAACTCTACAGTCCTGATCTTGTTAACTGTGCAGAGGACCCATGCTTACCAAAACCACTGCAGGTTGAAAAAGGCCTATGTGCCTGACTACACAAATTACCTTCCAAAACTGCAACTTCCTAGAGAAGATGCTTACCTTGCCATATTACTCCTCTTCCCCACCCACTGTTGCTTTATGCCTTGATCACACGGACACTTGCATGTACTTAACTTTGTGGCATTATTCATGACAGCAACTCGTGCAGCATGAGCTTCCAGGAACATGGTCCAGGAACAACTCCTTTGCTGAGTCAACTCTTTGTGAGCAAGTTTCTTCAGTAACAGAAAGACGGTGGAGACTATTTGTTTGAGACTAGTTACCTCTAAAACAGTTACGCTCAAAACTGGCGGATCAAAAGGGAGATGTCTGATACCAAACACTCTCAAAAGAAGCATTACTCAAAGAAGTTACATATTTTCATATAACGTTTCACAGCATCAGCTCCCTAACCTTCTAGGCTACAGGTTGATTGCTGCCCTCCATCCTGAAAGCATTCTGTGCACTACCATGTGTCTGTTACCTTTTTTAATGCGTGAACTGTACAACATTGTTCTGCGGTTCAACATCCCATGGCTATGCAAAGTTTATTTGCAAACTCTGTTTACAAATTCTGGTTCTATGTATCAAAGTAAAAGGTTGCGTCACGTTATTTTTTCCAGAAAATAGGGTTTGTGCTTGCATTAAGAAACATACAACTAGAATAGAAAAAAAAAAATCATGACTATTAAAGTGAATGTGTAAGGAGATGACTAAAATAACATACAAGATAAAGCTTTTTTCTGTCACCACAAATGGTAAGTTCTGTGATACATGGGGCACTATCATCACAGCCCAGGATTTTTCCTTTTTAAATGGGCAAGTACTTATCTTTCCATCCACTAATCATTCTACTGTCTTTTTAGGCTTGGCTGTTCTTTAGCTCCTGCAGCAATGCTAAGAACATCTCCACCTGCAATACAATGAATAAAACACACGTGGATCCTGCTTATCCTTATACACATGGTTAATTTTATAGAGATGAGAACTGTCTAGGGCTGTTATCCATCAGTGGGATCAGTGCAGTTATTTATGTCTAGACAATTAAGAGAGCTTTATACAGATTTTGAGATTTTTTTAGTTACACTTCTCCTCGAAATCATTAATAGTATTGTAGGACTATATAAATATGGAAAAAGATGATTATAAAACAGAAGTCGGGGGGGGGGAAGGAGAGGCTTCCTGACAAGTACTATTTTTTTTTCCCCTTTTAATTTTAAATAAAGCTGTCTGCGAATTTGAGCCTAGGGAGACCTTCATTAAAATCAATTAATCAGTCAGCCTCTCCGCTGAATAGCTTTCTGGAGACAAAAAGTCAAAATAGGTTTCCAGAGTGAGGTGCGTGCCTCCTGCTCTCTCCTTCCTCCTCCTCCTCCTCCTTTACACCCGCGGGGCTGCAGCCCAGGGATCAGGCCCCGGGGTGGGCCCTGTGCTCGGGGGTGGGGGGGGGAACCCCAGGAGGCCTGGCCCGGCTGCAGGTGCCCCCTGCCCACGCAGGTAAAGCCTTGGGGTGGGAGAGGAGGGCGAGCCCCCTGCATGGGGCTGCGGGCGGGCGGCTCCCCTCGCCTCCCCTCCCTTCCCTTCCCCTCCCCTCCCCTCAGGGGCGGCCGTCTCGCCGCGCCGCGCCGCCCCCCGCCCCGTCCCCGCTGCAGGGCGAAAGTTGTCGGCGGGGCGCTGCCGGTGCCTGCCTTGCAGCACCCACCCCCGGCGCGGTGCGGGGCGGTGCAGGGCGGTGCGGGGCTGCCCCGCTCCCGCTGCCGCTGCCGCCGGGGTAGCCCAGCTGTTACGGAGCGGCGCTGGTCCCTCCTCCCAGCTGCGGCTGCCTCATCTCCCCCCACCCAGCCCGGCCCTCCCCTCCCCTCCGCCGCTCCCGACGCTGCCGCCGCCGCCACCTCCTCCTCCTCCTCCTCCTCGTCGTCGTCTCCCCACCCCCAGCCTCTCTCTCTCTCTCCTCTCTCTCCCTCCCCATCTCCCTCTCGCCGTCCCGTTCCCCCCGGCCCCCGCCTCTCCCCGCCCTGGCAGAGCAGGCACGGCGGGGGGATCTCGATGTAACACCATGACAGGCATCGCCGCCGCCTCCTTCTTCTCCAACGCCTGCAGGTTCGGGGGCTGCGGGCTGCACTTCCCCACCCTGGCGGAGCTCATCGAGCACATCGAGGACAACCACATCGGTGAGCGCCCGGGGCAGGGGCAGGGCAGGGTGGAAGGGGAAGGGGGGGAAGGAGCCGGGGTAGGGGGCGTGGGGGCACAAGGTGCAGCGGGAGGGCGACGTGGAGGGACGGGCGGGGGACGCGTGGTGGCTGCGGCCAGGGGGAGTTAGTTTGCATGGGCAGGAGGGAGTGCGGAGCCCCGGAGGAGGAGGAGGAGGAGGAGGAGGAGAGGACGGGCACAGCACGCCGCCTGCTGCTTCCGCCCCGGCTCTGGCTGTCAGGGCTCCGGGGAAGGAGGGAGGGAGGGAGAGGAGGGAGGGAGGGAGCCGCCGCCGCGGCAGCCATTCCGCTTCCTCCTCCTCCTCCTCCTCCTCCTCCTCCTCCTCCTCCTCCCGCCGCTGCGTCCTGTCAGCGCCGTTGCTAGGTGTGGCGGCGAGGATGGGGCGGCGTGCGAGGGGAGGCCGGGGCAGCGCCGGGACGGAGCCGGGCTCCGCGCCCTCAGCCCATCACCTGCGGGCTCCCCCCCACCCTCCTCCTCCGCCGCCGCCGCCGCCGCCGCCCCGCTCCCTGCCTCCCCCCCGCTCAGCCCCGCGGGGCGCTGCCTCCCTCCTTCCCTCCCTCCCCGCTGCCCGCCCGGCCAGGGCCAGGGCCAGGGGGGCCTCGTGGGCGGGCGGGAGCGTGCGCAGGGGCCGCCGGGCGGGCGGCGCGGCGGGCAGGGGGCGGCGCGGCTGCCGGCCGTGCTCGCCAACTTTCCCTCGCCCCCCTCCGGCGGCCTTGCTCCGGCGGCGGCTAGGCCCGAGGCGTGCCCGCCGGGGAGGCAGCGCCCCGCGGCTCGGCCCCGGCCCCTCGGTTCTGCCCCCTCCCCGGTTCTCCCTTCCCTGGGTTGTGCTGCTCCGGCAGGTGTGGGCTCGGAGCTGAGGCGCGCCCGGGGTGGTGCTGCCAAGCAGAGCGGGTCCCGGAGCCGTAGGGGTGGTGGGATGGGGGATGCTGAAGTTTGAAGTGGGTGGCTGTGGGCCGCAGGCTGGCGAGCTTTGGTGGAAGTGGAAGGAAATAAAGTGCTGCCACAAACCGAAACGCACGCAGGTTTCATCAGTGTAACTATATTCTGATAGGCAGGCCTAAATATCCCCCCCAAAAAACCACCAAACTTCAAATTGCAAGTGTAACATCACACTCATTTCACGTTACGGGTCAGAAGGATGAAAGGTGTGCTGCTCCTCGTTACCACAGTGTCTGGGATGAAGTAACAAAACCACACACCACAAGACTCTGCAACTTATGACTCGGCGCGCTTGCACTGCGCTGCTGTGATGCTGCTGGCTTTTGGGGGGTTTCCTCTTGAATCTCATAAGCTTCACTTTTCCTATGCCCTGCATCACATTGTGACGGAAAAGCTCAGGGGAAGCAGTTACCCCAAGTGAAAGCTCGTAAGTCATCTGGTGTGCCCCTCAAACGGGTTATCGGCCCGTAGGTGTCACAGCCCGCAGGGTGTCAGGAAAGATAGAGGCCAGCCCACGCGGTCTGTGCGTTGTGCTGTAATCGCTGCTCAGCAGTTCTCAGACTCCTCAGCAGAGAGGAGAACTTTATCTGGAAATACTGTAATTCCTTAATAACTGTATATTTAATTCTGTTTCAAATATTACTTGTTTTTGTCCCCTATCTTGAAGTTAATAAAGTGCTACTGATCCAGCATGTGCACATACATGTTACGTGGCATTGGCCAACAATTGGAGTATGCAGAACAGACACTTTGCACATAAGACATCACGCATGCATCTGATGGTGTAGTAAGTGGTGCAAAATGCTGTAAGGTTGCTCATGCTTTAACACTTCACCTTGGTGTGAAGGTAGGTTAAACTTGACCTGTTTGTGGGTACGAGGCACAGGTATGTTGTGTTACTCACCTTTATCAAACACCTGACAAATCAGCTGGGAGTTGCACCTGTTACACCAAAATGGATCCCAGTCCTCACATGGAGGCCTCGGCTGTACAGGGTGGTGCCTGTGATGTGCTCCTCAAGCAGCTTGAAGGATCGGAGGATGAAAACTCACATGATATGGATTCTGCCAGAAAATGATTAACGTTTCCGAAGGCAGCTTTGAAATAAAGGAGCAAATGCCTGAACAGGAGCTTGTGTTGGAACTATTTCCACAGTAAGTCTGATGCAAACAGAATCCAATGCTTTCTGTCACGCAGGTCTAGAAATGTGCACCAAAATTTGTCATGTTAAAAAATAACTGTAGCTTTTGGCATGCAGAGCAGGGTAACGTGCCATGTAAAACATACGTTGCTTGGGACATTCCGTGTGTGCTGCAAGAAAAAGAAAACTCAATTGAGTTATTTTCTGCTATTAGTTTAAACTGAAGTGGGAGGTTGCAAAGCAAACGGTGTTGCAGTGCAGGTAACAAACCTGATGCTGTGAACAGATCTGTGTGGGGAGACCTCTATGGCATCGGCTTTTGATGCTCCCTCCGTGTAGCTACAGTTGCTGCAGTGCTGCTGCTGTGTCACATTCCACAGGGTGCAGTCATTCACATCCTCAGCAGAGTGCTGGTGAGGATTTGGTCATTTTTTCAGAACTCAGTTGTCCCTGAAAAAACAAATACTTACCCAAGGGTCTTCTTCATCAGCCTTGCCAGCAAAGCTCAACTTACTATAAAGAAACACTTGTGGCATTTTGGGGATGAAATGCAGTTGGTTTCTGAGGGGTTCTATAGTTCGTTTTCTTCTTACTTGTAGTATAATATTCATGAATAATGATATAGTAATGAAGTAATTCATTGTGCAGTTCTTTTTTTTTTTTTTTTTTCCCTTACATCTTAGGGACCACCTGATATGTGACCAGTACCTTAAAAAAGAAAATCAGTGCAGGTAACCTGGGAGAGTTTTGCCTGTTGGATGAAACATTCACATCTGAGGTGGTGATCGGCTGCTGCGTTTTCTGTTTTTACATTTAAGTATTACCTTTGTGTGTTCTGTTGCACTGAATAGTTATGCTAAATCAGGAATATTGCTCTTGGGCCTTTCAGAGGGCCCTAACGGTGCTCTATGCAATGAGAGTGTGTTCTGCAGGAGGAACTTTTGTAATTCTGTGGCAGTGCTGACTACCAAGCAGGCTGTATTCTCATATTCTGCAGCTCACAGCTGAAAATAGACATTGATTCAAAACTGTTGGTTAGTAATTTTTGCAATGTTTCTCCGTGAGCTTTTTCTACCAGCACTTTGTTCGTGCAACCTGAAGTGCTGTCACCTTCCCTGTAAGCATGCCAACGAGGGTGTCTTTTAGTCTGCTTTAGTAGGCGGTCTCCCTGTCTCTTGATTTTTAGATACTCTATCCATTTTCAGGTAGCCTGGTTTATTTTCTGGTATCTCTGGGGTGGGAGCAAAAGGCCCAACTTACCACTCTTTGCTGGATTCACCCTATAGAATAGGCTATATCAGTCCAAGTCAGTTATTTCCCCAACAAGTACTGTGTAGAAGAGGGTGGGGCAGTGGGGGAAACATCTGAAAAACCTAACTGCTAATTACTCAGATGTGGCAACATGGCAATTTCTATTGCATTTCTTCTGTCCAGGTGATGCCTTCATCAAAAGTTGGACTGTGTGGTAAGGTTGTGACGCTAGGAACAGCAGTTCTGGTTCCACAGAGCATTTCTGAAATTATGTTCAAGTCTAATTTTGGTGTAAGTAATCTTTCGGGGCTTTGTCATCTGTTCTCAGAAGTCTGGAGGGCTATACACTTTTTTCCCAGAGTTTGATCGTTTTCATTAATCTGCCCATAGCTGATCTGTATCCTTTAGAGAGGAGGGTCAGTACCTCCTTAAAGCTACTTCCTAATGTAATGTTTAGTCTGAAAACAGAGACAGGACTTTAGCTGAGTCACTTTATCAGATTTTGACAACATATATATCTAATTTGATTTACATTTATTTTGGGTATTTTTAATCATGTGTGCAGATGAGTTTGTTGCTTGTTTGAGCCAGTATGTGCTCTGATGTGCTCCCTTGTTTCATGGCAAATATTGACATGACATACCCGTGCAGCTGTATGGCTTACCTGGACAGCTCTGCTTTTCCTGAGACTTGTTGATTGCTGAGAAATGGATGTGAATGAAATGAGTGTCTGAACATACAACAGTGGGCCTGAAGAAGCAACACTGTGTATAGGAGGAGACGCAAAAGATAAATCAGAAGGCACATTAATGGAGATAGAAGTTGTTAATTGTATTGTGCTGAAAATGGCTAGCAGATCTTGAAGGGAGAAAAACCCCAAATATTTGCGTATAGAATAGTCACACAAACTAAGATGATCTATTGGCGCTGCGCACACACAGTCCTGTTATTGAATAGCTTCCAGCAAGGTATTTGTATAGTGGCCTTGGCTGTCAGAGCTGAGCTGTGGTGCTTCTCATTAAAGTTGACTGGTTCCCAAATACTAGGATGGCTCCTGCAACAGAACAGTACTTGCTGTGAGAGCACAGGCAGCTGTTTTTCCAAGTAGTAGGATTAGCAAGAAAAACACAACTTCAACAAAAGAATAGTTGCAGAAGATGGACCAAAAGCTGCGTATAAAATACCACGCATCTGAAAAGTTCAGGTCATATAGAGGAGGAAAGAGGCTTCTGAAATTCTGCCTGAAACTTCGGCATCTGCTGCCTTCAGTGACTTCACTTTGTGCTTGATATTAGGCAGTCAGGGGGGTAAATTCTGCAGCAAGGAGTTCAAGTGGTTTCATAATCCGTCGGGTGAATGCGTGTAGCTTGCTTGAAGTTGGCCCTTTCAATATTTTCTCAGAAATGCTAATAAAGGTTGGGCCATGTCCTCACTTTAGCTGCGAGGTGTTGAGTTACAAGCTGGCTGCAGGCACACGCAAAAAAAAATGGCATTTGGTATTGCTGAGATGTTTGCTTTGCTCCCCTTTGTGTTGGGGAAACTTCCACCAGCATATTGGATAAAGTGCAGTGGGATGACAGTGACAGCTCCTATACTGGAGCTCGCAGTACGCTGTGTAAAACAAGCACAGAAAGATGCAACTCTTCCATGTTGCTCGTGATGAGGACAAGGGGCTGTGCATGTTAGCACTGACGGGAGGCCTAGCAAACTGGAGCCTGGAAGGATTTTGTTAACTTCAAGCAGAGTTCTTCAGAAGAATATGAAGATAAGCAATTAGTGTCATGCAGCTCTATTTTAGCATTTTGCTTAATGTATAAATTAAAATTTGGAGTTCAGATTTGCCTCTATTAAGACGTGGTAGTTCTTATCCGAAGGCTTCTTACATACCGCAAGCGATGTGGCAACTATATGGGACAGTTTGGGGGAGAAAATATATAATGGTTATCATGTCTGCTCTTTGGGGCATGAGGGAACGTTTTTCTAGGCAAGCAGCAGCCCCTATGAGGAAATGAGGTAAAGTAGTCAGCATATGGGATGCTTTGTCCAGTACCTGGAAATTGGAGGACACGCCTGTGCTCAGTTGCTATGCTATGTAATGGGCATAAATGTGTGGCCTTGCAAAATAAATGAGCAATTACACTTATTTACCTCAGCAGCAGTACCAATTATTGTTCATTGGAAGCAACTAGAGAAACCTAATTGTGTCAGTATTTATCTTAATTTAATCTTCTGTCCAGCTGTAATATTTTTTTTAATTTATTTACAGAAAATGCATTTGACAGTGATGTAGAAGGATGTATGTTCCAAGGATGTTGCTTACTCGCTTTGCAAGTTGGTGTGGTGAGAAAGGCCATTCTATTTCGGGAAGGTTTTTTTCTCTTAAATAGTCTTTTGTGACTAACAGTTCTGATCAGCACCTTTTTTTTTCTCTTCCCCACGTGTAATCTTGAGCAGAGCGGATTTTGGGATTCTGTTTCATTTCCAGGTCTGGTTTCCTTTGCTCTTTGTGTTTGAATTTAAATTGTGATAAAACATTAAGCGTAACATTTGTGACAAAGCCTAGATTATATTAATCATATGGAGGTAAATGGAATTGCCATTAAACTTCAACTAAAACATGATTTTTGATACTGCTATGACACAAAATATGTTCTTGTTCTGAGGTTACTGATTACATGGAGGGGCTAAGGCGTAAAATATTTTCAGGGCTTACAGTTTCAGTCTCCTATTTTCTAGGAAGACAGGGCTGAAAACAAACATCTGTTAACGTGTTACAAACACATTTTTCCTTTTTTAAGTTTGAAGGCCTTGTATAAAGTCAATAGGAATGTTCTCTTTTTCCTCTGCCTACTCGAGTGGCTTCGGGTGAGGCCTGTTGCGGGGCTGCGTACCGGCGGTTTGCAGGGACAGTTCATCTTGTACAAGAGCAAACCTAAATACATACAACTCAGCATGTGAAACAAGTCGAAGAAACATCAGGTAACTTGTAGTGGTTGTGTCATACTTCATTTGAGCTGGGCATACGTGTTGTATTTGGGGGCGAAAATGTGTAGTGATTATTGTGTCTGCTCTTCAGGGCATGAGAGAACAGTTTTGTAGCTGAGCAGCCGTCCTTATGAGGAATGTAAAGTAGTCAGGTCAAATCTTCTGTTTTTCACCTCATCTTTACCTGGGGAATGTGAGAAGATGATGTGAATAATAAAAAATAATCGAGGAAGAGGTGATGCTAAAAAGACAAGGAAATGTGCCTGATCTGGATCTGGAGCCAAACTCTTCTACTATTCCTTCCTCCTGTATGATTTGGTGTGTATGATTTGGTCTGGAATATAAACAAGTTATCAGAGATACTTTGTGACAGGCTGCAGAATACTTTCATGCAAAACAAATAAGCACTGGAGGCCAGCTGCTTTCAGTGTACTTCTTGAATTGCCCCTGAATGTGCTTTTTTCTTCATTTATAATTTCTTTTCTTGAGCAAGCTATGATTTACTAAGAATTTATTTCATTTGTCTCTAGTAAACACCAGTGATTCAAAATTTGATAAAAATCTAAGTAGATAGCCAGATACACATTGAGAAAGTCACACACTAAGATTTTAGTGTTAATTTGAAACAGTGACAATTAAAGAATAGATTTGATAAATTAGCTGTAGTTAACAAAAAAGGTCCAAAAAGGTCCTTGGTTTTAAGGGTCTGTGAATAATTTCACAATTAAAATTAAGCAACCAATTACGGTTATTCAGTGTCTGATTCTACACCAAGACATTTGCAAATGCTTTATTTATTAGACTTTCTTTTAGTTATGAGAGGCTAGAGTAATATTCTGACCTGTGGAATACAAGAAGTATTCCCACATATAGTCTAATGATTTTCTTTGATATTGATTTTTGCATTTTTCACCCTGAACTCTTAGGGTGCTCTTTCTGAATTATTTGCTGTGACAAAGACAGGGAGTGGATTACTTGACCAAAGAGACTGCAGTGCTGTTTGCGTCTCTGATGAGATCCCACACTAGAGTACATTACTACTGTGGACTTTCATTTAAGATATGATAATACATTAAAGAATAATAATAAAAAAAAAAAAGACTGAAATACAGCTGTTAGTCTCATTTCTGTCTTGTAGTAGAAGGATGAAGTAGAAAGAGAATTTATTAGTTTAAGTAGAATTTATCAGTTTACTGGAAAAAGCAGAGGAAAAAAAAACAATAGGATTTGAAGCCAAGCTTGGCTGTCTTATGACCCAAAGATCAGAATTTAGTTCGGATGTATTTTGAAACATTTCTTCTGACTTTGAATTATAAAGATTTTTTAAGAGATTTTTGTGCAGAGCTGAGCACTTTCATTTTGAAATGTTGACATTTCTGAAATTGCTCCAACAAAATGTTTTTTTAATTTAGGAAATACTTGGACACTGCTGAGATTTCTCTCCCCACATGCACTTTTTGCTTTTTTTCGAAGACTACATTGTCAAACTTGACTAAGCTGCAAATGTTTCTGTTCCTTCTGGAAATACATATTTTTTTCCAACATATTCTGACAAAGAGTAAATATTCATTGAATAAAAATAGAACTACCGAATATCTGAGTGTGCTGTGGAAACAAGGAGATGTAAAATATCGCGTCCTTCTTGAGTAATGTGTAAAGTGGTCATCTTACTTTGTAGGAGGTATCCAGACAGAAGCTGTAAGTGGAGCTGTAACACAGAAATTGCAGGCACATTGGTACATCTAAGATGCCAGAGATCCAATTTCACTGCTGTCTGAGATTGGCATGGGCACGTGAATGTGAACTCGGCCCCATGTTGTGATAGATGACTGGGGCATTCAGGGGACAAAACTGTCCGTCCGTATTGCACTCATTTCTTTTTGCTGTAGTTGTTCTGAGCATCTTCATCAGTGTGTGTGCGTGGTACAGGAATTCATTTAAGGGCTTCGTGGAGACTTCGGATGCTTATATGCTTGCAGGTGAAGTCTGCACACCAGATTATTGAGGTCTGCCCTTGCTTCCCGTTTGCTTTTGTGTTCAGTTCAAAGTACTGACTTTGATTTGAGTAAATTTGGCAACAAACTTGTAAAAAGACCTGGAAAATTTACATCTTTTTCTAAAAACTTGTAAATTTTCCAGGTCTTTTTACATCTTTTTGTAACAACCTGTAGAAGTGTTGTGGTGTCTGTAACTTGCAGAGGAGTGTCTGCTACCTCGCAGGCATCATTATTTCTTACATCGGGTTACCTGAGCGCTCTGAGAGTTATTAAGGTTCCAGTTTTGATGTATAAAAACAAACAAAAACCCACTCACCTGCATTTCAGTTTGGGGCCAGGTTAAGCAGAACTTTTCTACTGAGGCTTCATCATGTGAACTCTTCATGATTAGGATAGAGGGGGACAGAAATAAATGCTGTAGAGTTCCAGAGAAACCCCCAAATAGCTCCTCTTCCCAATAGATTTGTTTAGGCCGCATTGCAAGAACTTCCTGACTCGTTTAATGTGTTTGCTAATGTGAAAAAGATGGATTTGTGGGAAGGGGAGTTAAACCTCTCTGCAGCAGTGACATGAAAAAGCAGGAATATGCTGCTTTGTGCTCTTGAGCTGGGGCTTGTTCATCCAAGCACAGAGTGCCATGGACCTAGCTGTGAGGTATTTACAATAAACCGCTGTGGTTTGCACAGCCTTCCAGGGAGAAATTGGGGTGGCCTAGGGTCCTCTAGTGGAGTTAGAAGCACTGTGTGTTCCTGGGAAGAGACAGAGCATGGTAGAGGGTGGGAAACTGTTACATGTGGGGCTTTGTTGTTGTTTGATTTTTGCTTTTTCTTGTATGCATTTCCATTTCAGAGGACTATGCTAGGGAATCTCATTTTCTAGAGGTGCTCGATACCTGTGCTGTAGGACCTTTCCCACACAGACCTAGCATTGCAGCAGTTTCCTTGCATCTCAGAAAATCTCTTACATTGACTAAATAATCCTGAACCATGCAAATGCTACTATAGATGAGAAATGCAGCTGCTGTAGCTGTGTCAGTCCTCATGCTTTATCTTTTCGTGGTCACGCTTATCAGGACTTCCAAATACTGTTCTCTGTCCCAGGGCAGCTATCCAGAGAGTTAGTTATCTGGATGTAATATCGTGTTCTTCTTTCAGCTATCCAGAATGACCTCTTTCTCGCTGGCAATTTTTGGTGAGATTGTGAAGAGTGAGTCTTCCAAACAGAGCAAATAATCCTGTCTGCTCACAGTTATCTTGGGGTGGTTACCAGGGCTCTCTTTAGACCAGATTCAGTGGGGAGATAAAGTCTGCACTGGACACGGTGATCTGGAACAAAGTTATATGCCAGGGAGTTTTAGTGGCTCTCTGAACCTGCTTCCAGGCCAGGGTAAATATCAAGAGCCTGAAAGCAAAGCTTGTTAAGGTGAGATGATAACTGGATACCCAGGATGGGGAAAAGGTATTTGTTGCTGTTACCTTTTGTGGATAATGTTGATTGCATTCTTGTATTTTAATATGACCTGCTTGGATTTTAATCACTCTGTAGAAGAAATTACCTATGAGCTACCGTTACCTAATGGATTTCAGCTCTGGAGCAATTTTCATATTAGAGTCTGAAACCATTGTGAAAGAGATCAGTGAGAATGTCTGTATCTGCTGTTGCTTTACCTGAACTGTAGGCATACCCTTAAATGCATGTCAGATATGGAAATGGGTATAATAAAAATGAACATTAATTTATTAGCTTAATGAGTGTTACTGAGATATACCGAGTTGTTCTGTAGCTGCATCTTTTCCCCTCAATGGCAATCTGAATTATTTAAAAAAGGAAGGAAAAAAAAATCCAGTTCCTGTAGCAATATTACCCTAATTTTATGCAGTTCCACTGACCTCTGAAATGTACTGTACATATAGCTCCTGACCCCTTCTGCTCTTGCAAACAGCACAGTGTGCCAGCAGCGGGACTCCTTACTGTCAGGAAGCATTCTGGAAGTGTAGGAATGCTTCTTCCCTGTCTCTGCTTATTGAGAAGCCATCGCATTTACATTTGAAAAGTGAATCCTCCGCCACCTTGCTTCCCCCAGCCCTCTTTAATACTGCAAAGGAGAGGAATTTTGCCTGCAGTGGTACAAGTGACTGCTTAAGATCCTTGGCACCTCGTATAATATTAGTATTTGTTAGTAGCTCTCCGCTATGTGTGGCTAGAACTGGGGTGTGTAACTGAGCATACAGTTGTCTAGACAGTTTTGTTAACTTATGCGGTGAAATAATCCAACGTTTTTTACAGCCATTTTGTTTTACTAGACTTACATCAATAGTTAGGGAAAATAATTGATGTTGATCTTTCTGCATGTGTAATTTAAAAATATTAACTCTAACTGAAGACCAGCTAAATGTTTCTTTCAGAAGCCTGGAGAGATGCAGGTGGTTAGGATGAAAAGTGAGAGCAGAAGAGTCCAGATACTTAGTTTGTTGCTGGCAAATTGACACAGGATAGTAAATTGCAGAAGTAAGAAGAAAAAAAATTCCAGTACCTGCATTTTGGGAAGACAGTTGTGTAGGATTAGTCACCCTTTCACAACACAGCAACAAAAACCCTATATGTAGTGGGGGGTTGGCATAAAAAAATATTTTTTCTTAATCTGTGTTGATGTGTGGAACAAAGACAGACCTTTACATCTCTCTTCTATTAATCTCCTAGCTGTTTCCTAAACTAGGAAGATGCTGCCCCACTCATAACCTGCCACCTGACCTTTCTTGTGTCAAACCCTGACGGAAGGAGAGGGATGATAAATTCCACATGTACCTATTGCTGTCCACGTAGGAGGATCTGCTCAGGCACTGTATAGCCTTTGATAAGCAATTATGTTCAGTAGTTCTGGTACCCATACAGACCATGGGTTTTGGTGACCCAAGGTGGTTTGCCCTTTGCATAATAAATGTCCACTGAGAAAGGCATTATGTATGTATTCTGTTTTAGAGCTGGTAGACATGTTTTAGGGTTTTTAGGCAAATGAGAAACAGTCTACTGTTCTGTTCCTGCATTTCAGAAAACCCCTAGCCTGTGGTTCTGCTCACCTGTTGCTAACCCTTCTGGTTGTTCTTTTTGTTCTCTGCTGCTCCATAGGTGAGTGGTTTATTTTTCCCCATCAGAGTTGGAGCCATTCTGTCACAGCTGCTGCTGCTCCTCTGTCCTGGAACCACTGAACCACTTCATCGTGTAAAATCTCAAAGCCTTCTTTAGTTGTCAGTGCTCATTGTTCTGATTTATTTAGTTTTGATTCTCTATGGGGTGAGTGCAAGTAGGAACAGGTTGCTTACACAGGTATAATAGTATAATATACTTCATTTGTACTGATAAGGCCCCTGTGTTACTACGTGAACCCTGTAAACCCAGAAGGTTCCTTTTCCATCTTCGCCAAGTGTGTATGATGTTAGTCTCTCAATTTGAAGAACTAATGCTGAAATACCAAGTTTCAGGATCAAAGAGACTCCAGTCTTAATATACCACGTGCATATATATATTGGGTGCATTCTCTACTAATGCCTGGCAACTTTTTCCTGATTTTCAACCTTCTAGAGGAAGCAAAAATCAAAGTATAGCAAGCGGTAAAGAAGGAAGAAATTTGAAGTTGAAGCAAGGAACAGAAGGAGTTTGTGAATGACAAGTGTGCTTTTTTTTTTTTTTATAAGCTCTTTAACAGGCAGTCTTGGCTGCAGTGTTTGAATCCCAAAAGCTGGGCAGAGTTACCTGCCTGAATAGAATGCATGTTTTTTCTTGCCAGCTGGAGGCACCCCCAATTCAGGAACAACTATTCTGGCTACTCATTTTCTGCAGGCTCGCTTTGGGAGTGGATGGTCAGGGATGTTCACGCAGTCTGCTTGGGGAGTGTACTTGACTGAGATTCAGAGTTCTTAAAACATGCCTGAAATATCCTCAGTATACTGCCCTCACAGTCAATCAACTTTGAAAACTCCTATAGTCCATATTACTATAAATTTTCACATTGGATCATCTCTATAGGTTATTTTATCTACCTTAGTTTTCAAGCTGAATCCCTCTTGGTATTTTAAATTTCTCTCCTCTGCAGGTGGTCTGTCTAGATACTCCTAAGCACTCCTCATGAAGAAATAGTGCATCTCCTGGTCAGATAGGTTGTACCCTTTTCCTGTTCTTTCACGAACACAGTAAACTTTCCCTTAAGGTCAGTTTTAAAGTCATCGTGTTTGGAGTCCTTGGATTTGTTGTAAGTTGGACAGGCAGTTGCCCATCCCTTCTAAACAAACATTGTTCCACTGCTGTTGTAGCAGACCTGCTTTTTTTTTCTTTCTGTCTCCTCCCCACTCTCCTATTCTCCCAGTGATTCCACAGCAGAATAGATCCCTTTCCAAGATTAGACTTCCTAATAATAGCCTCTCTGGAAGGCAGTCTGCAGCTAGTTCAGTGACTGCTTATGTGAACCTCCTGTCCTGACTTTCTTTTTTTTTTTTTTTTTGACTGATTTCCTCATCATGAGTCCATTACAGCTTTCCACCTCTGAAGTGAAGCAACCACACATCTTGGATGACGGAAGTTAGAATGTACTAGGCAGAACTGATGACAAGCGTTTGGGAAAGCAAAGGTTTGGATTTATTTTTTTTATGTTTTTGACTTCTCACTAGAAGCAGAACATAAGCACAGGGACCTTTGAAGGAGATGGAAGGTGAGACTTTCGTCTCATGTATCTGAGGCGAGGAACTGGCTTCCCGCAGGTTAATACAATGCAACAGGTTGAACTGCTCTGTATTGTGTATTTTGAACCCCAGGATGTTTTACAGCATGGTAAAGGAGGTTTGCTTTTGCAGTTGGTATCCGTGCTGCGCAGTGGTCTCCTCTTAAGTATTGTACACTGTTGTCGATGCTTAAGTAGATGAAGCTTGAAGTCTCACAGTAATTCTGTCTCCTTGTACTCTGCTAGTTGGTCTTACAGCGCCATGGCTATGCAGCGGGATGTGAAAAAGGACTCCTACAAACACAACAGCTCATCATGTCCTGACAGTCGTGAGTTCACCTGGCCAGAATAAAATACTGCTCCTTCCAGTTGCACGTATATCCATGTGACTTAGACAAACAGTAGCTTATCTGTATGGTATCTCACATTATGTCTTACAGTGGGATATATTCACTGTATATTATCTCCAGTTGCATAGGTCATTTCTGGGCTGTGCATCCAAAAGAAAAGCACAACTGTAATACTTTGTCTTATATCTATAGGTACTCTCTGAGTTTTCTTCCCTTTAGGAAGGGAGAAATAGTGATTTGTGTTAGAAGGGAGAGAAGTATTCCAGTTCTTGCACAATCACCATAAGATACTTTCTAGTAGAAGGGTTTATATCTAGGGACTGCTGAGTTCTTCATCGTTTGAAAGCCACATTGCCTTTTGCTGTGCCATCTTTTGGTACTGACTGCTTTTTAAAATAGACATACATGGTTTAGTTAAACAAAGCTGTTTCATCATTATGTGGCGGAGCTGTAGGAAGCGCTTATACTGGAAGATAAATCAAGCTTGGAAGCTATTCCAATCTGATGACCTGGGGAAAGAGAAGATGTGGTAGTGAGAGGTAGGTTGATTTATTTATTGCTCCATCCTCCCTTCATGGATGTTGAGAATGGAGGCAGTGCAGAGAGCGCACAGAGTTATTTCTATGCTGTGGAAGAGATTCGAGAACATTACATGACTTACAAAAGTTTTCCTAATCATTACATTTACAAGTTATTTGATGGACATGTTAATATACCAGAATCTTGTTTAGCTGTAACCTTGTTTCTGTTGCTTAGGATGTGTTGCAATATGAAAGACATCCAGTAACGATGATGTGACCTTACCAGAACGGCTTGAATAACACAGTGGCTGGCTTGGGGAGACACAGACTTTTTAACAGATATCTTGGTTGGAGGAGAACTGAGGAAAAAAAAGCCTGTGTATCTGCCTGTCACAAACATGTAGTAATAATGAGATAGGCTGTGAAGTGCATACTTGTCAGTTGTGTTCGAGAACTCAGATGACGACAGTGATGGGCCCGGTTTAAGGAATTAGATAAATGGAATAGTGGCTTGTGGGGATTGAATTTGAGGACTGATTGTGGGCATTTCCTGAGATTGAACGTGTTCTTACACGTTTTGTGGTCTGGGTCTCATGCCAGGCATGTGCATGTATGTGATCAGCTGATTTTCATGTTTTAGTTCTGAGGGAGCAGCTCATGCAGGAGCGAAGATTTTGAGATCCATGCAGTCTTTTTCTGCTGGTGTGCACTTGTGGTGGTGTCAATACTACCAGTTTGAACTAGATGTGGGAAAATGAAAACAGTGCTCCTTATTTCCTGAACGTGGCTTACTAGCACTGCACTCTGTAGCTAACTGTGAGCATGAGGGGTCTGGCTTTACATTTTCCTTTTCAGCATATATCCAGTGTTCCTATAGAAATGAATACACCAGAGATGACTTCTGAAGATCACCAGTGCCTCACCACTAGATAGAGATTTCTGCTTTGTTTCGACTTCATCTTCTCTGTGTACAGCTTTGGAGTTGTACACAGTTGCTGTGGATCGAGGATTTAGTCCTCTATGGTTTGACATTTCCCCCTGCTTCCACTGACACGATGAACAGATCATACTGCCTGTAAGAGATGGCCAACACATTGCTGTGCATGTGGACTACAGAGATTAATCTGCTTATCAAATACAGCATACAGTGGAATTTGCATGTTTTTAACTTCATGTAACCGTGAACCAGCATTGCTGTTGTGGATTCTGTCCAGGGGGGTAGAGGAAATAGGAAGGCCTGTTGCAAAGCAGACTGGAATAAGATAAAAGCCATTCTTGTCTACACAATGTTAATGGGTCCAGGCTATTGCAAGATTTGAATTGCTTGATTTGCCATCTGATCTCCTCCTTCATGGCAATTCCGCTTGGTGTAACAGATCTTGAACTTCCACTTTGGCACCAATACAGTAGGAGAATAAAATGGCAAATCTGTGTGGTGGTGTTGGGGGTTGTGTTCTGGGTATGCCTTTTTTTTTTTTTTTAAAGCACTGGCACCTTCCCTTTTTTCCTAAATCTTTCAACCAATAGTAAAACTGGTGAAAATCGTAATTCTCAGACTTTATGTATGTAACCACTGTACCAGTGAAAATACTGGCAGTGAGGCTGGGTTGCCTCCCAGTGACGAGAGTTGTTTGGAGATGCCACAGGGGTGTGGGCAGGAAGGATTTTTTGTAAAACAGGGAGGTAATTTGCACTTCTGAAAACAGTCTTTTTGTGACCCCAGACACTTTTGGATTGTGCACGGGTGACTTCTCCACTGAAAAGATCCTGATCTGTGCATCAGGAGATGTAGCCTCGTAACAAAGCCTATGCCTAAGTGTGTAAAAATGAACATATATCTGCATGAAGAATGTTCACTTTTCCTTTGTTGCATTCAAATAAATACTTTGTTTTGGATAGGAAACTGACATCTAATTTCTCTTTCCAGGAGGGGACACCATAGAATTAAAATGGAGTTTTACTCAGAGGAGTATACAAATACTTTACATTTCTGATTACTGTTCTTTTTTTAAAACACATTTACAGTAACTCTTGCCATTGTTTTTCTGTATCACACAAATCCTGCTGTTGGGCCTTTGATAGTTATCTCGGCTCAATTGATTGTGAAGGAGAAAATCTTAAATGATTGAAATATGTGGGCAGGTGAGGTGAACCATAAATATTTATTCCAGCAGCCAAGTAATTTAATTTCTAAGCTTTGTGTTTTGTCTGCGAGCTTTAATAATCAGAGCAGTATCTGTGAGACCATTTCTGAATCCAAAGTCGATTAAGTGCTCAAGAACTTCTTATTTATATTAGCTGCTATATTTATAGTTATTTCTTGCTGTCTTTTGACTTTTCTACTTTATAAATACATATTTATTTTCTTTTGTAACCTTTCCTCTTCTGTGTGAATTTGGACCAGAAGAATGTGCCAGAAATGGCCCTAAGAAAGCGAGGGAGAGAGATTCCAGATGAGCAAGAGTACTGTTTCTGACTCTGTTTCTATTGTTTTATCTGTTGAAGGAGTGCTTTATTGCTTTTTAATCATCTGGGATTATATTTGACTTTGTGTTGAATACTAAGAATGTGCTGCTGCCAGGTTGTCTCTGCAGAGGGAGAGAAACTGGATGAAGAGAAAATTGACAAATAAAATGTAAGCAGTGGTGGGACTGAAAGGGATGCTCTTTCCTGCAGATAGCAAATCTTCTTCCTTTTATTTTGTTTTTATTGATTTTTTTTTTTCATGCCTTGTGTATACTATCTGTTCTTCAAGATCTTAGGAATTTGAGTAAGCGGAGTCTGCTGCAGGGGGAAAAGGTCACGTATGCCACTTGATACGTTCGCTCGTCAGAGCAGATTAGTTAGGATCCCGAATAATTGTTTTCCACCCAGAAAGTAATGTCAAATTGTGAAGTCACTGAGGATCCCAGTGAGTGCTGATTAGCAACTGGTTCCTTCGTGAATGTCACTTGTCTCATCCTTGTACTCTCAGTATGCTTATCAGAATCTGCCTTTCCCCGAACAGGGGGCAGTGATGGGGTCACTTTTCTCTGAAGCCACCTGCGTGGCGGTGCACAGTGCTGCAGTGAGCTGGAGAGGAGCGTGCTGACGACTTAGGTCGATGCCGAGGTGCTTACTGAAGCTGCTTCTTGACTCAGATATGGTTTATCTACCAAAACCACTGCCCATAAAAGAAGCTGTGGCAGAAATGACGGTCTGTGAACATAACGTAGTTTCTTTTACTATGAATCATAAACCAGATTGTGGTCTGGCTGAAGGCCTGCTCGTGGAGTCTGACACTGCCGTGAAGGCTGCTTCTATTTATTTTCTCTTCTGCTTTCTACCCCCCCGCCCTCGCCACTCCTGCGTTCTGCAGAGATGGATGGTGGCTGTCTGAGGTCTTGCACATCACGAGGCAGGGCGGTATTTCTAGGTCATCGCGCTGTCGTGTTCGTTCATTCACAGGTGTGTGGTTTTTCTTTTTTTTTTTTTTTTTTTTCTTTCTGTAAATCTAGAGTGGTTTGCCTGCAAGGTAAAAGATGAAAGCACTTGCCAGGGTTACGCAGCATGTGTATGGTTATAACCAAGTTTCTTTGCAAACTGCAGCTCTGCCCCTTCTCAGTCCTTGTTCTTTCACCTGAATGTTAATACTCGAGGGTCAAAAGAGGCTTTTCTTTTGACTTGTAGGTGATGTTACAGGTAAATGTTGCCCACAGTATCAGAAGGATAGCATGAGAGTGACATTACTTTGACCACATTTACCTCATAGATGAGAACAGGTTGTTGGTTCTCTGGGTTGTAGCTGCTTGCAGCTGAACTGTTTCCTAGTATAACTCCCTAGGAGAGCTAGGAACTTGGACTGATACTTTTGCAGTAATTCGTTTTGCTTGTCCTCTGGTCTCTTTTCTTCCCTTCTGTGGCTTTGCTGCTCCCCCACCCTGGACTGCTCTTGCATTGCTCTGGTTTTAATCCTCCTTGCTTTTACTTGTTCCCCCTGCACAGGGCTGAAAGGGCTCTTCTGGGTCATCAAAATGTGAAAGGCAAAAGGCAGTTGTATATAGCTATGGACCTTGTTTGTGTGTTTTATTCAGAATTAAGGAAAAGAGTGGTTTAAAGTTGGGCCACTGGCGAGTTGAAGGAAAGGTATCTTCCTCTAAATCATGGATCTTATTGCCTTGTGCAGTTTGAATAGCTGCTCTATGTTTTTTTAAAGTCCCAGCAGCGCCTCACCTAAGGCTGAACAATTCCTTTGAGGTGATTTCTGTGGGTAAGGGCCGTGTACACAAGTAACAGTTGTTTGTTGGTTCTTTGTCTGCATTTAACTAACTTCTGCTCGTTTTTAAGTTTCAGTTGTTTAAAATCTTTGTAACTCGAACTTTCTTGGCAGGGATGCTCCATATGGTATAGGGTAACTGTATGCACGTTTTGCCTGTGTTTTGTTTACATACTTGTGTTCTGTAGCAAATGTTTCTCATGTTACTTGTAAATGTGCCTTTTTTCCAGGAACTCTGTGAGTGCATGAGTAATTTATTTTAGTTCCCAGATCAATTGTCCAGCATGTTCAACAAATACTGTGTTATCTCTCCTAGTCACTGTAGTGGATATGAACTTGCAACCTGTTGTGTCGTGATCTTGAGGTGAGAGTCCAGTCACCTGATCATTGCTGCTTCTGTAGCTACTCCATCACAGGCTCATCACAGGCTGATTGTCCTTCAGCTGTCATATCACATACACTGATGGTATATTTAATGGTAAATCATACAGTCAGTGATGTAAGACGTTGAGCAGAATTTGTTGTCTTTAGTTTCACTGTTTATGGTTGGAAAATTGTCGATCGTATTTCTGCAGAGTTACAGCTAAAAACATGGGTTGGAAAAATATGGTTGTGAACCATGTATTTGGTGAGAGTCATAAAATCAAAGAGTATTTTGCTGTGTGTTTAATTATAGTACCATATAGTCAGCTAAGGCTACTTTTTCTGTGCAGTAAATCATTGTGACCGACCCTGGCTTTCAAACTGTGGAAGTTACTTGAAAATATATATTAATAAGGATATAATAGTATTTTCCTGTGCATATAGTGCACTAGAAGGGTTTCTGGAATCTTTCCAAACAAAAATGAACTATAGTATCTCAAAATTTTCACAAAAGTTTGAATTAATCTCCTTGTTTCTCCTACCAGAAGCTAGATTTGGCATATTGTTTGGCAGCAAACATGCAGCATAGGAGTGAAGGACATTGTGAAGTAAGGTGCAGATCTCCTGCTGCTTCATGCTTTGCTGAAGACTCGCCCATATCTGATTCAGGATGCTTCTCCAGACGTGGGCTGTATCCTTGAAACTGACTTTGGCTAATAGTTGTCTGGCAAACATAAGAAGTTTGTACATAGTGAGGGAGCAGGCAGGAATGGCACAGGAGGATGAATTGTTGGATGCACCATCCTGGGTGTCCCTCCCTTCCCAGCTCTTGGTCAGTTCCAAAACTCACTTTTGTCTCTGTTTCAGACCCATCGTTTTGAAGTGGGATTGGCTTTTTTGATAAGGGAATGATTTGAGCTTGATATGGATATAAACACTTTTACCAGTTGTTCTTTCCAATACTCATCTGCTGTGTTGTACTATTTGTTATGAAGGCTTCTGCCTCAGCCTGTAGAACCTGACATTGCTAAAGTTTGCAGGCCGGGGCTGTAGAGGGTCAGGATTATGTCCTGTTTAAAATACTTAGAGTAACAACTCTAATCTGGAATAGAATAGATAATCCTCAACAGGCTTGTGATAACTATATTAAGAATGTTTAGTGGAGGAAGAAAGTACATCTGCTTTCTTCAGGAACATGTCATCCATCTCCTAATGTTATCCATTTTGCACTGATGTAGTTGATGCTGTGCGAGTTGTTATAGTGTAAATGTGCTGGAGAAGCACATTTGTCACAGCGAGCTATCAAGGTACCGTGTTACATCAGTATGAAAAAATTGCCAAATTGCCAAATACAAGTCTGTTTAACATTTATATCTGTAGATATATATCTAGTGTTTGAGCCTAGTGTCTTTATTGAGATGATTAAGAAGAAAAGATGTTTACTACTAGAAAATATTCTCAATTGAAGATGTTAATTCTGATTACTTGCAATGTGCTGAAGGTGCAGTGCATCTGTTCTTGGCTTCCTGCTGACTTTTGGTTGAGTAGCAGTAGTTACAATGTGCGTGTTGTAAAATGATGTGTTTTAATACCCTAATTGTGGAATGCTGCAGTAAGAAGAAAAGTTTTAACATTCCCGGTGAAACATCATTATCTAGTCCTGAGTGTACACATACCTGACTAATGTGTTTGAATCTTAAAGCTGATTAATAGTGCAGGACAAACTTTCATACTTTGGAAGGGAGCAATCCATGTTCATTTGTCCTGTACCTTCAGTTATGTTTTTTTTTTTTGCATGCAAAATTCCAGCTAAAAGAGGGAGGAAAACTTGCAAGCTATCAATGTCTGAATGGTATTATAAGCATCACAGTCTGCCTTGTGCTATATATATTTACTATAATCAGCATGTTCTGTGACTGAGAAATAAAGCAGATTTTGTCACTCTATTGTATTTGCTAACAAAACAAGGTACGGCATTCAGATACTGCTGATGCTTTGCACTTTTAAATTGTTGGAATCTTGCACACAGTCCAGAAGGCTCTATATTTTTGTCTGCTTTGGTCTTCAACAAAGTGGGAAGGAAGGAGATGATGGAGAAGGTGATTCTCTATCCAATTTCCATTTCCTTCTGTCTTTTGAAGGTTTGTAATAATGTTGCTGTGTACATGCAAATGATGTTAATCAGGAGATTTTGGTATCAGCTTTGTCAACGTTTACATTCACTTTACACATTGAATTTGCATTTGAAAAGGGCTGTTATAATCAACATTTAAGGGATAACATAGTCAAATTTACATTTGATTGAGTAGAAATGTTAAGTAATTTTAGCTGAGCTGTTGCTAGGAAACAAGCCAATGTTTTGTGTTTTTTTTTTTTTTTAATCTATAATGTCTTCTTATTTAATTGGCAATTCATCTGGTAATGCAAGAACACCAAAACGCAAACAATATAACTAGTGTCTTTGCTACGTTGCTGGATGCTCAGTTTTCCTCCTGGTCAGAACTTAGAGTGAAGCATTGGAGAAATAAGTTAGAAATATGTTTGTAAATGGTCTTCTTTTAGTTAACATCAGTTGTTTGACATGCAGAAAAAAATCTGGGTATTTTTATGATAAACTACCTTTTAGGAAGTGTATTAACTCATTTATTTTTTTTAATGGTTGATGGATAGTGACAATATGCGAACCAAAGAACATCATACAGCTGCGTAAAAGTTCAGACAAGTTTTATATAAGACTTTTTTCAGGGTTTGTGTGGCACACTTTTTGTCCTGTGACAGGATGACTGAGTTATTTTCATTTAAGTAGGCAGAACCAAGTCATAGGTGGGAAACGAAATCTCTCGGTATTGGCTGTATTCTGGCAGTCAACTGTCTATCGACTTGAACTCGTAATAGCATTCCACAGCTTGGCACTTTGCAGTGTTCATCTGGCAAAAATGCTAATTAAAGGGAAGAATAGTTCCTATTCATATCAGTCTCAAAGCATTTCGAGTGCATTATCTGTGTGGCGCATATAAATGTGGCAATTCCCTGAAACTTGCTGCAACAACGTGATTGAAGGAATGTGGCTCCTTGCACGGTGGATGGATGAGAGACCCTCTTGCCTCCATGCCCTGCTGGACCAGACAATATGATTTTGTTTGAGATACACCATTTTCTTTGCTTCACAGACCCCAGAGCTTTTTGCAAAGCCTTCCGCCAGAGGCTGGTCCTACGGTGACTCTGTAGGCAAACATAGCAGCCATTATTCACCCGTCAATAGCTCACAAACATCCTTGGACATTCAAACTTCTCTAAGCCCGGGCAGAGGGCTGGCCCAATTTCAATTGTTATCCCTCCTTAATCCCTTCAGAAAACAGTCCTAATTCTCATCTTTCCACCTTCATGGTCAAGTTAAGTGGGCGAATGGGCTTCCACGTTGCGTGCAGAACTAAAAGGATTCAGGGTTTACAAGTGTGACATGCAAACCGCCTGGCTTCCTGGCCAGGACGAGGAAAGCTACTGGGTTTAATCACGTTGACAATAGTTTGGGGACTACCATTATAACGCTGCGCAAACACCACGGGCATTCTGGATCCCTGCCACAAGAAAACCCGCAGATTCCTTATGTTTTTTTACAGTCTCGCAGAGGTATGGGCCACATTCCTGGGATTCTGGGCAATCTGTGCGTCTGCAAAATATGTATTATAAAATGTAATCAGGCAGGGCCTGCTGTCTCAAGGGAGCAGATGTGGTTTTCCTTCAGCACTCAGCACCTGTTGCATTCCTTACTGGAAAATACGGATTAAAATAGCTTTTTCTCACTACTTACTTTATTTGCCTTTTTAAAAAAAAAATAAAAAGTCTGTGTGGTGCAGTGTGGTTGGAAAGAAAGCTCGGAGGCTAATTCTCATTTGCATACTCCCACGTTTCAGGTGTTGGTACTTGTGAGCCTGCAGTCCTTCAGCAAGCTCTCATTGCCTTCCAGCTCTGACAGGAGAGGAGGACAAGGTATGGAGCTTGAGCCCCACCATGGAGCAACAGGGAGCTCTGTTTATGGAGGGAGCATGGGCTACCTCATTGGAAGAAGGTGGAGAAAAGATGAAGGTTTATATCTGTACTTCAATGCAGGGAAAAATTCCACATAGGGGAAAAAAAAAAAACAAACTGCTTGTTTGTAGAGCAAAGATGGGAACGTCAAAACCCCTCACTGATATGTAGTGAATCCTAGTAACTTGAAATAACCAGGTGATTTTTTTTTAATAGCCAGCTTCTTAAAATGCTCAGGCTAAGTACAGGAAACTGAGCAAATTTGAGCAGAATATTGAAGACTGGAGGGTGGTGTGCATGTAGTGTGTGTGTGCACCCCTGTGGTAGCCTTTGTGCCTTGCTTGGGTTTCCTTTCTTCAAGAGAAAGCTTTTTAGGTTTCTTAGGGTGAAATTCAAGTGGAGGCAAAATGATCTTAGCTGCATCTACATAAAACTTCATGTAAGTGCATAGCAGAAAATTAGCCGTCTCTATGTAGAAATTATTATTTTTTCAATCCATGCTGAAGTTAATAGTCTTCATGTATGGATAGTGTCTTTAGAAGGAGTGCACAGCAGAATATAGAAGCTATCACTTAGCAAAGCCATCTATTAATTCTGTTTAAATGTTATTTTAAGTCACTGTTATTTTCCAAGATACTTTAAAACCTGTAGAAACCTACTGCTTCTATGTTTTACACAAAATGTTCAAAAGGCACATGCAGTTGTCTTTTGGGAGGCTGGCCATTGCTGTCACTTCTGGGATCACAGAATCACAGAAAGAAAGGCTTGGGCTGGAAGGGACCTTAAAGATCACCTAATTCTAACCCTCTGCTATGGGCAGGGACACCTCCCACCAGACCAGGTTGCTCAAAGTCCCATCCAGTCTGGCCTTGAACACCTCCAGGGATGGGGCACCCACAGCTTCTGTGGGCAAAGATCACGGTGTGTGCTAGCTTGTGCTAACTGGATGCTTTTAATTCCTTTAGAACTTCTGTTGCCCCCCCCCCCCCCCCCCCGTCCCCTTTTTTTTTTTTTCCTGGAGCAGTAACTGCAATATAGAACAGGGTGGATTTGTTTGTTTGGTTTTGTTGTTTGCTTTTCCTGGACAGTATTGTTCTAGAGATTTAAACGTTGGCTGATTTTTACAAGCATGGAGATGCACAAAAAAAAAAATATTCTTACTTGATTAATTCTGTGTGTTTAAGTTTTATTCTGGGTGCTCAGTTGAATTTTTTGTTATCCTGTAATTGGTCCGTTGCCCACCTTTGTTCTGGGAAGGGGGAGGATAACATGAAGTTGGATGCACAAAAGCAACTTGTGTTATACTTTGCTTCTTTAGAAAGGTTTCTTGGCCTTACAAAGTTTCTTTAAGTAGGTGAACTCACTGGTTTACCTCTAAATTTTCATCATTAGTTATAAAATATACCTGTTTAGTTTTTTTTTTGCATTGTTTTCAGCACTATGTCTGAATCTCTGTTACTGTTCTCTTTGTGGGTCTACAGCAATGCTTTGTTTTACTTGCAAAGAGCTCTCCTTGCCATTTGTGTTGTAGGAATTAGTTTCTATTGCTCTAGTTATTATTGTGGTTGCTGACTGTCAAGTGATGCTATTGCATTTACTTCGTTCTTATGGTATAGCTTTCATCATGCTGAATTGCCAGGTGCTTGTATGCACCGATTTCATGTGGGTTTCTAGTTTTCTAATGATGCTAGCTGCTGGCAGGTGGAAGCTTACGTTATTTTAGTGAGCCTAATTTTTCTGTGGGTACCCTTCTGTTGAATGAAGAGAAGTGCAGCAGCAGCAGACATCCAAGGGATGCATCCTAATGCAGCTGAAAGAATGAACTGGAGTCTACAACATTTACTGTAGTAGGTTTTGAGAGTAATGACCTGCTGGGTTTATTATAACTGTACTTTAAATGTGGGGGAAACAGGTAGCTGTTTGGTTTTGATGTATAAGCAGTATTTGTATTTAATCGGCGTATTCCTTTGTGTTTAGACTTCACAGGAGGTAAGCCTCACTTTTTAACCCTAAAAACTGATATTCTTCCTTCTTGGTGATAGAGCAATTGTTCATAGCAATTCTAATACATCATTGATCTGTTTGCATCTTGAGATATTTAGTATGTTTTATTTGAATGGCTGCAACATAGGAAGCACACTAACACAAAAGTAAAAAGGATTTCCAACTTCATTCCCCAGCCCCATAAAATGTTGCAGGCTATGGGGTCTAAAAGGCAGGGGCTACCCTTCTTACCTCTGCTGCAGTAACATCAATGATTCTGTTTGAAAAAGAAATCTGTAAAATTCAGCTTCATGTGTACTTCAAGCTATACAGAGAAAAGGAAAATCTTCCCATCTCTTTAAAGCCTGTCACTGATTCTTGGCTAGAGATGACTTCTCCAGAGTGCTCATGTATGCTATTAATACTACAAGCAGGTTATGTTTGAGCAAGGTCTTCAATGCGGGGGAGAGGGAAAAGCTCATTATTGAAGGCAAATACATTGGCTGCATTATAATGATGAAATTGCATGTGTGGATGAGATGAGAAGCAAAATTAGATTAGTTCTAGTGATTTTTTAGTTGATAGCTTTTAATCTGCTTGAGCTTTTTAAGTCTCTTCAATTTCTTTCTCAGAAGAAGCCCAAATTCTTCATGGTCGACAATGTGTAAGTAGGTACTGAGACTAGGCTCAAAAAAGGTGGGAGAAGAAAAGGGGACAGAAAGGACATTTCAAGATGTCACAAAATGCTCACTGTTCATCAGGTGCTTACTGTATTCAAATGCTGATGTGTATTTGGTTTTGGCTCCCTAAGATATTATTCAAGCCTTACTTTTTCCAGCTTCATTTAAAAGAAAATTTTGTTAACTTACATTTTAATGCATAGATGTGCATGCTCATTATGCTATAACACAATGTTAAATCCATATAATTATTTTTGTAGGAGTTCTAATTATAATCTGAACCTCTTTTATATGGGAATGAAGACTTTGAGATGGTTGCTAAGTTTAGCTTTTGCTAGATTACTACTTTGGTCATTCTCTTGTTGCTTTGCCAAAAGTCAGATTTAGGCACCGTGATGTGAGAACAATTATCAAACAGTATTTTATATCCAATTTGTATGAGTATGTCTGAAGGCATACTGTAAAGGTGAAGCACCTTATAGCATATATATATATATATATATATATATATATATATATATATATATATACACATTATATTATATATATATATATACACATATAATACTGTCTCATATTATATATGAGACAGTATTGTGTACACACCTGTGTAGCCGAAAAGATAACCTTTTCAATTATCTGCTGTTTTGGTAATTTTGTCTGCTCTCATATGCTGGGGTTTGCTGCCACTGGTCATTCTGGGTCAGTGGAAAGGGACAATTTCCTGTCCTTGTTACCTTGCAGATGTGCTTGGAGTTGCACATTTGATTCTGATGTGTGCAAGGGTGGCAAAAGCTTGAAGTGTGATACTTAGATGGCAAACCACAACCCCCTCAAAGAATTTATATCCACATGTATTCAGTGCAAACTGTCCAGGGCTCAAGCAAGGGACTTGTGCTTTATGACTGTGTCTGGAGACCCTAATAAAGTGTTCAGTTAACAGTGATGATCAGTGGAAGAGCAGGAAGTTTGATTGTAGTGTGGGGTATGCATAGTCCGGCAGCTTGACTCCTATGTGTTCTTATGGGTTCTGGACTGGCTGTTCCCTGTGTTTCAGTGCATACCACTTCGCTGTGTGATAATGATCATTTAATTATTTCCTTCTGGTCTTGGCTGTGGCAACGAACTGGATTCCAGCACTGTGTGTGACATCATCTCATGACTGCACTGCCTCACTTTTCAAATGTTTGGCTAGCGCGATGATGAATCAGGGATTTTTTTGTTTCCTCCAGGCTGATTTCACATGCTTTCTCTGGTGTATGGAGGCTGCTTTTCATGGGCATTTCTATGTGCAGTGTGGTTTTCCTCATCTTTTTTTTTTTCCTCCCAGTTATTGTTCAAATCATGTTCTGCATAGTTGTAGCTTTAATTACAACCTCATAACTGAACTTGATACGTGATGTGATGAGCTTCAGGTAGGTGAAAAAGTGACGTGCCCTCTTCAGCAGCAGAATGGATAATGCAAAAAAGGATGCAAGACCCCAGTTTTCCATTTTATTCCCATACCAGGAAGAATTGTAACATTGTTCTTCCTTAAATGTATATTGTTGGATGGCTGTTTGAGACATGACTGTTGCTGTAGCCTGTGGGCTAAGTTGCTGCCTTTGATGCTGCACCACAGGCATGCAGTTCTGCCAGCAGGCACAATCACGGCTCTTCTGCTTTTTGTGGGCCCAGCACAAAACTTGTGTACCCAACCACCTACTTGTTTTGTGTGGCTCCTGCATGAACTGGGAAAGATAAGATAACTGAACTAGTTCACCTTGGAGTTGATAAAACTTCAGTATCAAGTGATATATATTGTTTTTAATTGTTAATATTTTACCATTTGATTGGCCTGTCTCCTTCCATGTCCAACCTAGCAGGAAAACTTGAACAATCTTCTGACTAGAGTGTAACTCTCATGTAAGTAAACCTGTGGGAGAGCCTAATTTCAGACATTTAGAAAGCTTCTGAGTGGGTGCCATCCCTTTCTGACTTTCAGCTAAGCACAGAAACTCTCCCTCACGGGCTGATTTTTAAATGCCTAAGGAGAGTATCTGCTAAACTGCCAGCCTTGCACTTGTATGAACCCTCTACAAAACAGAGCTACCTGGGGCCAGAAAGCCTTAGACATTAGGAACCTGTGAAGATGGGCTATATGTCCCAATGTCTGATGTATCGGAAGTATGTCAGATGCCACTCTTTTAAGCTGTTCCTACTGAATCACGGCCTGTTAAGATCCCTGAGTCCCTTAGGTTGGAAGGGACTTGGGGAACTCACCTAATCCAACCTCCTCTGCAGAGGGGAGGGTCAACACTGAGTTCAGGTGAGGTTATCATGGTAGTGTCTGAAACTTAACTCGCTGTCTGCATTGGCTGAGGTAATCTTTCAGGGCATTGCACCTCTTGCCTGAAATGTACCCCACAGTCCTCTCAGTGTCTGCACCTGGGCTCCTTTTAGCTGCTGAGCTTGTAAATGTGAAAGTGCAATCCCAGGCCCGAGGAGTTCCCATGCTTTGAAGCCCGCCTGGTCAGCTCTTGTTGTCCTAAAGCACATGCTGTTCTTCAGGCTGGTGGCAGCCCGGCACACAACGTACTGCCTGATTGCTCTAGAAAATAAAGCTAACGCAATAACAGCAACACCTGCAGTTTCCTAAGGATGACTTATTCAAACAGGTTTTACGTCAGCCTGAGAGCTGCTTTTCCGACTTCGTTCTGGCAGTACTCTCCCATGCCTGCTGCTGACATTTTGCTTTTGTAACAGATTTGGGAGCACGTCTCAGTTTTGTCGGCGCCTGTTGTACTCCTGGCAGTCCCAAAAGCAGCCAGAAGGCCACAGCAGCCACAAGCAGTAGTTATCAAGGTAACGCGGTGCCTGTGGCAGCTCCGCTTCCTGACTCAGCCTGCTCATGCATCGAACTGAAGTGCTGAGTGCTCGGCCGCTGAGCTGCAACGTTACCCAGCAGCACAGGCGTGTCAATAAAGCGCTACCCGGTAATGGGGCATCCTGTTATTGAGTGGCATAGATAGCAAGTGGAATACAGGCTTTGGTTTTTCTCCGAGTGAATAGAATCAAAACTATTCATTTCCAGAATACTGCTCTGGTTTGTTCAAATCTCTAGCAACATGTCAATCAGTGGGTCAGTGCTGCTGTTCGTCTACAGTACAGAAAGATGAGAAGAGTTGCAAAACCAGACAAGTGGGCTAGAGTGAACTAAGCTGCGGACTTAAATACGCATCGGTGCTCTTTGTTACTGCTTTTATTCTGATCTGGTATTTCTCCCCTCTGCACTTGTCTGTGTTGTCATCGGGAGAGCCCCCTGTGAATTGCACCTAGAACATGAAAGCACAGCTTTCCAGTGTGGCTCCCAACAGGATATAAGCCTTTATGTTGGGGCAGGGGGTAGGGTAAGGGGGTGCTTTTCTGTTCTGTTTTATTTTAAGTTGATTACAGAGCGGTGCCAGTAGAAACATGTTAAGTCGAAGGAAGGGGAAATGTAAAACTAGCAACAAAAAATGCTCCTAAATTTAAAAGCTAAGGGATCCCCCTGCTACTTGCTGTGGCTCCCTATCTGCCTGGCTTCTTGCTGACAGTGCAAACTGTAAAGTAAGATTGAGGCATGCAGTGCCTGCCACTAACCGAGGCAAAGCTGCCTTGGCCCTCTCCAGGGTTATGAGACTCTCCTGAAAAGTTAAAAACTTCTTCGTATCACTGTGGGCTTCTGAAACCTACCTGGAGATTTTCTCTGTTCTCTTCTCCTTACTTTTCATTGGTTTCTTCTGATCCTCTATACACGGCGTGCAGCATGGAAAGCCAGGAGTGCTGAAAGCAACGTTTTAATGTGGTGGTGGCACCCTCTATTCCTAGATGCAGGAAAAATGGAAGCCTCCTTCAGGCTGGGGAGGTGGTGAGTGCTTCCTGCTTCACTGCTCTCTGTCAGAGAGATGGTTTCAGGCAGAAGAGGAGGTATTTTTTCTCTTAAATACTGTATAATGCGAACTCATTCAGTCTTTACAGCTCTTGTTATGTAGCCTGTACAGATCATACAAGTATTCTTTCCCCACAGCCTTTGGTGGCAGAGCAGATGCTTGGCACTTCACCAGTGGCACCCTGAGCCTTTTTTTGGGAGGGGGCGAAGAGGATGGAGGTGAAGTAGAGAAAGAGCTTTGAAGAAAGTCTCCTGATGGCAAAACATGCTTAAAACAGCTGGTTTTATAGGGGAAGAAGTTTGCTTTGCAGTATCTGCTCCTGACATAAGTGGTCTGACACTGTGACTCAGCTGTGCACTGAACCAAAAGGTCATGCCACCAAAATGATGTTTTTGTGGGCGTGATCTTCACGTTCAGTTTGCTCTGGAGCCATGTGAAATGGTAAAACTCATCTCTGGGCCCTGCTGCTTCCTGTGTGCATCAGTGCGCTGCCCTCCCTGGGAAGCAGCAGGGAGCATGGAGGCCGCCCCTCGGCCTACTGCTCTCTAGCCCATACAACCCGGTGTCCTCAGCCTCTCCTCACAGGGCATGCCTTCCCACCTCTTACAGGCAGCTTGGGTGCCCTCCTATGGGCATATTTTAGGAGATCTGACCACCCATGCTATATTGTAGAGCCCAGCGCCATGCACAGTAATCAAGGTGAGGCTGCAGCAGCGCTAAATCCAGCGGGAGATCCTCTGTGGAGGGGGAGCTGGCATTCAGCTCCTGTTCGTAGTAATTGGTTTCTCAGGTTTGCTGTCTTGGCTTCCCGGTGCTCGATAAGGCAGGTGAAGAAAAACATCGTTAAGCCACCGTGAGATTTATTCTCGCTGCTTTCCAAACAAACTGGTTTTACAGAGAAGGGGGCATGTAATTTCTTCACTTCAGAGTGCTCGTTATGTTTTGGCTCTGTCTGATTTATTACAGAGCTTGGTCTAGGTATAAATATTAAAACAATTTATCATAAATTGAGTGTTGTGAAGCCAACATCTGGTTTAGATAATGTATTTCTGAGGCTAAACTTTCACGTTATTCTGTACACTTCATAAACTACGCATGGGTTTTAAATCCCTTTCTTTAAACTCAGGTTTCTCGTTCTGCTGTTGAGTGGAACGACACTTGAAATATTTATTAGAGTATTCTTATCCCCCGTCATAGGTTTAGTATATATTTTTGGAGCTAAAATGTTAAAATTCCCCAGCTAATGTGTGGGAGTGAGGACACACTTTGTAATGAGATTGCCAGTTCCGTTATTGCTTTCTGTCTGCTGTGGCTGTGAAGCTCTTTCATATAAAGCATCTCTCTTTGATGCTTAGTCAGGAGAGCAAATCGCAGGATGGTGGTAGGCTTTATTTATGTAGCAGTGGGAATACCAAAAAAAGTGCCTGCCCCTGTCCTTTAGTTAACATGCAAGAGAGAAAGGCGCTGCATGGTTTTCCCCTTATATGTTGTGAAATTATTTAATAGCTTAAGAAAAGCAGTAAGGGCTCTGTTTTTCTGTGTACCACAAATCGGAAGAAACGGGCAGCTTGAGTGACAGCTTGGTGTATTATAATGTGTTCTTCCCTAGATTCGAATTTCTGTACCAGAACAAGTGTTTCTGTCATACTCTGTAATCCTGCCCTCTCATGAGATATTCTGAGAAACCTCAGAAATGGCGTATCAAAATTGTAAACCACAAAGCATAACCCCTAATACAGCCCTAGGGCAAACCTCTGTCTTCTGAATTGCACAGCACAACAGAGATCATAGAATAAAAGAATGCTTTGTCTTGGAGGTTTTTTCTTTTTTCCTTTTTCCTAGTGAGTTTTAGTATTTACAGTATCTATTCTCTGCAGACTTAATTGAGTCAATTAAGATTTAGTCTTGATTCCCCCAGGTGGAGGTGGAAAGTTTCTCTTTCTCCCTACCCCCTCCATTTTCCCAGCCCCTGTTTCTTGTTCTTTCCTGGCTGTAGAGGACACTGCTATTTTGGTACCGTTTTGAAAAGCTCCTTCAATTGCAACTGGGTGATCTGCTGTATGTGCAAGCATGAATAACCTTTCATTGGCCTTTATTTCTGCTTCCTTTCCTGCAGTCTGTAGTGTTTCAGCTCTTTCAACCGTGTCTTCTAAGTTTTTTCTATTTCGAAGGCAGCCTCCATGTTTTTCGTTAGCCTTATCACTTAAACAGTTGCTGATTTCTTATGCCTTGCTGCAAGAACTGGAAGTGGGCATGGCTAAGTATTATTCTTTCCCATGTTCAGTTCTGTGTCTTACCAGCACTATTATCAAAGAGCTAAGGTTATAAATTTATATGACTATTGATGTTGAAGCAGCAAACCTTTCTCATGTCTGCATCTTGTAAGCCATGTAGCGTTCTTAAATATTTCTGTTCTGTTAGCCAGGTGGTGTCTCTCACTTCTTGCTTGGCTTCTTTCTCCGTTTGGGGGCTAACTGAAAATACCCAGGTACACCCACGGACTGTGTTTTCGTGAGCGTTCTGGCATGTGCCTGCCTTCTGTTGAAGCGCAGCTGTCAGCGGTTTCAGTTTAGTTGCTTGGAGTACATTTGGTTGGCTTCCACATCTTGTACATCATATGGGATGCTGCTAAAGAGTGTTGTCGTGGAAGCCCAGGGTGTAAGAAGTGTCGTGACTGTGGGTACCAGGAACGTTTTCAGTTCATGCTCACAAAAAAGCACCTTCTGTTCTCTGAGATCAGTCTTCTTCATTTGACACAAAGAACAGCATTGTTATACCTCACATGTGACTTGGATTGTTTCTTGTGTTTGAACTATTGTTTTATGCCAGTCACGATGCTTTAAATGTATGTTCTTGGAAATGCCACATTCTTTCTTTGGTGAAAAAACGGATTCACACATGACTTCCAAGGAGGTACTGTCCTAGGTATTGATGCTAATTTGCATTACCTAAACTGATGTCAGTATGACCAATTTAGCTGAGAATAATATAAATTCAAAGGAGTATTGTGGGAGTCTTTAATCCCAAGAAGAATGTCTTAAAGCAAACCTAGGTGGTGGTCTTAGTTTATGCAGTAGGTCTGGGCAATAATAACTCTGTTCTTAACTCAGAGCCTTGTTTATACCTTGCTTTGCTTTTATTATGTCTGTGACTAAAGCTTTAAGAATGGCTTGCTCTTCTTAAGTTTCTTGTATAGGCAAGATTACCAAAAATATTTTGCAAATTTGTTACTGGATATGCAATGGGAGCAGGTGATAATGATGATCCGGGAAAGAGTCAGTGCCCAGAAGACTCCGGAATGTGACTACTGCACGTGTAAAGACTCCAGCCTGGACGTGGCTTTGAATAGTCTGGTTTGTAAAAATGTTAATTTGACCTTCAACTTTGCTAGGCATTCGATGCCAGTTTGGGACCTCATTGCCAGGTTAAGCACATGAATAAAGTCAGCAAGTTTTGAGCCTCAGACTTCCCAGCTGTTAAATACTGTTATAAATGGCAGCTCTCAAAATGAACAGGCAAAGGTACGTTTGTGGTGAATTTCTCCTTTTTAATGGTTTGGGCTTTTCGCTATGTGACCAAACTGAGCTGTTAGCAAACTCTTCCCTCCGTTTAATAATGAAGATTGGTAAAGTTTTACAGCATATAGGAAAACTATAGGCTGAACGTCTTTACTTGCATGTCAGGCAGCAAAATCTGTACTTCCTACCTCAACCTTGAATTTCTTTCAACAAATCAAATTTGGGAGAGCAGGACAACACTTAGGTAAGGGAAAGAGTGTAAACTGAACACTGAAATAAATACCACGCATGCAGCTGCAGTATACATGGGAATGCACAAGTGGAAGGGTGCCTGTTTGCAATGGGTTTTTGTCTCTGGCAAGTCCTTGCTTTTTCATGGGCACACATTTGTACATCATCAGTGACATGGGAAGGGTCCAGAAGAGTGGTGACATTGGGTGGGTTTTGTCTGTGTAGGGGGAAGGAGGAAAAGGTTCATGCCTCTGGGTGTGGGTGTTTTGTATTTTTATTTTTGGACTGTTTTTGTTGTAGTGAGGTCTCACATCAAGAAAAAAAGCATTGCATGTTGGAACTGGTAGGCAAGTAACAGTATGCTGTTGACTGGGATTCCCCAGTCTGCCAAGGTTGCTTTCAAGTGGCAAAGCCTTCTTTTTATTAATGTTTTTGGATCTCTGCTGCATAAGGGAAGTCTCAGCTGTACCCGGGCTGACCCCGTGCTCCAGAGAAATGAGTTGTGGGGTACGAATCTTCTGGGCTTGACAGTGCGAACAGAGAGCTAGCACTGCTCAACTTGCTTCTGTAGATAATCCTGGTTCAGAGGCACAGATAAAAGTGACTGTGTGCAACTGAGATTTATGTTTAGGCTTTGGAGCAGAGTCATTAGCCAGCTGTATGCTCTTCCCTTGGGTGCAGCAACTCTTTCAAGTTTTTAATTTTATTTAAAAAAGAAAAAAGAAAAAAAAAAAAAAAACAACAACAACATAGAACTGCTATAAAAATTTGGTTTGCAGACAAGGGAACTTCACTGTGTTGATCTACATTGAGCAGAGCATAGTTTACAGGACTTCTGAAAGCAAGTATCCTCCCATCTTGAGCTTAACATTTCTAGCGCCAGTCACCTTGATACTTAGTAAGCCGTTTCAGTGGTTTATTCTCACTATTAAAAACATGTGCTTTATTAGGAGCTTGGCCCCCGCTGAATTCAGCTGTGAAATCTTTCTAATTCAGTCTTCACACCCCACTCCCCAGTAGCTATTCTTCATGGTTCTCCAGGCTTTCCAGAACAAAAGTTTCCTGGGCAGACATCCCCTTCTCCACCACCCTGTTAATATTGCAGGCATATTTGAGGTAATTTCACGTTAGGTTCTTCTGACACACAGCCTTCTTTTGGTTTCCTGCATCTTGATTCCCATCAGCAATTTCTCTCTGTATCTTGGGATGTTCAGAATCTGTAAACATGTCAGTAGTAACTTGCTTAAATAGGTTAACTTTAAAAAGTTGCATAATAAGGGGCTGAGAATTCACATGGCCACGATACTGCTGGACACTCATCTGCTCAGTGATGACTTCAAGGCTCTAAGGGTATTCTTCCGGGGTTGCTGGTTTTCTTTCTGTGCACCCTTTGCCCCACATCCTGCACATCCCTGGATAGCAGCAGAAGAACCCGCTGTGGAGTTCTGTATGTGACAGGAATGCTACTGACTATCAACAAGAAGTTCAACATTATCAAAGCAAAGAGCTGTTAACAAGTTGGGTATGATCTTCTTTGTGTAAGTCTTTAGTGATTGGCAGTAATTGTTGTCTTCCTTTATATCTGTATGTATAGAATGCTGCTTTAGTCAGCGTCAGGATAATATGTTAACTACATGTGTTACCTTTTTGAAATGTTTTCTTTCAAATTTTCTGATTTTTTTTTCTACGTTCTTTGACTTGTTGAATATAAATTGTAGTGACACAGTGAAGATTGTTGCTTTTTTTTCTAAAACTGACAGTGAAGGAGAGCTTCTAATAGCTAAGAAGTGTTTCAGGTTTCCTAAGCAGCCATTTGCAAAAAGGCTTGAAATGCCATTGCAGTCCATCTCTCCAGAGAATACGGCAGCTATATGGATGACAATTAGAAGAGTTTCTGAAAGAAATTTCCTGAAGAC
Organism: Netta rufina; assembly: GCF_964035555.1. Taxonomy (NCBI): domain Eukaryota; kingdom Metazoa; phylum Chordata; class Aves; order Anseriformes; family Anatidae; genus Netta; species Netta rufina. The sequence continues at coordinate 36,091,824 of NC_140124.1, read as the reverse complement.
TACACTGGAGAAGAGTATTTCTGAAATGAATTTCCACAGCTTTCAGTAGGGTGTCTACCACCACCCCTTTAGGATACCCGTGCGTATTGTTAGGATAGTAAAGGGCTCTCAGCAGGCTCAGGAGCCACATGGGGTGATCACTCTGCTCCCTTATTTTGTGTCTAGTCACATACTGGGTAGTGCTGGCAACTGGCAGTCACTCAGTGGCCCATGCGCTTCTGTCTGTGGTGAATGCTTTCTCTCTAGCATGAATGAAATGCTTCGTTCTCACTTTAATGGTGAAAAAGGTTAATGCTTTGCAGTTTTTTGCATGCAGTGTGAGACGGCAGAGCTATTGCTATTTTTGTCAGCTTCAAGAAGGCATGGCTTTAAAATTGGTTCATGTTTATAAATGCAGAGTTAAGAGCAGCCACATGTCCTAGTGGCAAAATCTTATTCTAGCTGTGAAAATTAAGCAGGTAGACAACAATTTTCTCCTTGATCTGCTGGGGACGGTGGGGGGGAAGTGTTTTTTACACATATATCCCTTCTCTATCCCCAGACTGACATGTACTCTCAATTTTCTGAAAACCCTCGAAGGTTTTTTTATTGTTCAACTAAATTTGGATGAAATTTTTCTTAATTTGTTTCTACTAACAGATAACATGCGTACTAAATACGTGTGAAATGGCTTGGCTAGTTGTAGTGTTATGTTTAGAAAAGAAACACAAATACCATCCTTAATGGAATTTTATTACCAAAGGTAAGACAGATTTCTGTGGCACTGTTAAATGTTTTTAATCCTCAAGAAAATTGCTTGCATTCTTTAAAAATAAAAACTGCAAATAACTTTGCCCCAGATGACCAGCAGATCTTCTGGTAAGAAACCTGTATGAAGATTTTTTTCTCTGTTTCAGGTTTCTGCTTTTTCATATTTGCCATTGTCATTTGAAGATTTCTAAAATTCTAAAGTTTTCTTTTAAAAATCAATTTTTATTAAGGAATAAATTTTCATTAGAAATATCCTGTAATCAGCAGTGATTGAGCATGTTCTTTTAATCCAGGAGCAGACTAAAAGAAAGGCTGTGAGAGTTAAAAGGCAAGTTTTGTGTTTTTTTATTCTGTCACGGTTTCACAGTGTTACTAGTTGCTACTGGTTGTATAATGATGAAGTATGGTGAGAATGGTTTCTGCCATTTTGACACAAGTGTATTTGAATCGTATTTGAACTGCCTCCTTACCTGCCCCCCACCTCTATTTTCTGCGTCTCCTTGGGATTTTTTTCATCATTTGCTTCCAAGTCCTGTCAAAGTAGATGCTCAGCTACAGTGGATCTGAAAGATAGATACATGCAGGCCAATAATGAGTCTATCATAATAGCTAGTAGATTCGGCTCCTGAATTTACACTTGCAGCTAGAAAAAAAAAACAGCTTTTTGATTATTTTTTTCATTTTGAGTGCTGAATATATGATAAGCCTTTTCCTTTTTACCAGCTTAAGCTGTGATATGATCATAATATATTCCAAGTTCTTCTCAATACTAAATCCTTAAGCTGTAGAGCATTGAGAGCCCTGTTATTGTAGCTTAGGACAAGAAGGTCAGGTATAATATTTTAGACCCCTGTGTCCTGTCCAGGGAGAAATGCTGCAGGTAGATAAGGTTTAAGAGCAGGTGAAGAATCAATCCTCTGTATTCTCAACTTGTGTGTTTTGTTCTTTAGGGCACTGTGGATATGAAGGTATTCATTTTCCTCCTAAAGTAAATGTCATTGTGCCATAACGCAGTCAAGTGAGTTCAAGTCCTCCCATCTTTGATACCAAAAATGCCAGTGCTGCAGAACAAATGACATCCTTGGGACTTTCTCAGGAATGGTTGATGCTGGCACTGCTGTTATGTCAGATCTGTCCCTAGCAAGGTCACAGCTTGCTTGGCTGTGTCCAAATTAGTTGCAGTTGCACCTCTGATAGCCCCCACACCTGTAGTGACACCTGGCTAGCTCTCAGATTTGTGCGGTTGACGTAAGATGTTAGGGATCGATGATGCATGCAATACGTTTTTATTTTTCAATTTCATTTTTAAAATTAAACATCACGGTGGTTTTATTTTTGCTCTCATTCCACTATATTCCACTTAATTCTCCTCTAAGCGGAGTTACAGCAACTTTGAGGACAGAGAAGGAAAGACCTGTGGTGGCAGAACTTTACAGAGCTATCTGGCTATCTTGGAATGGCTTCAGTGAACTGCAGGTTGATGTACTTAAAATTAAAAGTGAGAAACATCTTGTCTACTGTCCTTTTTTTTTTTTTTTTTTAGACTATTCTATTTGTTAACTTGTAAATGGTTGGAAGCAGTCTTTTCTGTCTTAGAGAAAAGAAGGTGAAAAAAGTGAAACTCGTCTCCAGATACCATAGCAAGAACTTCTTTGAGCAGGGTAAAAGGTGGGATAGGAAAATGTTGGTGCCCAAGACAGAGGGCTGAAATTCCAGGTGCTTGTCAGTCTTTCTGATAGTCATCTTCTGAGACATGAAGAATAATTTGTCAGTCCTCAGCTTATGTATTTCAAGCTGCAGTTAGTCACTGAGATTTATTCTAATGAAGTTCCTACTGTAACAGTTATGGTTATTGAAGCATTAGTTCTATTTACTGAACTTTAAAACCACTGCTTGTCACTCCTACTTTTGAGATGATTATTTTTCGTGCGTAATGTTGTACTAGCTTCTAATAGCCTCAGCTTTAAGAGAGAGAAAAAAAGGAATTGTGCTGGGCTGCTTGCCCACATTTATTCTTGGGAAGATGCAGAAAAATCACTATTTTTTGGAACATGTATTTTCTGGAAGCATGATTATGCGTCCTAGATCATTGCCTTTACCCCGTTACAGCCCCGCATCAATGTAGGCAGGTGCCTTCTACTAAGAAAATATTGCGACCCGCTGCTTAGAAGGGACACTTTTTGCAGAGTTCTGCAAAATGACATCTTAAAAAGCATGCATTTTAGTGCTTGATGTGTTGAAGTGTGTGTGCTTTGTCACGTGTTAGATTCTTACATTTTACTTATTTTTATTTTTTATGACCCACCAAAGGTAACAGCATTCTTTGCAATCCATTACTAATCATTTTGGACAGTGATCCTTTTTTCCTTGTCTTTTTTGTCCTCCTAACCTGGATTTTTACAGATATAAAACACAGTGACTGCAGTAGATCTGACATTACTAGCAGTTTTATTGTCTGTTTTATAAAGATTCTGTCATGTTTTTGCTGTCTAGAATTCTGAAGCTACATTGAAATAATACAATTGGGAAGAATTATTGTAACAGGAAGAAACACAGTTTGAAGATACTGGACCATCCTTCACTGAAGTGGATGAGGCATTTATTGGAAGTACTTGTGGCAGTAATTGAAAGACATGTTTCATGGTGTACGCTGTATTCCAGTAAAATACACACAGCTTAGGAAAGGACGTACATTTTTGTTCAGCATAGGAAGAGAGCTAATATTAAGAGAGAACTTAATATATTAAATTCTGTTTGAACAGTTTGAGTAGTCCAGAAACCTTAAGTACTTGTGCCTACCACTGCTTGCGGCTTGAAGTGCATGTAATCTTTGATTTGAGAATGTTGCGGTGTAACTAAATTTAGAAATACTTCTTATTTAGATGCTTGTAACAAATAACTTCAGAAGATTTAACTTTGCATCAAACCATGGTTCGTGATTGGTGGCTAACATCTTTGCTCCAACTTTGGTAGCAAAACTTAGCTTAATGCTGGAAAAAATACACGTGACCTTCCCATGTAGCTACAGAAAACTTGAGATACACGGAAGAAAGTTGTTGGGCTTTTTTTTTTTTTTTTTAATCAATGTTCCTGACAGTGCATATGAATAAGTGGAGGCCAGGAGGCATGGAGATGTGGAGCAGGTTGGTTCCCAACAGCATGGTGAGCTGAAGCTTTACCTGGCTGGATGGCACGTTGCTGTGAGCACTTGGCCTGAGTTCATCTGGCCTATGGCATCTGGGGACAATTCCTCTCTGCTTCCTACATGCTCATGACAATATTGTAGGTGACTTTAAGGACTGAAGCACCAGTACTCACTGCTGGGGAGAAAAGGATTGCATTATTTATGGATTCCAAAAACAAAGAAATATGGGAGCTGGAGTCTCTGAGCAGGCTGAAATATAATTCTGACCTTCCCTCACTGTATGTTTTTATATTCTCAGATAACTTGCTTGATGTTTCTTTTTCAGGGAACAGTTGTGTTGTAGGTTTGTATTTCCTTGGAATTTTGTTCAAGTGACAGCCCGTGTAATTTGGTGCTTTTCCCGCAGTTACGCTCCTTGCATTAAATACGTGTGCGTGATTATGGAGCGGCTGCAGGATTTTCGATGGGGGCTTTCTCAGGGCCACGTTCAGGTTGGTGTGGGTGCTGTCAGAGCCGTTTCGAGCTGTTCCACTTCTGCCTGTACAGCAGCAGAGGGCACTGCAAGGCAGCGTATGGCCCGGCCTGAAATATATCTCCAGGTTGCTGCGAGTTCCTCATGTTGCTGCCAGCCCTGTAATCTGCTTTAAAATGCTGACAGAGCCACTCTGTGCCTTGAGTCGGGTAATTCCCTCTCAGAAACTCAGCATTGCTTTTGCTGCTCATACTACCCAGACTTCTAGATTTCAAACTTTTGCTACACTTTAAAAAATATTTTTAAATTAATTATTAAAAAACAAAACTCAATGCCATTTACAATGCACTTTTATTTATCACCTCAAAATATCAATCATCCTGAGGCCACTGACAAAAAATAGGACTGGTAAGAAAAGACTGCCTGGGTGCTTAAGACAGTGCCATATTAAAAGTCCTTAAAAAAATTCTTCAGTTTTATTTATGAAGAGAATGAATGTGTGGGACATACCTCTGTAATCTTGCTTTCTCCAAGCATCACAACTACTTTTAACAATCTATATAACTGGAAAGCGTACTCTTTCCTGTAACATTTAAGACAACATGACTGAATTATAAGCGGTCGAGAATACCTGGAAACTAATACTTGTTCCTCCCTTTTTTTAAAATTATTTTTCAGTGACTTTATTTTCATGAAGTTTACTAATAACCAGACTAAGTGTTTTAATTTTAAATGTGTGGGCTTTTTCAGTAAGCTTTTTTTTTTTTTTTTTTTTTTTTGGAGATCACATGCTTTGTCATGTTTGTTATCAAACTGGCTTGCCTGAAAACTGAATATACTTTTTTTTTTTTTTAAAAGGATACTATTTAAAAATATGACAGTATTGCTGTGGTTTTTCAGATTTTGGTAATTGTTTACATTTTATTTGTGTGATCAGTATTAGATGATCTGTTTCTCAAGTCTCGTGCTTCAGTTAAGCACACATTTAAAGCCAGGCTGGCAATGCTTTATATTGAAAAAGTACTGAGAGTATCACAGATACCAAGAATCTGTTCCTCTTGAAGCAAGTGCTGTGGCATTTTTCAGTAAGCTTTTTTTTAATATCCTGCTGTCTTCCTACCTACGTTTGACTCTTAAGTTTGACTGTGTGTGTGGTACAAGTCCTTTGAAAGGAGGGGCAGTTCAGCAGTGCATGGGCTTCCGAGCAGTTTCCTGCGTATTTAAATATGTGCCTGCATGCTGCCCTCCTCAGGGCGCTGCATGTTTGTGAGAAGTAAGGCAGGTCGTTTTCTTTGAGCTCCCTGTGTTCCTGCATACACACGCTGCAGTGCTATTTCATTTTGTCTGCAACATAATGGCCTCAAAAAATTAAATATATGCCTTGTTTACTTTCAGGTCATTGAGCCAGAGGAATTAATGATGGCTTTTTTTTTTTTTAATTGGCACATAAAACGATGCTTTTGTTCTGATTTCCAAAGTCTGATTTTATTTTCTAGACTCACAACAGTTCAAAAGCTACAGAAGGAGCAGAGGAGGTGGTTTAATTGTGGCTAAATCCTGTCAGTTCTGGTGATGCTGTCCAGTTAGTGGAGTCGGACAGGGTTCTGTGGTATTTTGGCACAGGCTTCACCAAGTGTGTCTTTCTAGGGCAAGCTTGTATTGATCCTGCTGGAGGATAGTTTGCCAGTTACCTCTGAGCCATGGTTCAAGGCCATCTTGTACCAAGGTGGCATCTCTGTATGCCTTACAAGTAGTAAATGTAAACTAACAAATGCTGCAGTAAGCATCTGAACAGAACCCATGACTCCAGTGTGCATCTTAGAATCATATAATCGCAGATGCTTTGGGCTGGAAGGGACCTTAAAGATCATCTAACTTCATCCCCATAGGCAGGGATGCCACCTTTTAGATCACATTGCCCAAGGCCCAATCCAGCCTGGCCTTGAACACCTCCAGGGATGGGGCTTCTTTGGGCAGCCTGTGCCAGGGCCTCACTGTCCTCATACAAAGAACTTCTTCCTAATCTCTAATCTAAATCTGTCCTTGAAAGTTTAAAGCTATTCCCACTTGCCCTGTCACATCTAGCTGTACAGCCTCGTGTGAGAGACAGCTTTATAGTGATGTGGAGAAGACAAGGCCTCGGGACTCATCTGTGAGGAACAGATGTCCCAAAGCTTCTCAAGTCCCTGTCGGTAGCTTTGCTGCCTGAGAAAATTTTCGGAAAAAATATTTGAGGTTTCCTCATCCATCTGGCGATGGGCTGTATGTTGCTGTCTGTGCAGAAATTCAGGCCATACTGGAATTAGATGCATGTATGAAGATGTGTTGGAGGGCAAGAGGGCAGGAAGGCAAATGTAAACATGTGCATATACCCATGGAAAAACCTCTTGCAGATTGATTGCAATGCTATCTCTTCAAAGAACCTTCATCCTTTGACTTAAACCACAAGCACCAGCAATTTACACGTTCTAAATATACTTTAATAAAAACACGGCTTTTAAATTCAGAGTAAATAACGTTAAGTCATCTTAGTTCAAAAAAAAAAAAAGCATTTCAGGTAGTTGTGGTGCTTGTTGTTCTTTGGGTGTTGTTTTGTGTGTCTGTGTGATTTTTGTTTGTTTTTATTGTTTTTACTTTTTATTGACATGCTATGGAAGATAAATTGACAATAATCTGGACTTTATGAGGACTGAATGAAAGGAGGAAGACAGACATGGTTTCATTCCTGTTCTTATTGTGTGTGTGTGTGTCTATATATACCCTTATATATGATTAAAGGCTTGGAAAAAAAAAAAAAAAAGAATTTCTGTTTTCTGACAAGATTCAGACAGGCCTGGCTAAATCTGTAGCTGACTTGAAATTTTTTTCTGAATTCAGCAAAAAAATTTCTTAATTTTTCTGTTGTACTGCTCTGTCAAGTTGAACAATAAAGGTGTCAGGTCCAGGAACTCATCCACGTGTGTGTGTGGAGGGGAGAGCCAAAAAAAAATCCATGAGGGTTATCGGTCAGTAATAGTCAAACCATGGAACAGCTGAAAACATGGAAACAATTTCCTCCCTAATTTGGGCAGATTGGAATGCATCCCCAAAATCCAAACGGAAATAGTAAAATTTAAAAACTTTTTATTAGTACCTAACCCAGCTGCACCTGGCCGGCCTAATTGCCTTCAACCTGGTCATTACTCAAAGGCATGAAGTTTAGCCACCAACAGCACTTATTAATGTATAATAGGAATTTACTTGTAAAACAGAATTATTGGAATGGTGTGATATCATAAAGAGTGAGGTGCTGACATTTTAGATTGTTTTATATAGGGATGTGGAGTTATAATTTAGGAGTTGGATATTCTATGGGTGATTAATCATTTTTAGGTATAATTTAAATGTCTGGTGGATATACAAAGAATTAATGTTTGTAATGACTGAATTGTGAAGCATACTTGTGTGAATAAGGTCACGTTTGGTTTCTGGACAGCCTACTTCTCTAGCATTTTGCAAAAAGGTTGGTACAAAACCTAGAAATGCTGAGACAGCAGATTAATGCAATGTTTCAGCAGGACAGCCCCTCACTGATTTCTGTAAAGATGTCAAAGCCTAAGGCCATAAAAGCGCCTGCAAATTCTCCCCTTCATATCAATGGTGTGAGAAACTGAATACATTAATTCTGGTGGACCTCAAACTTAGAATCTGTCAATATGATTCTAGTGATTAATGGTTACAGACTTTTACCTACCTCATAAATATAATGTGCCTTGATTACAGAGGCACTGTTAGTGCTGCTATAGTTAGTTATGTCAGCACTTCCATTGTAAACCCTGTTTCTTTAGGGGTTTATAACTCCATCATAAAAATTCACTCTGGGATGAAATTTATACTATTGGCTTCTAGACTGTAAGCAAGTAATTTAAAATACAGATATACTAAAACAAACAAAAAAACACAAGTTGAACAAACTCAGAAAGCTCAGACTTGCTAATTTTTCATCTATACCTGTTTTTTTTCTGAAACTGAAAAGTGTCTTTGTTTTTTTTTTGAGATGAAAGGTAGCTACATTTTGCTCCCTAGTGGATGTTAGACTCAGTGTGTGTGTGTACATTTATACATATATATACATGTATACACTTCTGTCATAAATATTTTTAAAACACAGTATGTGTGCAATAACTTTTTCAAAAAATTCTTATAGCGTTAATACCTTGAAGTTTTTATCCACAACATAAACCAACAATAAACACCAATTTATAGATAAAATATAATTACTGCAATGGAGTGTGAAGGTCAGGGGGAAAAGCATTAAAAACATATTCAGTTAAATAAGGGGATCTGGGCATGATCCTCACCTGGGCTAAGTTAACTTCTGTAAACCTATGTAGACATCTGTTAGCAAAATATCTTTGTTTTTTTTTCTCCTCTCTTTTTAAGGCTTAACTTTTAAAAAGTTTACTTTGATCAGGCTGTAATTTTTTATCTTAAAAACACAAACATTTTGGAATACTTATGATTACGTGCTAGAGATTTTACTTTAGTTATGCTTTGTGTTTAGGTCTGTTCTACTGCGTTAGACCCCAGAGAGGTTTCTGTGCTGTTGGTGGTAAAAAAAAAAAAAAAAAAAAAAAAAAAAAAAAAAAAAGCACTGTAAGATGTCTATTTTTTAAATTATGATAGAATTTTGAATGTTTCTTTAGTGGTCTCTCTTAGTCATTCCCTCAATATTAAATGCATTTTCTTCCTTTGTTTTAAATAAATACATATTTGTGGCTTGGATTTTTTTTATCCTCACTTTTATAGATTGTAAAACTTGTGTTTGTATTTTAAAGAAAACTGCATAAATTGTATCTGTACCATACCAGAGTGGTGTTTCTATATTCAAAGCTGCTGATATGACAAATAATGTTTGGACCTTAATGTGTGACGTCTTCCCAATGGGGATGCATTTACAAGTAGTTTTTCTTTTGTTCCTATTACCATGTAATTAATTAGGGTGTCTTAAGTTGTATTAAATTTTTCTTACCCTCCAGGTAACTGAGCAGGTCGCATGCTCATCAAACACTACTGAAAAAGAGAAAGGAAAGCTTCATCACTTTTTCCCCCAATCCTTCCCTTTGTTAGTGGTTTAAGCAAAACTAAGATATTCAGTGCTCTCTTATTTTTAAGAATTAAAGATAGAAATAGCTGAGGAAAAATCCTTTAGAAGATGCTTGCTTCTCTAAGCACCACCTTAAAAAAAAAAAAATAAAAAAAAAAAATCCAGACATGTCTGGATGGTGGTTGTTTCCACTGCTGAAAGTCTTGCTGTTTCGAAGTACCACAGCTTTGGTAAAGATTTGGGCTTTTATGCTTTTAAAAGATACTAGTTCACATCAGACAGATGCCTTCACTTCTTTTACTGACATTAGTGCTCCAGTTTGTTGTTCACTGTAGGGGCTTAAGCATATAAGTTCTAGCACAACCATGATTTTTAGGATCCTACAAAATTTCCATTTGTGATGTGAATTGAAGCTGCATAGAGTGGTTTTGATTCCCTCCTTTCTCTCTCTTCCCCCTCCTAGCCTTCTCCTCCCCCCACCCTATCTGCAAATAAAAAGCCCAATCCTCCCCAAAAGCAGCTTGCATATATCAAAGAAAGAACCTGGACTCTCGAATAACTTTATTTATAAAAGCAGAGGGAGTGGGTGGTGGGACGCAAGCACTAAACCTTTTGAGGGTGGGTATCCGGCTCTCACAGTTTACTTGGCTGGTTGGGTATCTTGAAAGTCTTAATTTAAAAGTCATCTTACAATCCTTTTTAATTGGCTCCAAAGTAAGTAGTTGAGCATTTGGTCTGATAAGGAGGTTTTTGGCTCTACGTGTGCCATAAAATCAGCAAAAAGAGGGATCTGTTTAATACAACAGCGATGCTGGGCTTTTTTGTTACTAGGGTTTGCCCTAAACAGGATTTACCCCTTAAGGCAGCAGTAGCACACCATAAAAAGGGCATTCTTTTACTCCACAGCAGCAAGGCTTTAACTTTCTGGTTTTCAGATTTATTTATTTTTTTTTAATAGGCAGCAATAACAAGACTTGCAGAGGGTGGTTGCTGTAAGTACAGTATATGGTGTCTGAGATCAGAATGCTTTGCCTACAGTGTTTTATTGCCTCTGCTTTATAAAGGCCTGGGAAAGAGCATCTAACAAACTTCAAGGTTCAGCTCTTGTTTCTGGAAACTTTTCTGGGTGTAGATGGAATAAAGTCCACCCAGTTTTGCTGACTGCTACGCTTTAGTTCTTGCTTCAGAATTTCAAATCTGTACACCCCCAAACCCTGAAGAGTATCCTAGGTAGTTTGTATTGGAACTAGAAAACAAACAGTGAAAGCCAGCAAATTTAATTGAAAACGTGGAATTAAATACTTCCACGCACCATTAACTCTGTTGCTATAGAAATGTCAGCCTTTCTTTGCTCCCACATATCTATTCATTAAGTAGATGTGGTTTTTATCTGCGGATTTGTTCCTGCTTCCCCAGGAACTTAAATCCAGTTTACAGCTGTGGAGACTATTTATTTGGAGAAGCTGGTTTCTTTGTACCACGCTCTCGGTTCCTCTTATCATCTGTGTTTTCACAAGGTTTTTAAAGTCTCCTCCTGCGTAAGCTGCAGACAGTCGACTCTGACGAGCAGCGTGCAGAGCAGACAGACACACGCCCCTGTCTAGTTCCTGCGTTCGGTCTGTGTCGTGTGAAATTTCATGCAAGTCCTACGATGTTATAATTTGCTTGTTTGCATAAAAAGGTTGTTTTACGGCAGTCATGATTGTTAATTACTTGCTCATTAAAATTCCCTTGGTAAGCTATTTGCCTAATAGTAAATTGCCGCTGTGAATCGCAGGGCTCTAAGAAGTCTGAATTCTGTGGCGTTTCGTGTTTTTCTAACATTATTTTAATGCATTGAGCATCCTGCAATCTTGACAGCGATCGGATGAGCCTTGAAATCAGGCGTGGCCACGCCGCCGAGGACAAGGGAGCTTTTTCGTCTCCTGCTGTCTAAGCTCATGGTGCCTAGTACTCACAGTGCGATAGATAGTGCTGATAAAAAAGACAACATTTTCAAAGGGGAAGGGAACATGCATTAAAGAGCAGTTTGGACCCAAGGTCTCCCACTCTTCCAGTTGCTGAGTAGTTCTCAGCAACATTTCAGTTTTTTTGCAATTTACTAGGATCTCCTTTTATTGAAACTTCTCTGAGCCCGTGGTGTGTAAACCATGTGAGCTCCTGCCTTTTGATGCTTCTGTGCTCATTCACATCCACTCTCTCATGGTTTCCATTTGTACTGATTGATCCAGAAAATGTGGCAAGCTTTTTCTGGGATTTGTTTGGGCCAGGTCATACTGCTATCAAGTCCTTTGGGAAGGCAAGTGAAAAGAAGGCCACTCGAACTGGTAGAGATGAAGCCATGTGTTTTTTTTCCCTTCAATATAAACAGGCCCACTGATGGTTCTTCTCAGCATCCCTCATCCTGAAGTAATGTATGTCTGATTTTTTTTTTTTTTTTCACCCAGAGGTACGGTGGGCTTGCAGTCATGACTAAGCAGGAAGGAGTGGATATATTTATGCTGACAGCATAAGCTGCCTCGGAGCACTACGTGGTGTATGCCCTGTTTTGCTTATGCGATGGGGCATACACTGAGCCTGCTCCTCGGGAGAGGCAAGATTATTCAGAGGTCATACACTAAGGTGTGTGAGCTCTGGTAAAACAGGGCAATAGTCAAGACTGGCCACTCTTGACAGTGGGAGCCTAGTCTGGGGAGCTGCCCTCCAATGTGGCCCATCCTGCCTATTTTCTCCTATTTTCTTTAAAACACCTGATGTAATTGAGGATGCCAGGCTCTCAGGAGAGCCTCCAGCTTTGGGGTAGCGGCCTCTCCTCCTTCCTTAAGGCTCTGTGTGCATACTGATGCATCCACCAGGTACCCGAAGTAAGGGTGTACCTGAGCAGGGATCCGATGCTTCTGCTCTTTCAGCCCCCCGCCCGCAGCGTAATAAAATTCTGTGGCTGTATCCAGCAACAAAGCGGCCTGTCAAAATGTCTTTTTGGTGACACTTGCTTCAAAAAATTTTGGTGACATTTGGCATGCAGTATTAACTGTGAGAATCTGAAGAGCATATCTGAAAGGTCATTTAGATATATGAGAAGGATGTGTCAGAATCTAATGATCTTTAAGATGATTGTGAGGGACTCAGAGAGTCTGTAGGAAGGTAATCTGGGTGCTAATGAACTTTACAAACTGTCCAGCTCTGCAGAGGTTGCTTTAATACCCCATTTATGTTTCTGTTCTTTCTAAAGTATGGATGTCACTTGAATGCTGACAAAATACAGGAGAGAACTTCAGTGGCTTTTAAGCTTTTCTTTATCCTTTTTGTGAAATCAGGGATGTTTTTTACAGCAGACAAGTCCTTCATTAGCTTGATGGACTGTTCTGACATTCTGAACTCAAGAAAAACTGTGTCCTTTTGCCCTCTCAAAACTCCTCATATGCAGTTGATTCACCATGACTTTTCGAGTTAGGTGTTTTTTGGAAGGCCTTGGGATGTGGAATTTTTGAGATAAGAGATGGAAAAAGAATTCAATATGCTACCATCTTTGCTTTAGAAGGAGTGAGGATGTTTTTGTGTGTGTATGTATATGTTGCATGCATACATGCAGTCTCGCTTATGAAAACTGACTTTCGGATCACTTGGAATATGGAAAGTACTTGGTGAGTGTAAAGTGTCCAAGAAAATTGTAAAGTTTTTTTTTTAAAGGACCCTGCAAACAACCTACATACGTTTCATAAGATGGAATAATTTCCATACTCAGCTGTAAAGTATGCTCTATCTGGCTTCGTTTTAGTATGTCAAAATGTTAAACCGGGTGAAATGTTTCAGTCTATCTGGGGAATCAAGGGGAAGGCACAACCTTTTTCTTTGTTAACTGGTGTTGCTGTGAAAGTTTAGCAAGGCAAAACTCTGTGCTTTTTTCTTTTTTCTCTAATGTGAGCAGTCTATACGAAAACAAATCCCGTAGGATCCAACTGTAAATGTTTGCTTTTAAACTTATGCAGCTTAATACTTCCAAGAATACCAGCAAAGCAGGCGTACTACTGTACCTGCTTTGCCCTCAGGTTTCAGCATTTTCCCCGAAGAGTAGGTAGCTGCTGGTAAACGAACCCACCACGCTTAGGTGCACAGAAATAAATGCAACACAGTCCTTTTTCATCTCTGAATATTCTCCAAATTGCCTTTATTTTGCACCATGTCTGCTGATGCTTTGGAAGTCTTTGAATTTCTAAAAGCTGTGGCTAGCAACAAATTATAGGCATAGATCAGACTAAAAGGATCCAGAAGAGAGTCTTTGATTTTTCTTCCCCTGCTGTTTGCCCTGGAAGAGAAAGGAGGAATGTCTGTTTGATAAACTGAGGAATATAGTTTATTTAAAAGACTTCTAGATGTCACTGTAAAATTTGATGTATGTTTCCAAATGAATCGGCAGAGCTCCACAGATTTTGTCATGCTGTGTTGTCACAGGGGTAGATACGCCAAAAAAAAAAAAAAAAAAAAAAGATAAAGTTGAATCAGTTCTGCCAGTATTCTTTAAGATTTAATTGTTTTACGTTTTGAGTCCAACATTGGATTTTATTCACAAGGTGATGGCAAGAACCTTGTAAGCAGCTTGTGGTCCAAGGATCTGCTGAAAGCTCAGGCTAAAGAGGACCAGGTGGAACTGCTGAACCTGGAGGTGAAAATGTGGCATTCAAGACTTTTTTTTTTTTTTTCATAAAAACACAGATGCTTTTTAAAAATAGAGAAAAATGAATAGTTCATTAAAAACACATCAAGCTTATAGGTATTATACTGCAAGAATTTGTTAATGTATTTATTCAGGTATGTGGGGCATAAGAATGTTCCTTGCAATTCTGAAGAGCATTACTGTTCATGGCACTTTTAAGAGTCAAACATACTAGCTACTTTAATCGGGATAATAATTTAGAGTGTCAAAAGGGTAGTGTACCTTCTCAGCATTTCCATTTGGTATTATTTTACTCCTTTAATAGTACTTTATAGTTCCCAACCTTACCTCAATTAGCAGTACTGACAGATGCTAGTTCAGCATTTTACCTCTAGCCAGTAGGCCTTTTTTTAGAATAAATGTCAGTAATTTTATGTTGCTAATTTGAGGTGATATACCTACATGTAAAATTACATTTTAACTTTCTTGTTATACTTGCAGTGAGAGATGACTGCATAAAGAAATCTAAATGAATGCGCCTGAGAGATAGTTCAGGACTAGAAGGTTCATTATTGAACTTTTATAGCTAATTTTGAGGTATACTGCAGTTTTTGTTAACTCTTTGTTCCTCTATCCATCTATTTCCACTGGCATGTTGTCCTTTCTTCTTCATGAGATTTTTTTTTTTTATTATTTTAAAAAGTGTGTGTTTATATATACATATATATATATATATTAGGGACTTGGGGGAAAGTAGGTTTGGGATTTGGATTTTTGAAGAGCGTTAAATGCTGTTGAATTCCACTTCTTAATAAAAATAATTTGCTTTAGTAGAAACAAGATACTTGCTAGTACACTGAATCTGAAAATTTTCAATATAAGCCTTACGTAGGTGAAATAAGGAAGTGTGATGTTTCATGAGGCCAAGCTGTTGTTGAGAAAAACCTTAAGCAAACTTGTCCCAGTTAATAGGAAGAAAGCAGAAGGCAAATATTTCTGAGAAGCATGCTGCTGATCAAGCACAATCACCATGACAATAATAATGATTGGTATCAGCAGACTGCATTGAGAAAAAGCTGCACTTGTGCATTGTTCTCTAATTTACCATACAGTATAGCAGGGGAAATTGCATGAGGAGGCAGAGCTGCAAGTTAAGAGAAAAAGAAATCGCTATAATTAGGGGTTCTATAAATTAGTTGTGATTCATTTCTGAAGATGGTGTATTTTTGCCAGTAGAGTTATGTATTTCAGTCTTTCTTGAACAAGGTCTTTTCTTTTTCTTGCAGTTTAGCTTGTACTGCAGATTTTCTCAGTTGCTAAATGATGCTTTTATCTGTTTGATAAATAAAAATGCCACACCTGTGCTTTGCTAATAACTTCATACGAGGCAGTGAATCTGGTAGTATGTACTGACTAGAAAGTGAGCCTGTCTGTAATTACTAAGTAGGAGGAAATAGATGCTTTCTACTGCAGCAGAAAAGCCAAGATACCAATTAAAGAATTTACTTTCTCAGTATATTGTTGTACCTAAATTGAAATTTCCAAAGCATCAAACTTCTGATCTTTGTTATAAATAGTACGGAATTGTTTAATTCAGAATAATTTGTTTCTTGTTTTTGAAGCATACATATATAATTGTTCCCAAATGCTGTAATTGTAGAGTTAATTGACACTGTGTCATTGCGTAGTTGTGAGTTTTTATGTAGTCTTTGCTTTACTGTGATTAGTGGTTATTTTGATGTAATTTTAGTGTGTTTTTTTTAAAGTGCATTATCCGGTCTTCAGTCATTTTGTGCATGAGAATTCTGTAAATGTACATAATGACCTTAATTTCCATGGAGTTGGAGCTGCAAAAATAATCTTGGCCTCGTCTTGAGTGAATAAGACTGCTTTGTTCATAAAGGTTTGGTTAAAAATAGTGCTATTTTTCAAAGAAATTGTGACATATTATTAAAGCTTCTTTAATACTGTAATAAATTTGGTGATAATTATTCATTCATCTCTCACTCCTGATCTGAAAACTGTACAGTATCAGCCCGTGTGCATGCAGCAGCATTCCCCCGCTTTGATTTTTAACGTAAAAAGAGGGGAGGAAAAACTACAGGGACAGACGTTAACAGAAAGAGCACAAGGCTTTCAGTTCTATCCGTTGTTACTCTGCTCAAGCTGCAATGTGCCACCCCTTACTTTTGGGTGGAATGACTGCTACTACTTGTAGTCGTCAAACATGGAATGAAATTAAGTATGTTGGTTTTGGTAAAAGGTCAGCGTTTCTTTCAAAAAGTTCCAGAGATTTTTCTTCTTCTTCCAGGCTAGCTTCTCCTTTTTCTCTGCCTTGAACTTTTGGCCTTGCCCTCAAGAATATGGGTGGTATATGTTTTAAAATTGATATATTAATGTTGAATTTTTATTGTCACGGTTTCTGTTCATGCGCCTTTCAAATCCTTCATTTGTTTGTTTCTGAACTTTGGATGTATCGTAAAAATGTCACCATTGTGGCTGAACATTAAGCACCTTCCCATTTTGCTCTGGGCCGTTGAAATAAATTTGGACCAGGTGCTCCTCTCATAATAGAGCTCCTTGATGTGCCCTGATAGCAAGCCGGCGAGCGGAAGCTGTCAGCCTTCAGCTGGCTTGAAGAATGCAATTAGAGCAGTTTTAATACTGTTGAGGGACCCCATCCAATCAAAGCTGTTTGAGTTAAGCCAAGTCTAGGATCCTAAACAGGTATTTTAAGCACGTCAAGTTCGTTGTCTTAGTCAGAGTGGATCTGTCATTCCCACACACTGTGGTTTTGTGTTATTTTTTGTGTGTGTGTTGTTTTTTTTAAATACGGGGAAGATACTCCCATTCCTTACCAGGTCACTGGTATTTTATCTGTTAGCTTTGTCTTTATGACACTGTTAATACTTGTGGTTCAAAGCATTTATTGTCAAATTAAGGTTTAAAATGCATTTTTAAATGTCAAAAGTGCCTATGCCTTTACATAAACCACAGATTAGGTAAATTCATAGGCAGTTCATCACTAGGTTTTCCAGGTTTGCCTGTTGAAAGAAAAGGGAATGTCAGTACAGATCACAACTTATGAATTATGTAGGGGGGAAAAAAATCAAGAAAGTAGGCAGTATTACAATAAGGTACATTTTTACTGAAGACTTAGTTGAAGTTAATTTCAAAAGCAGGTATGATTCGCTGATACTAAAAGAAAAGGGTGAAAAAAAAGGGTGAAAAAGTTGCAGGTTCATCCATTTTTCTTTTTTTCTTTTTTTATTTTTATTTAGTACTTCAAAGTTTGTTAGTTGCTTCTTCTATTTCTTAGTGTTAGGAATTAATGTTTCCTTGAGGGCTACTCCTCAGCTGGATGTTTCATTTGTTTCCCTGCTTTTCCTTTGTTAGTGAAGTTGTAGCTCAGTTATCTGTTTTCAGCCTTACTAACTTGCAAAATAGGTTACGAAAGCAGATAATGGAAAGGGATTTTTGGTAGTCTCCTTATGTTGGGGATTTTTTTTTTTCCATTAGTAGTTTGGTTGTTTTTTTTTGGTTTGTTTTTCTTATTTGTTTGTAATGATCTTTTGCATAATCTGATTTTCTAGACCTACTTAAAGAACAAAAAAGAACTGTTTGTTTTGATGCCTTCTTAGGAAATTCTATATTTTCACGTTAAAGTGGAGAAGGATGCAGAAAGTGAATTTGGTGTGTCTGGGACTTGCTTGACCACATATTTTGTTTTGCTTTATCTTTGTTAAATCAATAGCATTAGTGAGTTAAAACTTTGGTTGTCTTATTATGAGTTATGATTGCTTATAAGATATTGGGACAAACAACTGAATAACAGAAAGAGTAATGAACTTTGGTATTTGTCCTTGACCAATGTCTACTTCCTCTCAGGAGCTGTCTCCTTCTTTCCTTCCATTACTTGTTGCCTTGTCTTGTCTGTACTAAGCCTTTCTTAGGAGAGAGTGATCCATGGTGTATGTAAAAGGGAAGGAAAATGCCTCCAAGCAGTGAAGTGCAGGCTGGATTCTGGACCCAGTGCTAGTTCTGTGCTTGCTTTTGTGATGCATCAGGGAGCAAATCAATAAACTCTTCCATTAGTTCCCACTGCTGCCTGTGCTACTGTTAATGGCTAATTCTTGACCGTATCCAGTGGTATCTGGGCTTTTTCCACACTATTTCAAATATAGACTGTTCTTTGTTCTCAGGTAAGAGTGAAGGTGAGGGCTTGTTGAAGGCTTAATTTAATATTCAGCAAGATCTCAATGGGTTGGTCTGGAAAGGCTTGAGTGCTCTTCAGTAACTGAATGTGCAAAAGGCCTACGTGTACAAACTGCATGATCCTGGAAAGGGAAAAACTTGTTAAGAAAAAGATTTCAGAAAATGGTCTGTGATCTTGTGGCACCTCAGCAGCACCTGGAGCAGTTGTGTCTTGTACTTTGAAGGAAGCAAAACAGAAGATGGTAAGAAATAGGAATGCAGTTACGTGTGGAGCACTGAAAATCCTTCTGCTTTTGGTGACGTTGAGGAGGCCAGAGCTGGAATTTGAAGTCAGGTTTTGAGTTAACAAAAGCAGTGGGGCAGCTGGGTTTTGTCCCAGCTCCCAGAATAGCACGGAGTGGGTCAGACTTGGGCCTGGCACCTTGTAAGAACTGGGGGAGAAATGGGTGTCCTTTTCAGTCCCTAGATGCATGCAGCACAAAAATTGACCACGTGAATTTACAGTAAGAATGGTTCAGGTGTGATGGAAATAGTTTCAGACTGGTATCTCCATTTCTAGCAGTTATTTATCAAAATATTAGGAATAATATAGCTGATCCTTCTGGCAGATGAGTGGACTAGTTAAACATCTGAGGTCCCCTCTCATCCTGTCTTCTGTTATGCTCTGATTTTTGCCTGTAATAAAAGAAACTTCCTGATGCTTCTTTGGTATCTAGGTCAGTGATTGGAGGCTTGCTGGGCTGCTTCTGCTGTAAGGTTTTTATGGGGTCTGTCTTGCGTCTGCTCGTAGCCTTATTTTGTTATGAAACAAGACTTGACCCAGCTGTGCTAATTCTACATGTATTTTATTTTTCTGTTTTTTGTCTCATCTTTTGGCCACTTGTAACCAAGTTTGCCATTGGGATGAAGATGTCATAGAGGTGGTGTTCCTATTACCTTTTCCAGGGAAAGATGCCGTTTATGTCTGCAGATGATGGAAAGGCCATGCCTGCCACCTTAGCTCATCATCCATGTGATGGAGAGGTGATGAGTGCTGGAGGCACAGGGGAGTATTGAGAAGGAATTCGTGGTGTGTAAAGTATCAAAGAACAATCTTCCCAAGCAATGTTCCTCTGCATCCCAGTTCTCTGGTGTTTGCTCACGTTCTCATCTCAGTCAGAGTTTCTTGGCCACAAGAGAAGAGTCCATGGGAGGGTTTCTGAGCCTCACTGGAGCTCCCAAAGCACAACTTGTTTGTGTGTCATTGCAGAGAGCCTGTCCTTTGCAAGGACAGTACTCAGACTGTACCAGAGGATTGTCTTAAAACCAGTAAGCCCAGCTGGGGCAATTTTACTGGTGAAATCAGCAGGCCATTTGTAGTTCCTCAGGGTGAGGCCTTGCCTGGCGCGGTGCCTGACAGGGCCCTGCTGTATGGCTGCCTCTTGAAGCCAGCACATTGCCCACAGGCCTAGTGCCTGGCTCTAACAAGTGCTATCAATCTCCCATTTGCAAAAAAAAAAAAAAAAAAAAAAAAAAAGTCTGTGTTATAAGTTCATTACATCTCCCTAAAGCAGTTTTATTTTTATTTTTTTTTTTTTTAAGTTCAGGAGTCAGGGTTGTTTTAAAAGACTATTAAAACAAAATGACTATTGTCATTTACACAAATATTAAATTAAAGAATGGGATGAATGTTAAGCAAGGGTGATATTAAATCTGTTTCATTTCTGTGGAAGAAAAAATTACTTGCTGCATTTGACTTGACTTTGTTCACTCCGGTAATTACCAGGTATGTTAAATATGCAAGAGCTGTGTCCCATCCGTAATTGCAATTATTTGCTTTCCTGATGTATTGAGGATGGTGAAGGTAATGATTCTACTGCAAATTTAAAGCAGGTTCTGCTCATAAATTTTTTTCCTTCTCTGTTGCAGATCTGTCCTTGCAAGCCGACTGCTGTTTGGGCATATTTTTGTCATCACTTGCAAACACTTTAATCAGCCCTAAGTGCTGTCACTGTGGATTAGAATATTTGTAGTGCAGGAGGGCACAAAAAGAGGAAAGGAACTGCGGGAAAAATATTTGGAAGTGGCAGAGAAGCACAAGTAGCTTTGACAGGTCAAATTATCAGTTCTTCCACGCTCCAAAGCAAATAAAGTGTTGGAGTTGTGTAGCCTGGGGCTCTGCAAACAGAAGTATACTCAGGATCTGCTGTAATAAGTCTTTCTTAGCAGACACTGCATAGCAGAGGTGGTTTCCAAGCTATACTGCTTGTCTGATGCAGAGATGGGGAGGTTATCCTGAGTGGCAGAGAGGAGGAGGATGTCAGGAGGCAGGCCCTCCGTGCCTTTTAGCAAGTTGAGATCAGAAGGTAGAAAGTCCCTGCCTTGCAGAATATGATACACGGCTAAGGGTGGTTGTTTGCCTAGTGTCAGTCAGGAGATGATGAGTAGGGATGGTTCCTGTCAGACATGCATGCCCACATGTGAAATAGTTGGCTGTCCTCTTTTTAATCCCTTTGCTGAACTTAGCAGTGGTTCATACAGTCTAAGTAGTAGCTGTGGTTTATGGAGGATATATAGGGAATAGCTTTACATTACATTTAACATTGCCTTTTCTGCTACAGCAGGATATCCAACAATGCCTTCTGCTTTGTGTACAACAGTATCAAGTAATTCTGTGCTTCTGCTGTTGTATGGCTTGATTTAACCATCTGCAGAAATACAGGCACCAGTGATTTAGCATTTGTAGGGCAGTGAGCCCTTGATGAAATGTGCAAGCTTTTCTCCTTAATACTACTATGAGCCAAATCTTGGAAGCTGTAATATCTAATGTATTGACCTTTCTCCATACGCACACCTACAGAACATTTGAATTGTAAGTTCAGTTTGATGGTACCTCTACAAAGGCTGGAAGTTATTGAAATAGTAAAGATAGAATTACTCAGTCTATATTTTCCGAGGTTCCACATTTACATTATACTCTTTGTTCAGCTCCCAGTGCCACAGGAATGCTATGTCTTCATGTCTCAAGCACTGTAATTCTCTTAATGCTGTCCTGATAACTCAGGGCTTTTGAAACGGTCATTTCCCTATCAGTGAGCGAGTGCATGCAAATGTACGCGTGTAAATAAGTCTGTATGTCTTCGTGTATTAATGTAGTGTAGATGCACACACCCTCATGCAAGCTCTTACCTTGTCAGGAGACAATACAGTTTTCAGTGTTTTGTGTGCGTGTGGCACTGAGGTAGAGAATACAACCAGGTTATAATGAAAAATATTGTCTGAGGTAACATTAGAAGTCTTTCTGGTGGTTGGCTGGGTAAACAAGGAGCTCACTTTGTTCTTCAGTGCAGGTTAAATAGAGCACAAAACCCATTGCCTTAATTTGGCACCTAATGAATTTTCATCAATAACTGCAGCTCTCAACCTGTTGGTTCCTGGATTTCTGAAGTAACCTCTTCTATTGTCTGTTTCAAACTCCTGAAACTCCTCAAGTCTTGAATTTGTGTCATTTAAACTGAAACTTTGCACTCTCCCTGAAAACCATTTTAAAATCTCCTGATGCATGTTCAACAAAAATTTCTGCGTAGTGTTTTTGAATGGCTGTTCACTCTGAATAAGTACCCTTTATTTACAGTTTAAAAAACCCACAAGAATAAAACCCACAAGTGTATATATGCAGTAGTGGTAGATGACTGAAATTTCTGTAACAACTGGTAGAAAGTCTGTAGTTCTACTCAGCTTAGCTATTGGTATTGCTTTGCGACAGTTTTACCACAAGTAATCTGATAGTTCTCAAAAGAAAGCGACACAAATCGGAAGACCAGGCATGTATTCCTATCAGCAACAAGAGAACAAGAAAACTGATAAGAGAATTAAATTAGGTGAAGAATAAATAGATAATAAAAGTAAAATCATTACGGATCTAAGAAACAAAACCGTAACTTCATCAGCATTAACTTTTAGCAGACTGTTAAAATGTGAAGGTGTGGTTCTTGTTTAAAATTACTAAATGCAGGAGTCCCATGGGGAAATACAGCCATCAGTGTTAGTTTTATGAAAAAATTAATATATAGTTGTTATGTTTAATAGGGTTTACACTACAGTGAGTAACCTTAATTTTAACTTCAGGAAGGATATCAAAGAAATCCTTCAAATTCTGGTTTGTTGGTACATTCTTGCATGCAACCTTTAATGCTCATCAGGCTCAGAGGTAGTGCCTGCGTGTGTATTTATGAAGAGACAGGCCCGCAGTCATATTGGCCTGTTAAGACTGCTGCGGCCATCAAAATGAGCATATTTTTGTTCACATAGCTGATACTTATCTTTACAGAAGGAAAAATTCCTTTTGGAACTTTTATAGTTGGTTCCGTATGGCTTACAGAAGCCATGGTTCCGTCAAGCGTTTCCATTTAGAGGGCTTTGAACATATATGATCTTCTCTTTTCCCTCTGAACAGAACAAGTGAAAGCTTGTGGAAAGTTGTCTACCTTTGCCATGAATTTTGTGTGAGCACATGGAAGTCTGCTCCGAGGGATGAGAGCTGATTTTGTTGAAAATGCTCCTTTGGGTTGAAAAAGAAGCACTGTAACTGTAGTAGGGATCTGAATATAAGAAAGACATGCTAATGTTTGCGAACAAAGATCCACATTGAAGTCAGACTTGCCTGGTTTCACAATTATTTTGTGTGTAAAATGTCAGGGCATCACTTAGCAGGTTCAGGCCCAACTAAAATAAAGTTGTATAAGCTTAGGTGTATAAAGCTTTCCTTTATACCCACCAACTCAGTGTCTCCAATTGCTAAGGAAACTGTTAGCAAGACCATGAGATGATACGCTTTATTTACTTTCTTGTCATCTTCCACGCTAGAGGAAAATTAACACTGCTGTCGGTAAACTGGACAGGATCAGATGGAATTGGAGTACGTAGTTCAGAGGATACCTCACTGGAAATAATACTTCATAGCTGAGATGGGTCAAAGACTTTCTGGAAGACGTTTGTTTTCCTTGACAGCTGTTTTTAGCATTTCAAGAGGAAAACATGCAATAATAACAAATAATAGCTTTTCTACAGGAAAGTACCAAAGCATTCTTTATCGGTCAGTGCCTAGCAGTCTCCTATTTGAAACAAAACAGAGGGTTTTGAGGTAAACTTAGAGCGAGAATAAAAGGTGAAAAGATTGCAAGAAATATACACAGTAAGCAGCTTCAAAAAAAAGATATATAGGTATATTGGCAAGGTGTTTATGTTAAAAATGTGTGGTGTTGATAGATGTCACTGAAAAAGTTTTGGCATTCATTTTGTGAAAACTGTCATGCAATTGGTTGGAAATTTGGAGTCCAGAGAAGTACATTATCCATAGCAAAACTTACTCCAGTTACCAAAAGAAAGGCATTAATTAAAGACATGCTTCTTTGTTAGTTGTTATAAATATCTCTCTACATCAGAGTCTTCAAACTCTGAAGTTATTTCAGAATATCAGGAAGTAGCAGGCTTGCCAAGATGCATTAAAATGATAAAGACACTTGAAAGAAATTTAGAAGGAAAGATAACCTTAAAGGCAATAAAAATCATGAACATTGGTGTAACTCCAAAATAATATTGTACGGAGATAAATAAATATGTGTAAGGTCTTTCACAAGCCTGTGTGGACGTGCCCTTTCATGGGAGAGCCCTGATATGATGTGTAATCTGTAAGTGAACACTCCACATTGGTGCGATATATGATTTGCTCTCCGTGAGAACTTTTGGCAAGCATGCTAGTAGAAAATGAAATTAAGAAAGGAAAATGAAATAAGGACTGGGATCTCCTGTCCAGAATTCACTGGTAGCTTGTACTCAGGGAGAATGTTCTCTGATGGGTGAGGAATGGATGGTTTTAAGTTGCAAAACCTTGGCTAAGAAGGTGAATACTTGCTGTCATAATGTCTCTGTGTTTTAAAAATATGTATTTACATACTCATTTCAAAAATACTCCTGAGAGGATAAGTAGAAGGTCATTAGGTTCTTGGGTTTTCTTCTGTTGAGTGAATGCAGTGTTTTCACTCAACAACGTTCTACGTTGCTTTACAAGTGAGGCAAACTCCTGTTGAACTGCTTGTTACTTCACAGCATCATGTCACTTTTTTTTTTCCCCCAAAATAAGCTGTGATAGCGTTTTTGTTTGATTGTCTGTTTTGATATATTGCCCATTTTGGGGGATTTAGCATCTTCCTTTCGTCCATCCACTTTCACCTCTTTGGATTGGCAGGATGCAATAATTGATATGGACAAGAGGTTTCTGATTTTTTTTAAGAAGGTGCATTTATTCTGGTGATATTAAAAGATTAGTTACAATTTTGTGTTTAAGTGTGTGGTATGTGCACATACTGTTTGGGTTTAGTATTTCATCGCTGCTTACCACTTTAATGTTACCATCATTGTATTGCAGTATCTGAATTTATTGTTCTCTCTGGTAGTCCTGCTGAAAACACCGTTCCTTCTAAAATTATCTTCTGCCCTTAAACTACAGTTTCAAAGCTGTGACGTTGTTTTGAAGTTTCCTGTTAATATACTGTCAGAGGGGAAGCTGCCGTGCAGTTTGACAAGGGACTGTGGTGTAAAGGACTCTGGAGTTGGGGGCTGTTTTTTTTCTGGACGCCATTTTGTACCTCAAATTAATGTTCTTTTCCTGGTTATTTTTGGGCACTTCTTTGAGAGCAATTCATAGTAGGCATAAAATTCCAACATGGACTATTTAAAATGCTGCTTTTATTCTAGCCTGTTAACTCTCACAATTGAAACCCTAAGGAATATTTGAGAAATGCTGGTCACAATTTTGCAAGTAATAGGATCATAAATAAGCATCTATATGCAGGTAAGGACTTAACAAATATCCATTCCTTGAAGAAAAGCCTACTCTGCACCTCTAAATTGCTGGATTTATCTCAATAACATGCAAAGTACTACAAAATATATGCACACACCACCCCCTAAACAATTAGAGACATCTGTCCTGCTGTGATGGGATTTGGCAATGGAGGGCTCAGAAGGTTAGGCTGATGAGATGTGATGGGGGTGGGGGGATCTTGAGAGCACACTCTACTAGGAGTGAGTTTTATTTTTTTCCTGAGGTTATATAAGCACCT
Source organism: Netta rufina (assembly GCF_964035555.1). Classification (NCBI taxonomy): domain Eukaryota; kingdom Metazoa; phylum Chordata; class Aves; order Anseriformes; family Anatidae; genus Netta; species Netta rufina. The sequence goes on along the minus strand of NC_140124.1, from coordinate 36,066,399 downwards.
GCAGTTCCCATTGAATTTCTTTCTGAGAATCAGACTTCACTTACACCTCTCCAAAAAAGTTGAAGCACTGCATAAATTTTAACTGTGGTGTAACTGTGGATCATGTTAACATGTAGATAAGCATAAGCTGTTGTGTACATACCACGGACAAGTACATAACAAAAAAAAAAAAGCAACATATGAACTACACTGAACTTGAACTATATACTGACTGCAAAGGAAGAGAAAACAAGCTAACTGAATGCACAATGGAGGGACAAGAGACAATCGAAGTTCATTTCAACCCATCACAGAAAGATGACTAATGGCAGAAATTGATGTATAATGTTTATTCCATGTACCTGTCAGTTGTTTTGTGCATAAGAAATTAATTGCTCTTAACCAGAAAAAAGGTGATTTGACGAAGGATGAGTAGGCCAGGCTAACTCTGCTTGACATTTATGCATAAAGAGAAGAGGTGGAGGTTTTGTGTATGTGTGAGATAAAAGCCTCAAAAAGATCCTAAAGAAAGAAAATGAAGGGGAGGTGTGTGTTTCCTGGTTTATGTTTGTTGGTTGTAGTTTTTTTGTGTTTTTTTTTTTTTTTGTGTGTGTGCATGGGTTGATAATGGACTTCTTGAACTCTTATAGGGACCAGTCAAGTTTTCAAAAACATGCAAATGAAACTTCAAGGCCATCCCTCTGTTACAGATATTTCTCAGTTTAGTGGTTTGCATCTCAACAGTGCTTGGTGATGCAAATGCTGTTAGGTAATAGAGCAGCCATTAAAAAAAAAAAGTGCTCATTTATTGAAAATAAATCAATGAAAGTTTAACAAGTGCCACTGAAAGAAAGCTGTGATATGAATTCAGAGGGAGCCAAATCATGCTGCTGTAAAACCTGGTTTGGGTTGTTCACACAAAAGCAACAAGAGAATGTACTGGTGCACAGAATTTTTGCTAAGTATTTGGAAACTGTTTACATATCTACAATTCCAGATTTATTTTCCTTGATATTTTGAAATGCGGTGTGTGTGTGTGTGTGTGTGCGCATTTGTGTGTAAAATGCTTAGGTATCCTAGCTGGCCAATAGAACTGCAAAAGGTTCAAGTATATAGATAGAAAGACAGAAATAAATGTACTTTAATTAGCTAAGGCACATGCAAATGATTGTTCAACTTTTCCTTGGCATTATTTGGTGCAGGTATTTTTGGCAATGTTTTTTTGTGTGCACATCTGCTGTCTGTTATTTTGTACGTAACCCAAACTTAATCCTATTACCATTTTAAGTGTGAGTGTCTTTCTGCTTGTGTGGTAGTGTACCTCCACTTCCACTATCTTGATAGGAAGAATTTTCTCCCTTCATTCTGTTTGCCTGAAAGACAAAAAATTAGCAGCATTTGCAACCCTTATTGGATGAACGTTTCGAAATTACCCCTCCATTGTAGATGTTTTCTTTTTTTCATTCCCACAGGCAAAGATGAATGTGTAGGAGGCTGTATTTGGTGATCTTAGTAATTCTATCATGTTGTTTTGATAGTGTACAACTGCAGTGATTATAAAGATTTCTGTAATTTGTAGGTTGATTTTGTGTTTGTGGTTTGACTTGTTTTTAAAATGTTACAGCAGCTTGTTGTGTAACATGTCTGAAGTCATTAACATTTCTGTATACCTTAGATAGCTAATGCTCCAGCCTGTCATATTTGCTGTAATCCTTAGTTCTTCTAATGTTTCTCTGTTGCATAAATATTTACTTAAAAAAATACCTTTTATTATGACTTTAACAATGTAAGCACAAAATGAGTTCTTGCAGGTTTGTGCTTTCATGCTGTGACTGCACCTGAGCCTTGCAAAATACCACTTTTATTCTCTAATTTTGGCTCTCTCTTGAGCAGAAACTGCCAAATAGCTGACATTCCTTCTTCGTTTGACTGTGTCCATAAACGCGGTGCAACCGCTCCTCACTTTCTGCACGATAGTCCTGGAAGGAAATTCCCTCCCTTCCTTCCCTCTCCTGGACACTGTCAGTGTGGGGATAACTGCAGGGCTCAAAATGCCAAACACATCCATCCATCCATCCCCTGCTGTGGGCAGGAGCGATGGGAGCTTCGAGGTGCCTTCAAGACAGGCTGTCCCGTGCCCTTCCCAACCAGGCAGCCTCTGTTGTAAGAGGTGGCAGCACTGTGAATCCTTATCCCAATCCCGGGACGCAGGGAAAAGCAGGAGAGGTGTGCTGGGGGGGGGTTGTAGGGCAGGAGATCCGGCTTCCAGCCAGGGCAGTGAGCAGCTACTGTAAGTCTGCCGACGGTAATAGCGGTGCCATCTGCAGTAGGGCAGGGCGTGGAAACCCACGGTACACTAGTACCTCGTTAAAAGTTTCTTAGGTAGACTTTGTAGCCTTCTAGCATGCCGCGCTGGAGCAGGAAGAAGGGAAGCATTAAACGTGTCTGCACTTGTGATTTAGGGAGAGTTTTGCCCAAAATAAATAAAGCGTGCCTGTCTTGGGATAATTCTCCCACTCACAAGAAGCAGCACATTACCTCCTTTGTGGAATACCTTCTTCAGCCATGCGATGCTATTTTAAACTGAACCTCGTGGGCTGCCTGGTTGGAGTCTCCTTCCTTAATGCTTCGAAGGAAAGTTAGACCTGGAGTCAGAGCAAATACTCTTCAGTACTTCGCAATGCATTCTTCACGGTTTGTAGCTATTGTGCAAACAGAAAATAGTTTCATGCTCTTCATAGTGTGATTATTAACACCTACTCCTTCTGTATGGATGTCCTAAATTTGGTCAGAGTTTGCAAAATCTAATTGATGCCATTTCTTTTAATCCTTTGCGTAACCATGCCATGCATATTTGCTCAATGCCTGTACTGCTAGGAGGTTCCCAACCAGGACTTGTAATTTTAGTCTTTCAAAATGAAGTCTCCTCTGCATCTGAAGAAGAAAAAATGAAGGTAAATACTACCTCTAATTCCAAGTCACAGTGTATTCTAATAACACTGAACATAAGAGTGATACTCCACGTTTGGTATTTATTGTATGTATGGAGGATGCCCCAAGGATTTCAGTACAAAGAGAATAATACATTGTTTTGTGAGTAAATTAGATTATGGGCAAAACTCATCTATGTTAAATGCATTTTCATATACTGAGAATTGATTTTTCTTCGTTCCACTGCAGTTACTGGGACCGTTTGGAAGCATTCATGCGTTGATCAAAGTGAAGAGAAGCAATTTAGAATCTGAACTGTCATATTTGTTTCCATACAGTATTTTATTCTAAAAAGTATGTTTCTAACAAGCGAACTCTCCCTTTTTACCACAGGGACTATAAAACTCCTACACTGCCTTTAATTGTCAAAGGCAGAATAGTCATTGTATGCTTGACAGCAACAACTGTTGGCTGTTTTGGTATTATTACAGCTGCTCCAACTGCAGATGTTCATTTTGGTTTGGTTCATTTTTTCATAAAATTCATAATAAAATATGTTGCCTTTTGATTTCAAGGAGTGTCCTTATTAAGTTGTGGTGAGATAGGTGTGTTTGTGTGCGTATAAACATATGGTCAACTTCTGTTGTGTTTCTTAGGTCTTCATCTCCTCAGTTCTTCCCTGTTTGACCCTTTGTGTATAGTGACAACATTACTCAACTCTATTACAAATTGCACTAAGTTCACTGTATTTGTATATAATGGATATATTTTAGTATTTCAAAAGACAAATTCACAGTAGAAATACTTATAACTTATATACTTATTAGAAAAATACTTATTAATACTTATATTAATACTTATTATTACTTATATTAATACTTCTTTTAAAGAAAAAATACTTATTAGAAAAAAAAATGTATCAGCATACATTTACAGTGCTAAGATGTTTCCATAAAAATCTTCATTCTAATATTTTTTTGTAGTTTGTCTAACCGAGAAGTACCTTTTAGATGTTTGTATTAGATACCTTCAGTACTTTATGATATGCATTAACAAAAATCTCTTTCAAAGACTGTGCTATATATATTTATACATAAATACATATAAATCTTGTCATGGAATGAGAGTTTTAATGTAACATTAGCCACCATAATTAAATTGGTGGTGATACTTGAATTTCTTTAGATGTTTGTTGATATCTTTCCCAAGTTGATATCGTGATGGATGGCTAGTTTTGAGATGTATATTTTAGCTAGATATCAGTTCCCATTGGATTCTAGTGAGTCCTTTGACTTTAATTGGTGTTGTGACCTTGAGAATCTCCACAATACCCACTCCCATTCTGTACGTTATTTGCCAAGAAATGTAAGGTAGAACATGTATATGCTACAGTAATTCCATGTGTAAAAATGAGGCACGTTTAGTGCCAATGTAGTGACTTTAATAATAAATTAGCAAATTTGTTCAGATGTACCTTTTTTCCATCATTGATACTAGAACTGGAATAACTGTCAAAAGGTCCACGTTCTTTATGGTGCTGGAAGAGGAAAGTCCACTTTCTATTAAAATATAACATTTCTGAAGATCCTAGATAGATAAGTCTTTCTAGGATTAGCTTTTATGGTTATTGCAGGGTTGTAATAAACTCAACGTGTCTGTGTTTGCAGACATTTTGTTAGGGATGTCGCTATGGCAGGGGATACAACTGGTCTGTCTGTTCAGCAGTGGCTGAAGTCTAACCAGCTGCATTCTGCATATACCATGGTTTGGACTTTGGAGCTGCCGTTGGGGAAAAAAATGGCTAGTTTTAGGTTAGTCTGAGACAGATCAGATTCCTTGCTCTGCTGACCATGAGCCTACCTAGCGTGTGAGGCAGAAGCCTCCATGCGAGGGGAGGAGGCAGCAGTGTGAGATGCGCCAAGTGCTATCCATAGTGGTTGTGGTTGCCTTTAGCTGACTCCATAGCTCCTGGGTTTTGATGCCAGAAACAAAGGGCACGCCATTCAGTGAAGCCTGAAGGTTTGTTGGAACTAGCTTGAATAATGTGAAATTGAAATAACTTAGGTTTACAAGGCACATGATATGTTAACGTTGTTAATCACGCCAGAAAGCTAGCTGTCATTCAATAGTGACGTTATTTATAGTGCTGGTATTAAGCTTTTTTCTATAACAAAGGTAAGGGTGACTTACCAGCTTCTAGTCGGGATGTTTATTGTGATTATGCAAGAAATACTTCATATTCTGTGACAGAGTATGGTGAAACATATTTATTGTTAGCAGATAATTCTCTTGAAAGAGAAGACCAACGGTGCTAGGAAAGAAACCCTGGCATGTCTTAATATAAGTGGAAAATGGGATATGAACCAAAGTTCAAGGGAAATATTGGTGATTTAGAGATTGATGTAAATCACCTTATCCAAATAGGGTTCCTTATCCATAAACCATATTGGTGTTCTGAACAAGATTAAAAGAGTCTAATAATGAAATTACCCCTTTAGCAAGCTGTTTTTTCAATATTAAATTACTCTTCCCTTTCACTTCACTTGTCCTGAAGGTAAAATTAAAAAAGGTTGAACGTTTTCGTTTATGAACAGCTAAATTACCATAGATTACTGTTAAGGTTTGATATCGGGCCAAGATTCATTTTTACTTGATGTCTAGTCTTTAAGAACAAGAGATGTCTGATGGGGTACCCACTCTTTCTTGAGTGCCTGCCAAATCTTGTATGTCAGCATTCCCTCTGATCTTTTAATGGGGGTTAAAAGGAGAAAACCAGGGTTTTTATTGCAAGTGGAAAGTAGTTTGCAATGGAGAGATTTAGTTTTCTTTTAGTTATTGTAATGATGGTAGTGCATCAAATAGCATTTTATTTTTATAGGAGCTTTTCTCTTTTTTTTTTTTTAAACTGAAATATTGTAGAGAATAGCAAGAGGAAACATCTCAAATTTTTGCTAGATAATGAAATGCTTTAAAAATATCCTTTGAAGTATACAAATGAGTGTTAGACTGTGCTTCACGATTGTTTTGGGATGTCATGAAAGGCAGCAGCTTGGCACCCTTTTTAAAATACCTTTCGTAGCAGTGGGGCTGTGTTGCCTGGTATCTGCACCCACCGTGGTCGCGGAGCTGCCCGACCCCTTTAGTGGAACGTGCTGGGAGACAGCCCATGAACCTCAGAGCAAATCCCTGTGGAGTTTTCCTCTGTGTTTTCTGTTGTGGCAAAGTCCTGGGCAAGTTAACCAGGCAGAGATGTATTTACTGCAAAATTATGCTTTTTCTACAGTATAGTACTATATGTAGTTTCTATAGTACTTCATTCGGGCTATAATCCCCTCCGGGATTTAGATTCTTTCAAAACTGGTTAATATTATTTTCCTTTTTATTCCATTCTCCTTCTGCATAATAATGCTATTCCATCTGAACCAAATCCTCTAGGTTTGGGTGGGTTTGGTTGTTCCCTGTTGCCCCTAACACCACAGTGGAAACTGCAATCTGTCTGGCACTGAAGGATTCTGTCTGTCTGCACTTCCCTTTCTATCCGCCTCACTTGCAGTGCTGTCTGTGCAACCAGGAGGAAAAGCAGGCTGCAGCTCTTCCTCGGGGTTAGGGAAATTCAGTCTGTTCTCTGACCAAATGATGTGAAACGTGAGAGCTAAAGTTGCTTCTGCAATTGCGTTTTTCTGTGGAATATAAGAGCTTTTTTATAAAAGGTGGATTTTGAATTAACAGGCAGTAACGTGGGCTTCTGCAGGCTGCCACTGAATAGTGGAGGAGAGCTCAGTGTGTGCTGTTGGAAAACAGTTGCCCACGGCATCATTTTTTATGCAGCATGTGTCAAACAGCAGTTGTCAAAATTGGAGCTTAAAAAAAAAATAAATCAAATCTGTGTTTAACTTCAGAAAAATTACTTAATCTCCTGTAGGTGGGTGTATGATGTAATCACCCATACAGATTGCTGTGGATTTTGGAAAATATCCACAACTCCCAATCCAAACAAATATGAGAAAAAAAAGCTGGATTTTAAGAACTTCAGTTAATTCAGGCTTCGTTTTAAACTAATCTTTTGAAAACATTTTACTAATTTGGGCGTTTAATTTTAATTATTATTTCTCTTTCAGATGAGGCAGGGAAGGGTAAGCTGGCAGTGCTGTGTTTCCTAGAGCTGCCCATTTGGGCCCGTTTAGTGTGAGATGCCAGCTTTCTGTCTGAGAGTTTTCATCAGCATTTTGCTGTACATCATCGATCAAACCATTAGCAGTGGAGGAAGCGGTTCTGATTGTGCTGTCCCTGGTTAATCGGTTCAAATGATCCTTTCCATAAAATGTGTGTGTTTAGGAGGACTGCAGCATTCATAAGGAGTCTGCCTGAAAATCCGTGGGTAGGATCCATTAATCCTACTAATGATGAGTGTGAACCTTGTCAGTTCATTGGGTTTTAATACCCCTATGCTAAAATAATTCTCGCTCGATCTCGTGACCCTGCTTATTCCACCAAGCATACAGTGTAACTGGTACTGCAGGAGAACCCGCAGTGCCGCTGCTGCTTGGTTCCAAGGGGGAGAGAAGGGATGGCAAAAAGTTGAAGTGGGAAGCAAGTTCACTGGGTAAAATCTTGGGAATACCTTGGGGGGGCAGCAGTTGCTCAGCTCACTCAGGAGTAGGGCCGTAATTCCCTGAAGTCACCTTTGTGATTTGGAGTTTACAGAAAGCACCTCTGGTAATTAAGAAAAATAGTGTAGAGAGGAGCAGAGTGTTACAGAGATACTTCAGCTCCTGGGAAGCCCTCTCTTTTCTCTTGGGCTCTATCTAGCTGCTCTCATGCAGGCAATCCCCTTCTTGGGCAGCAGGAGCAAGGGCTCAGCACCGTCTGCGCGTGCCCCCAAAAAGCTGCTGGAAGAGTAGGGCTATGCTGCCCTTCCTGTAGCCCTGGCGGAGATGGAGTGGTTTTCTTTCCATGGCAGCTGGACTGCTCGAGTCAGTTGTGCTGTCAGCGAGCTTGTACGTCTCCCTTTGTTACTGGATGTTTAGGCAAGAGTAATTTGTGTGGATGGAGAAAAGGACAGAAGCTGCATAAAGTGTGCAGATGATGTAATGTGGGTCAAACCCCTGCAGAAAGAGGTGTCAGAGATGTAATGTTGATTTTATGTGCTGTAGATTTTTTTTCTTTCTTTCTGGATGCAGTTCTCATTGTACCAAGTTGGGAGGAGGAGATGCCTAATTTTTAATACGAGCAGTTTACAACCATTCACATTTAAACAGTTTATAGGATTCTCGGTAACAAAAGGTGGTCTAATTATAGAGGAAAGGAAAACAATATAGTGAGGATATTTACAATGTGTGACCTATTTGAATTATGATCTTGTTAACTATACAAAAATGACAAAAAACAGAACCATCCCAGTGAATTAAACGTTTAGCCTTTCATTAATGAACTTTTTAATATAGAAGAAATGGAGGAGGTTAATTTTTTCCCCTTTAACATCAAAAGAAGCTTGCACTTTGAGTGAACCTGTTCTTTCTTAAGATTCAGCCCACTAGATTTCAAACTGGGAAAAAAAAATGACAATATTTTTTTCTTTACAACTAGCCCACACTAGAGTGTTTAGTTTCTGCCAGTAAATCACATGCCAGGGTTTCTACTGCCCTTTTAAATCAATTGAAGGTGTGATTCCTTTCCCTGTGATTTTTGTTTGACTTCCCTTTTGTAGTTGATCTTAATTGTTCTTATTTGCAGGCTTTAAATGTTGATGGACTGTGTCATTTATAACCCTTTTTCATTGCACAGTGACCTTCATAGGGGAATTTCATACATGTTTTCATTGGGCTTTGGTTGTTCTGTTTTATGCATGCAAGTGAAGCTGGCAATAAAAATTAGCATCCAGAAGTATGGCTTTCTGATTAAAGCAACACTATAAAAATCTGGTTGCGCTATAGATAAAAACATTTCAAAATGTTTACAAACTGACACAGAAACTCTGCTAATGCAGATGGCTAAATGCAATGACCCCAGTGAATGTAATTTCTTGTTTCTTTTTTTTTTTTTTTTTTTTCCCCTGGACATAAACTGAATTTTGCCCAACTCTTGTAGACTAACACTTGATATAATCTCAGTTGTGGTACTTTTCTTATTGATTTGTTCGATGGGAAGTGTATCCTGTACAGACTGATGTGCAAAAAAAACCCCACGTCACCCCATAGAGGCTTTATTGGTTACCCTGTGGAAATGAGTAAGTTTTGTCCAAGATATCGTGTGTCTTCTGTGAAGTTGCTGCAGAACTGACAGCTATATTAAGCTCTTTATGTTCACCTCACTGTGCGTGAGTATACTTAAGTTCAAAAAAGCAGAACTGGGCCTTGCACTGGATATGTGGAAGAGCTCTCTGCTTATTTTGCAAGAGGTCAACAAGCAGAAAAAGAGCCAAAAAAAAAGGGGTTGCAAAGAGATGATGGAGATAAGGAAATGGCATTTGTTGCAGTGTCGTGATAGCGTGTAATAAACCGAAGGTAGTTTCAGATGTGCTCAGCTCAAGTGTGCTAACAGGAGGCTGTCTACCCATGGCAGCGTGTAGCTGGCACAGGCTGCAAAAACGTGGAACAAGGCAGAGCACATTGGATTTAACTCCAGGGTGGTCACAACCATGTTTGTGTTCATTCCAAACCTAAATTAGAGGTGGAAGTTCAGAACTAATGGCTTGCTTTGATTATATTCAGTGGCAGTAGCCAAAATATCAAAGAATCACTTTTCTATGTTCTTGCTTGTTTGCCTGATGTTGTCTGAGTTGAAGCTGCTCTGCCCTTTTTGAAGGGACATGAGGTTGGCAAGCACTGGCAGTCCTTCATTTTTTGGCCCCCTCCACTCCATGCAATTTTTGAATCTCGGGTTTTCTAGCAAATAGGGCAGGTCACGCGAAAGCTTAATGCTTAGACTGGGATGTTGTAACTAGCGTAAATTTACCCTCCTTGCTGAAAGTTGATAACATCAGGAACTCATCTCAGGGAACAAGATGACCCCCTTTCCCTCTTGGAAAGATACAACTCAACAGTTTCAAGTTAGAAAAACATGAACTCATTTGGTCTTCACTAATTTATGGCCGGACAAGAACAGAACTTTCTCATCTTAGTCTCTCTTTGCTGTACTTCTGAGAAGCCTGTTCCAACCTGTTTTCTTTTTTTTCCCTCCTCCTCCTGCTCCCTCCTTTGGGTAGGATGACATTAGATGTCTGTGTTCCCTTGGTTTTGTTTATTTTCTGATTTTCTGGGAAGCAAGGCAAGTCGCATGCTTTCTCGCTCTTTTTCTCCCTCCACCTCCAACTTTAAAGTCCATTGGCTAGTTTCAACCAAGCCTGCTTCTAGAGCAGAAATATCAGAGATGTGTTGTTCCCATAAATTGCATGTAAAGATATTTTTTTAAAAAAGGAGGGGGTGGAATGGGGGAGGGCTGATAAAGGAGACAGAGTATTTTCCTAGATGAAGAGGCAGTAGGGAAAAGGAAAGGGTAGTAAGCTAAACCTTAGTCGTATACTGAATAATCTGAGGGGGAAAAAGCACTGGTGTGTAGTGCAGAGGAATTGGGGATTCTTCTTTTACTTCTGGGTGGCAGCTCCGGATAAAACCCTCACTGATACCTCGTCGAGGATGTTCTGTGTGCTATCTGGGAATAAATAAGAAGTGTTGTAAAGATGGTGCTTGTGCTGCTGAGTTCGAAGTGCAGGTGTGATGCCAGCAGAAGCCCAGTGCACAAGAGCAGGAATGGAGTATGTAGGTGGCACGCTATAGACAAGTGCTTCTCTCCCACTACTTACAGGGATGGCTGCTGTCTTGTGTGTTAAGCAGAATAATCTCTGACAGTAGTTCAGATGAATGTATCTGAAAGTGCTAGAGGTGTTTTACTTTGGTGGCATGCAAGTGAAGTGGTAAAGAGGCTGTGGTTTCTCGCTGCTGTCATTAGCGCTGGGGGAGTGCACTTCTTTTAGGTAGCAAAACGCTACTTCAGTGCCCATTACTGCAGGCTGACGTGCAGAGTCAGTGTGTTTTCGTTGCTTTAATAAATGGAGGATTTTGCTACTGTGGCTTTGGTGCTGCTTCTGAATTTACTCAGAAGATATCCTTTAGGGCTAACGGGGCATTAGGAACTTCTGTGCCCAGGATGGTTAAACTAGCATTGCGTTTCCTCTTGAATCATCTCAAGGTTTATCTGCAGATAAAAGCAACAGCAAAAACATAGCCTGCAGTTCTGTGGTAGAGCAGGTAGGAGGGAAACATGAGGAAACTGCTTCTGATCTCTCTGCTCCCTGCCTTGTCTCTATTCAGTATCTCTGCTATGCTCTGTTCTCCTTTTTTTCTGAGGGAAAATGTGTGTTACATGCGAAAATACTGTGCTCTGGGGATACAGCCAGTTTAGTGCTAGCAGTAACTGAAGTCTTTGGCTCACAATAGCAATTTCTTCTATGATATGCTTACACTCTATCCATCTTCCCATAAATTAAGCTGATTTTGAGTGGGATAGCTATCACGAGTTTTTTTGAGGTAGGACAAATACAGGAAGGAATTCATCCTACTTTTTTAGAATGGGCAGATTAAGGCTGAAGCATGGTCTTCTGATTTCCACACTAGTCCCTTCTCACTGGGTAGTTGTTGTTTTTTCCTTATCTTCCTTGCACTGTGGCACTCTCTTTCATGCTGACATCTTTATTTTGCATTCTGCTGAGAGGAGGTAATGATCAGGACTGCATCATATGATTTATAAAAGGTCATTTCACCCCAGCTAAGAGACTTTGCTGTCTGTGTACTGTTGTTTCCAGACTCAGGAAAATGACTTAATTGACCAGACAGGGAAATGGCCATTAGTCTTTGTCCTAAATGGACTTATCTAGACCACAAAGCTGGATTTTGTTTGACAAACATAAAAGTTTATACTGCAGGAGTGAAGTTGCTAGAAGGAGCTGAAGCATCTCTTATGAACAACTCATCAGTAGTTCTCACCAGAAAAATAAATCCATGGAGGAATGCAATAAATCATCAAAATTAAATATGCTTACCATATTTTTAATGAAAACTATGGAGTGTTCAGTGATGTGTGTTGCAGAGTAGAGGGGTTCTTTGCACCCCTCTTGTTACAACCACTTTGCTATTGAGCAACATTACAGAAATCAGTACATAGCAAATCACTATAACAGATACAAGAAGCCCTGATTTGTTCTTTTTTTCTTTTCATTTAACAATCACTTAAAATGGTAGTCCTTGTTGTAGAGCTGGAAGTACTCCATCATAAAGAAAAGATTGAATATGTTTTTAAGTGTTTTCTGCCTCAGATTTGTAATGTAGAATATAAGGGATTTTGCCTTAAGAGTCAGGTGGAGTAACTACTCTAATGGGCAATTTTGTTTTAAATTGAATTTCTGCTTCATGTGGTGGTGGCGTGATATTAGGTATAGTCCTAATAGACAACCTGTTATAGGACTCAGATCATTACTGTGGGGTCTCAAACTCAGGGTCTGAATTGTTGAACCAGTAACACAGATCACTTTTCCAAAATGTTGGTTAGATGTTGGGTTTGGGAAGAAGACAGCAGTGAAACAGAACTTAATTATAATTCACTCTGCTGCTTCATATTGCAATTTCATTGTTTCCCTGGTTCTTTGTCAGAGTGGTCTGCTAGAATAGACAAGGCCTCAGTTTTAAAAGTAGGGTCATGGTCCCACTTCTCCCACAGCTTTTAGCATCTACTTCAGGGTGTGAAATAGAGAATGGTATCTTTTTCCTTTGGTGTATTGCCCCTAAAGCTGAAGTCTTAAGAGAAGGGAGATGGAAAAAACCTGCTACAGCTCGTAATGTTGAATACTCCCTAACCTGAGGTACTACCCTGGAAGGTAGGGTGCTTGCTCAAGTAGAGACAAATGTAGAAGGGATGTAAAAATCCAACAGATACTTTTTTTTTTTCCTCGCATTCATAAAGCAATTGGTCTCTTAGGCTGAATTTTGGGGGGTATGGTCATGTGGATTCAGGTCAGGGAGGTTTCATTCTAGAAAGAGCAACCTAGAATTACCCATGGAAACGCTTTTGAGAGGTAAAAACAGATGCATTATTTGGTCTCTAAAGCAAAATCTCAGAGAGGCAGTCGGGAATTTTAAATGCTCTGAAATTCTACTATTGAGGGATAAAACAGCACTGCTCAGATCTGACACAGAACTTGGAAACAAGTCCTGGTGCTCCTCCCATGTAATTCCTGGAGGTCTGCAAAATGAGCTTACTGATTATAGTCTTTCTTAAATGAACATTAGAGGTCCTGCTTTTTGAATTACAGCTCCCTGGTTTGAATGTCTATTGAATTAGGTATCTCATCCTCTAAAGCATTCCTAGATTACAAGTAACCTGCTAGATTGATGTTGTTCAATTAGTCTTCTATAGGAGAGTATTTGGGACTCTCTCGAGTACTGCTGGAATATGGTTACAGAAGAGCTGGATCCATTAGGTTTAGTCCAGGTTTATGAGAGTTCACGGGGGTTAGGAGCAGTTGTTACCATTAATTCATTTGTCAACTTCATAAAGTTTGTAATTACAACTGGCATTTCTTAGCCTGTTGATACCCGAAAAGTGAGATTATTTGTGACACTTGTTGCTGGAGAGTTTGGGGTAGAGGAATGTAGAGCACTTGATTAAAACCTGCTGTGCTAATTGTTTTACTCTTGGGGAAAAATACATTAATGTTTTATTTGAAAATATTTCCTTGAAAATGTTCAGAGGACTGTTGTACAACTTTAAATAAATATATAAAACTGCACTGAGATTATAATATCTCCTACTTGGCTCTTGAGTGTCGGTATTTCAATTGAAAATGGCTACAAATTGAATCGGGGCAACTTTTAGCTCTGCTTATGGTATAATAACTGCATCTTACTCCTTCAGAACTGCGTGCAGCTGGTTTAAATAAAATAAATGCAGATTTCCTTTAATAGCCTTCCAATGTATTTAACTACTGTTAGGCTTTTCTGAGGCTTCTTGATGTGAAATTCCCTTTCACCATCATTAATATAATTGCAAGAAGGAATTACAGTATTTAGTGCTCCCTAAATTGTTTTAATAGGGTTAGAGTATGTGTTTGTTCTTCTTGAAACTCCATTTGCATTTCTAACTCTCGGGCACCCAAAGAGAAGCTTAATAACCATGGTAGTCTCCTGAGGCGTGATCCAAAGCTGACACAAAAGCCTTTGCTGACTTCTGAACTAGGCTGCTGTGGGAGAGTTCATTTTTTAGCTGATACCTTTACCAGCATTTTTCGTGTGTCATGGTAGCAGGTGTGAGGCTGCTTAGACTGGAAACAGAGACCCTACTCATCTGTTTCCATAGCTTTACTTCTGTAACATCTTCTCTGGAAAATAAATGTTTATGTTATTATATCCTGTGTCAGGTAATACACTAGAATAAAATATATATGTTTACCTCGGTAATGTGAGATTCATCTTCAGTCTGCTACATCTCAGCTTGGAAACATAAAGTGTTATAATGCTGATGGACTAAGAGAGGGGAGAAAACAAAGGGACCTGGGGGTAAAAGATAAAGAAGTTTTTGTTGTTTCTTTCTGTGGCTCATAAAGCAGACATCCAGTTTGATTTCTACTTTGTTTGCCTTACCTTGTGTCCTTTTAATTATTGTCTACCCTGGTTCGATTCGGAGTTTGGAGCTCTGATGCAGAGCAATGGTTCTGAAAGAAATGCTGGCAGGAAAGTTACGGCTCTGTCTGAGGTTGTGTGACTGCTTTGGAAATTGAGATAATTTTATCTTTGGGCACCACGGTATGTGTTTATGCAACTATATTCTTTCCTTAGAGAGGAAACCATAGTTCCTTTATAAACACACTGAGAAGCATTGCATTACATCTGTGATGTGCCTCAACTCCACTGAATTACAACTGTGTGCCTTATAGCATGCACTTCTCTACAATCTGTATAGAACAGATTATTTGGCTCTCCCTAAGAATATCTTGTACAAATGGTGGCTTATCTCTACATCATGATTCTTGAAAGTGAAGTCTGCTGAGCTTCCTGGAAGGCTTTCTCATTCCTAAGAAGGAGAGCGGGTGATGGGGTAGAACTGGTTGTGTTTGCTCGTTGCTCAGTTCTCCAAATAAGGTACTTGAATTATTAGTCTTAAAAGAAACTGAGTATAAAGAAGAAACTACTTCATGTGGTATTACCTCTAGACGACTTTGGGAAGTTATTAATGAAGTTCTTTTGTATGTAAAACTGATGAAATACGTATATAAGATCACAAATTATGAAGAACTTGAGACAAGCTTTTTTTTTCCCCCAATAACCCTCTGTGTTACTCTGAAATTCAGAGTTTTGACTATGATTTTGAGACTTCTGTAGGGGCTTGGCAAGTAAACTGTAAAAAGATCAGATGTTAGGAGTATGCATGGGGAAAGGAGGAGGCAGAGTGTTTAAATAAAATCCAGGAGGAAAGATTAAAAAAAAAAAAAAAAAAAAGGACCAGCTGCATAGAGTAATATCTGCCATTATTTATTTATTTCTTAAATGTGATTCAGAATTTTGTCACTTACTCCCTGAAACATTAGTTTTTCTTAAAATAATGTCTTTGTGACACGTTTAACATCTCTAGGTTTGTATCATAGCTCTGTGCCTTTTGAAATGTGGCCCCAAAAACGGCCAATCACCTGAACAATCAGCTCATTTTGCTGTGTTCATTAAAACAGTTTTTTCACTCCAAAGTAAATTGTTAAACTCCATGTTACAAAAGCTGATAAATAAAGCATCTAAGTGATCTAAGTGCTCGTGTTGTCAAAACATCATAACCAGATTCCATTGCAAATGTAATGAAAAGTGGAAAGTGCATTTTTTTTGATGCTCCCAAGTGCAAACTTACCTTTGTAACTGAAGCCACTGCCTGTCAGTTGGGTTTGTACTGATATTTAGCACCAGAAAGTAGGTAGGTATTTTTAATAAAAATTATAGAAAACTTCATTACTGTCTGCCTTTCTTGATAGTGTATTTATCCTCATCATGTTTAACCCACGTAGAACACACCACCAGCATAAAGACATCCTTGGTAATGGTCTCGGAGGAGTGCCACAAGCTGCTTTAGTTCTCTCCAGCCTCCCAAACCATGTCCACTGCAAATAGAGATTGCTGGAACATACCTAGCTGCAGTATGGTCATACAGAAAACAAGTGAGCTGAAACAAGATACTGTTCGTACAGCACTTCTTGTCTATGTGGAAGTACGGCCTATGTGATAAAGATGCAGAGCAGGACATACACAGTACGATATTTAATAGAAATCAGATAAAGTGCTTGTTGGCAGCAGGTATTTCCATCTCTTCAAGGATTCCTGAAACCCTGCCGTTCTGTATTGAGACCCTGAGGACAAACCATTTCTATTCAAAAATGCTCTTCTGAAAGATGTCGTATCCCATTCCTGAAGGGTGTATGGCCATGGCAGGAGTTCAGGCAGCTGTGGCATGCCATCATGAACCACATGGAGGGGCTGAATGCACAGGCTTTCTCAATTCAGGAGGGGAGGTTCCATTGGGTACCTAGGAAGTGGAAAATGAGTGAAAATCATGAAAGTGGGACAAAAACTTACAAATACTCTGTAAAAATGAAGGTCATGATAGCTAGTGAGCTCACAGTATTTATGGGCATACTCGTACATCTCAGTGCTTATGTCAAGCCTGCTGTTGTCCCTGACAATTATTTCCTTGTCGTTTTTGTTGGGCTGCTGATTTCCTGCTCCTCAGTAATGGCATGCGCTCATCTTCTTGCAAGTTCTCATCTGCATCATTTTTCACTCTGTGCTGGCTGTGTAATCATTTGGCACAAGTGTGAGCAGAGATTAAAAAATAAAACTGAAAAACTTTGATCTTGGTTGAGACTTTGAGTGGATTCTGCCTCAGAAGGAAGCTTGCTCGCAGAGGCACTGCCACGCTGTCCTCTCTTAGCCACGATGTATTATGTACCAGAGGTCTTGTTTTTGCCTCATGAACTTTTCACAGAGCAAATTACCATTTATCGTAGGCTTTGTAGGGTACAGTTCCTGCACGCTTCATTTTATCCCGGCCGATAAACTCAGTAATGACAAATTAATTGCTTCCATTTTTGACTGCTTCACTGGAGAGGTCTGACCCCGGAGTCCTTCTGTGTGACAGCAGTAGTATTTTGAAAGGGAAAAATCTCTGCTCCCATTCTGTAGCTGTTGCCCAGCACAGTCTACCTCCTTTCCTCTATGGCAGCTGTCTCAAGAGTTGAACTTTTACCGCAGTTACCAATATGCTGCAGTGCTGCCTGGCTTGCGGTGCCTGATTTCACAGGGCAGCTGACGTCTGTCTGTCTGTCTGTCTGCCACTGCTGCCGCGATTGTTTGCAGGAAGGGAAAGCATCTGACAAGAGCATCCTTGAACTTCATCTTCTGCCTGCTGCTGCCAGTGCTGTTATCTTTGCTCAATAGCCCAAAAGATGAATGTAGTGCATCCCAAGCAGTCTAAAACCAAATGTCTGTAGTCCTGTTTGCACCCAGTTCTTAGTTAGACTTGGTTATTTCAGCGCTGTTTTCACTTTGTCTGTCTGTGTTATTTGATCTCAGGGCCTCCATCGTTTACCCTCTTGCTGTGTACGTTACTCCTCAAAGGCAGTAAGATTAAACTCTGCGAAGAAAGTTTGCAGGAACAAGCCATTTGTTCTTCTAAGCTTGTGCCCGAGGCTATAGCATAGAAAACAAATCTATCTTAATGACTTTCTAAAATACCTGGAAAATTGTTTTGTAAATATCTGTTCCTTTCTTGTATCTCTTGTTTTCTGTGTTCGTTTTGGTTTTGTATGGTAGGTATTGCTTACTTTCTCATAGCCTAGGCAGGAAACAGCAACAAAGTTGGAGATATTTTTCCATGTAACATGCAGAAGTTTATCCCTATATATATTATATATATCCCACTTTGTTTCATTTGCATAGTTGTATTCTTTCCAAACTTGTGGCAGAGAAAGTATCAAAGTACAGACAGTGTTTCCATAATTCATTCTGCAATGGTAAGTTGGTATGATGTGCTCTGTAATTTCCAGAAGTCACAGGGAATGAAGGATAAAATCTTAAGTTCAGCTCCAAATTATTTACTTGTAGGAATTAAACTTGGCTTGGCAAAATTACTAAATTCAAAAAGTTGGTTTTTCTCCTGTTTGTGCCCTTACCTTGGGCTGCAGCTCTTGCGCACTGTTCCTGTACCTTTTGTTCCAGTCCAGCACTTTGTCTGGTTTATTTCTGAAGTCTCAAAAGACTGGATACTCATCTGAAAAGGAGAGCTGCTTTCTGTCCTGGCAATGTTTAGGAGTCCAAATGTCTGGCTTGCCTGTTGGGAAAGTACCTGTTCATTTGGCAGGTCAAATACAGAGCTGAATTTTGTTACTGGTAGGCCACTTTCTGTTCATCTTCAGGTTTCCTCTGAATTAAAACATAAAAAAATAATAAAAAATGCTGCATAGCTGCCATAAGCAGGTGAGAGGGGAGACAGAGAACACATTCAAATGGGCAACCTAAACAAGAGTTACAGTGGTTCTCGCTCACTGAAGTATATTCTGGGTGGGCCTGGGGCAGCTGCCAGGAGCTTGTCGGGTGCATGGAGTTCCAGGCATAGCAAGACTGCAGCAATCGCACTGAATGTACCAAGTCCTGAAGCTGGGAGTCCTCCCAGGAACAGGGGATTTCTGTGAGATGTGCAGGAGGCAGGGAGGGGGAAGAAGTGCTGCTGCTTATTCAGTGCAGCAGGAAGGTCCTTGTGACCTGATAACTGCTGAGAACACGGAAGAACTGCTTCAGTGATGAGAGCTGAAGAACTTATCACCACCTAGAAGATGCAGATCTTCTGGGCCTGGTGTTTTCAGGAGGCCTGCTGCTTGTTTCTATAGGCTGACTTTGAGATTCCTTGCTTAAACTTTCTTGATGCTCTTTAGCTAGTTTTGGAACATATGCACCTTTAGTTGTTTTTATTTTTTTAATTGTGCAGTTAAAGTATACAAATAAACGGTTAAAATACACAATTAATTAAACAAACTATTAAAAGCATTCTTTTTTGATTGAAACAATGATTTTTGCCAAGTCAAAACAATATTTTTGCCACAGGTTTCTGAGTGGCTGATGTAAATGGTGTGTTGGAGTTGAGTATTCTGAAGTATGTGCTGTAATTTTGGAATTAGAGATATAATCTAGTTCCTACTTCTTTGTGCAGCCCGAAGTCCTATTCAAAATGTTAATTTTGTATTGCTCTGATTTTGTTTGTTTGTTTTTTAGTCACTTTGATTTCAGTAATCCTTCCCAAATTGTTTTTCATGGTAAATTACTTGGGAGCCTCATTAAGGCTTTAAAAATAGCAGGACTTGTGTTAAAAGAAGTTCACCTGATCCTGATTTGCAGAAGTAGTAGTAGTAGTCCAACTAATTGTGATGACAAAACAAACTTGAAATTAGATCAGAGAAATCCGTACACCTAACCACTTAATGTCCTTTTGGTTTGAACTGATTCCCTTTGTCAAATCTGTACTTCGAGAATGTTTCAGGTTAGAGGTAGCTGAAGTCGTGAGTTTTGCAAGAAACAAATGTGGGGAGCATTCAGAAAGTTAAAGGAACATTGGAAAAATAGAACAAGAAATAAATGCTGATGGTGCCACAGGCTGGCACAAACTAAGCTGAGACGTTTTGAACTTGGAAGTGTTTCGGGAGGGACTTTCAGAAATTGGTTTCAATTAAACAGATAAGTGCAAAGTTATCTGGCAGGTTATTCCCTCTACTCTTGCTTCAAAGTAAAGAAGCAGGGTTAAAGGTTTGTTTAAAAAAAAAAAAGGCGAAAGGTTTTGCTAGATAATATCTCCTTCTGTGTTATTGTTTTCAAGATGTTCTTGTTTTGTTAGTAAAAGACTTTGTTTGACAGTTCCTTGTTCTATACATGTGTGGCAGACAGCTTCTAAAATACCGAGCCACCTGAGATTTGTAAAGAAATGGTGGAAAGATCTCACACTGAGCTTCCATTTTCCATTGCAAGACTGTTTTTAGTTACAGCCTTTCCATATCTCAACCATTTCGACTGACGGTTCTGTGTTCTGTGTCTGCTTTTGCAAACACGCTTTGTTTGTAATTTTTAATAACAAGTTTTATGTGATTTTAACAGAAAGCTAGGAAAAAATGTGTTTCCCTGATGTTAAAGAAAGGAATTCCATTTCATTCAGATGATCCGTATCTCTGTTTTGGAACAAGTTTTGGAATTCAGCGGAGGGTGAAGAGGACTTGTTTCTATGAAAATCATTCAAATTTGGCAAGGTGGCAGGTCTCAGAAAATTGGTTGCTGTTTTAACACAGTAGGTTTGCTAGACATTGTAAAGAAGCAGAAGTCTCTAAAAATTCAAGTTTGAAGGCATTTATTGCAGAGATTGAAGCAGGACTTTCTTGCGACTCCTCTTCTAGACTACTGGAACCTCTTGAGCTCCAGGTATTGGATGAGAGAACTGTAGGCTCGCTCTCGTGTTCCTCTGTTTTCATCTGACCAGAGTATGCATGGCAGCACAAACTGCCCTTATGGACTTCGGACAGGTCAAGAGTGAAGGAGAGGAGGACGTTTCTCAAGCTTAAGTGTAAAGGAAATGGAGGACTAAGGAAAACGAAGAAAGGTTTTAATTTAACATAGTGCTTTTTTTTAAGATCATGACCTTTGAGATGTGTAGGCCCATAGCTTCTAAACTCTGTACGCTGTCTGTACAAGTTATATTTGTAAAGTTGATTTAAGTGGGATAAAAATTTAGGAAACTGATTTTTCACTTGACTGATTTCGAGATCTGGTATACTGGGGTTAACGTATGTACTTATATTCAATTGTTGCCTAAATAGGACAAAGAAAGTTGTGGTTTTAGTTTATAAGTACAAAACCTAAACTTTTTCTGGAGCTGTCAGATTTGCCTGTAAGAGAAAGACTTGGAACATAGACTCTTTCGTTAATAACCATGAGATTCACACTGACATTTAAAATTTACTTTAAAACAAACGTTTTCTGATGTATATCATAGAATATCTTAAATATCTCATATCCCTAATATCTCATATTACCAGAGTGGTATCAGTACTGAAACTGATTTAGAGTTTTGTTTAATTGTTGGTTTTTGACCTTTCCTCTTTGTTTTATGGATATAAAGGAAAATATATAAAATATGGTGGTGTTCCTAGCATGTGTGTGCCTTATGTAGTAAATGTGAGGTCATCAGTGATTTATTTTATTTTTTCCCCAGCATAGTGTCACTAATAGAAAAACAGCTCTTGGCAAAGGAGGTCAGTTGGCACAAGGAATGCACAAATGAGTTGTGCATCTGTTCTGTCATGAAACCTGTTCACAATTTTGTGTGTGTGTTCATTGATTAAAAGAAATATCAGCAATGCACTTTTCAAAATCTTCCAAAGCCTTCTAAATACAGTATTTGACTCCTAGTTTTACACTAAACTCATCCCTTGAATGTATTTTTCAGTCGCACAGGATGGCAGACAATAGTTTATAACATCAAATGTAAATCTCGCCCCCCCAATACAAAATAAATGAAACCCGAAGGTTGGATGCAATAACACCCATTACTTATGCAGACGTATCCATAACAACTAGTACTTACCTCAGTGCTTTCTGCTCGAGGACGATGAGCCTATATATACACTGGTTTTTCTCATCAAGGCATACAGTATCCCTAGTGTTTTCATAAAGCACTGTAATTGGAAATAGTCTGACAGAAGCTTTCCAAGTCTTCGTCTTGGCAATGAATCTGGCTGCAAAGTGATTCTGGTTGTATGAAGCATTTGAAACTGTTTATCTCTCACTGCTGGTATTCATTGATTTGTTTGTATTTCTTCAGTGTCTCCTCTCGGTCTATAAAATCCTCTGCAGTGCTTCAGCAGACATTTTGTCAGGAATATCACAGTGAACTCAAACTGAGTGCTTCTCTTGATTTCTTCATGGTAGTTTTTTTGGGTGTCATCCTCCGTCCCCCTCTCCCTGATCTCTGCTTTGGTGGCTCCAAGAACTTGAAGAGCTCTTAATGCTTGGATGCAGTCAGTGCCTGGTGTTACATACATTCACAGGATGGATCTCCTGCATTTTCTCCTCAGTGTTGTATCTTACAGCCTGAGTTCCTTGTGTCTTTATTTACAGTGGTGCACTGCAAGGTATGAATGTTTTAACACTACTGGTAATAATGTAGGCAAGTGGCATTTTGGTTTTGTTGGAACTATAAAAAGAAGTGTGTTTACAGCAAGGTTTTTTAATACAGTTATTCTCACGTCTCACTGTCTGGTTAATCAGTTGTGCCAGCAACTATAAAACAGCATAAGGAATCTCATTTTGTCCATAGCACGGGAGTGGGGTTGAGGCGTGTTTTTGTTTATAGTAAGCAACAAGCAAACATAATGCCCCTTGAATTAAAAATGCTAAGTGGAGACTGGCTGTACTGTGTATGTCTCGTCGCTCTGTTGCTGGAATTCATGCCATTTAGAGCATAGCTTTGAGATGAAAACAGATGGATCACATGCCCACTTCCTTCTCATTTCACAAGGTCCTGCAGATCAGACAGACATTTCAAGTGGAAGCTGTGGTCTTGGAAAATGAAGTAGGTAAACAAATGCAGCAGACAAATGATAGAAGGGACAGGAGACTCTTGGTGCACTGAGCAAAGAAAGGAGTTTGTCAGGACCATTGAGCAGTGTGTAGCCTAGCTGGAAATGGAACCTGTAGCCCTTGATCCTAGCCAGCGCAGAACCTTCACTCTGTTATTTAAAATTGGGATCAAAATTAACTTTGGTACTTAATTATTTTAAGATGATCTTTACCATTAGCGGCGGTAAGTTAAAACAAAATATTGTATGCAATGAAAGTTCTTTTTTATCTTTGCTGTATACACAGAGGAATGAAGCTGCTCCTGGTTATACAAAGATGTTTACATCTGGATGGAAAACAGTATCCAAAACATCTTGGTTACAGTGGAGACCAGGACTGTGTCCAGAATTGCTCTAAGAAGCAAAAAAGGACAGAATATGCTGTGTCATCGCCAAGTCTGTTCAGCAGAGTCCAGGAAACTCTCAGTTCTGTTTCTCTTCTTAATGGTCTTAGATGTTACTGTCTCCATGTCCACTGCTCCAGACAACACGCTAGCCAGTGGGCTTCATTCTTCATTTCTGCCAAGCTTGACTGGAATTAAATCCCCCAGAAACATGTTTGTGGATGCTCACTTCCACAAAAGAAACATAACTCTGGTTCTTCTACTGATGCCATCCGCTCAGATTTTATAACATCCTCTTCTTATCACATTCAGAGCCTAAGTCCCACTGGAAGAGCTGAGCAATAGTTGCAGCTATTGGCCATAATTATCCAGACAATTCAAGGAGCCTGTAATGGTCATGGCAGACACTGCAATCTTCTTTTTCTCTACCACTCTAACGCTGCCCTATGTCTGGTGTATACCAGGGGTGCAATTTGCATGGTTAATATGAGGGGAACTACAACTCTATTGAGCTGTAGAAAAAGTAGTCTGCTCTTTCTTTTTTTTTGTTAAATTAAATGATCAGCTGGAAAAGAAGACCTTTTTTGACTCTGTGAGCAAATAAACTGATTAGCTTTTTCATGAGCTTCTTCACACAGCCATGAACACCTTCTCCATGGCTGTGTAAAGAAGATCTGGCACGTGGTCTCCCCACACCTCCAGCTGACACGTTGATCCATTAGACAAATACTTCAGTTACCTGCTGTTCACTTGACATAAACTAATAGAAACACGAAGACCAGATCTGGAGATGTTCTTCAGCTCATGCTACCGTCCAAGTAGAAAGCATTCAAGAGATTATAAAATCTTTTTAAGAAATAGAGCTAAAACACGTTGTTATGAGCTGAAAGTAAGACTCTTGTGAGTCGTACTGGCTTGGTCAATTAATTAATTCATACAGGTGTCTTCCGTCTCCTGTAATAGAAACTTAATTTGAAGTGAATATTTTACAGCAGTCTAACACTGTGTGGAAAGCCTTGCTTTTGCCTGATGCTGTTCAAAGGTTCATTGAAAAAAAAAATTTATGATCTTGGTTCCTATGCAGCTGTAGTGGCTTTTAATGTTGCAAAAACATGCTGATTTATAATCTTAGCTGGTAGCTGCAGAGAGAAGGCCACTTACTGTGTGTGTGTAGGGAATGGATTTGTCTTTCCAGCAGACACTACCTCAGGCCGCATCATGACTGTAGCGCAGTCTGCCTCCTGTCATGCACCTCTGTCCTGGTCCATTGATGATTTAGACTGAGGAATGTTAGGAGCAAGTTGTAGCTTCCCATGCCTCCTCCCACAGCCCACTCCAGCAGATTTCTTTCCTGTTGAATTCAGATTGCAGGGGGATGCACGAGTGCGTGGGTCACAGCCTGTTTTGGAATGACACACCATGATGTGCTTTCAGACCTGGAAGTTAGAATGTGTTCATCCTAGTGATAATAAGAATAGGAAAACCTGCATTTTGACTGCTCATATTGAATTTCTCCTTACCAAAGCAATTTGGTGAGGGTCTTTTGTTGTTTGTTTTTGACTGCTGTCAGTCTGGTGTGTTTCAATGGTACTGAGTTTAGTAAACAGTTTTTCAAGTACATATAGGTGAAAGAAGTAGAAAAAGTAGCTGATGTTAAGCAGGGACAATTAGTTACCTCATCAAATGGGCAAGCTTGGTTTCTGAGTTGATGGAGTAGAGAGCCTCTCATAAGGAATGTCTGAAGCTTTTTATGAGTCAGCCAAGTTGTAGGACTGTTACTTACCCATTTCAAAACAAAACCAAGAAATCTTTAACCCCAGCATTTTGCATTAGCACTTGGCACAGGCAGATTTCAACCAGCAAAAGACAAAAAAAAAAAAGGCAATCTTATTTAGATACTTTTTTGTTTGTTTTAATTTCAATTCCCTTCTCCCCGGAATAGAATAAAAGAAAAGCAAAAGAAAAATTATTAATGTTTCTGGCTTCAGGGGTGGTGCTGACATGGGAACCCTGGAACAATATGCAGCTTTTTCTTTGTTTCAGGGTTTTTCTAAGCATCTTGTCTGTGGTTCATTGGCAGACAGGCAATGTCAGTCTCCCACTGAGGTGGTTTGTTTAAGGTGTTTATTTCCATACTCTTTAATTCATGCCACCTTCCCCGCAGTTTTCTGTCATAGAAGATATTTGTCTTTGTTTTGACTAGGTTATTAGGTAGTCTACTAACTGTAGTGAAAAGCTTTAGAGCTAGAATAAATTACAGAGGAGTTACTAGGCATTTCTCTGCTTCTCACTGCAAATCAATACCACTCTGCAGAGCAAGGGGTGAGCACACTGACACTGCATTAAGCAATGAATATTAAAAGCTACTAAAATTCAAATAGAATGGAAATGGAGATATTTCAGCTAGCCTTAGTAAATGGCAGGGAAAATGCTTAAGGAATTTTGGAGGACAGGGGGTGGCGTGGGTGTAGTATTGGTGCTGGTGGTCTTAATTTCCTTGTAATCCAACAACCATATTTACCTACTCTTAGTCCTGAATATGAAGAGAGTTCAAAGCAACTTCAGTCAAGTACCTTGAACTAATCCTGGCAGGAATGCAGTTATATTATCCTGATGCTGACATGCAGGTGTCTGTTGAACCTGGAAAATTACTTAGTTGCCAAATAGATTCTTTCATTCGTTTGTTTGGAAACAGCAAATCAAACAAGCTCTCTCTGAAAACATAGCCTTTTAATAGGCCTTACCTTTTTAACTGTTATATGGAAATATTTTAAAGAGTTTGGTTAAACTTTTTAAGCTATTTCTCAAGGAGAGAGAAACTGCCAACAAAGGGAAAGCCATCTGCTGTTGCATATAGTAGCAGACTTGGAAAGGTGATGTTATTTTTCTGATGCATATGCAATTACACTTGTAAGATTATTACTGAAATATGCCTTGAGAAAGAACTACTATTTTTAAAGTTGAAAGTGTCTTCGTATACTCTTGTTAGTCCTTTGAAGCAAAATTATTTAATGTACCTTAGGGAATTTTCAAAAATCACATTCTAAAAATAACTCCAACAGAGCAAGTAACAGCATAGGTTTAGCTGAATTCATCAGAATTTAATTTGTTCTTAAATTCGGCATCAGAACCTTTGTTTACTAAGTGATTCCATGTTATCTTATTCCCTGATCATTCTGATAAATGTATGTAATGTTTTTTCTTTCATAGTCAGCTGCTGATAAGAGGATAAATAGTACAGGAAAAAATATTTAGTACCGTCCATCAGCTTGCAGCAGTTAATTGCTGTTTAGTAACAACAATAGTAGAATTTAGAAGACGCTGAACCATCATTGCATGAAGTAATTTTTTTGGCAGCAGTTAAATATATAATTAGCAGCAGGATTTTCAGAGGAATGTGCGTATTTTCTTCGAGATATATACTGCTATCAGGAAACATGTCTATATACTGTATATATTTATGTATCCTGATCTAAGACAGCCTTGCTTGAGTTTTCAGAACAGCTGATGTCCTCCATTTCCCACCAACCCTGTTTCCAACTTCCTCTTGATTCTAGTTACGTATAGTGCTTCAGTAGAGTTAAACAGATGTTTTGGTGAGTCTGAATAATGAAGTTTTCAGATGGCTACAAACATGTAAATACAGTAAATTCATCACTGTTTTGAAACAGATCAACACTACTTCTTGAAGTTGTACTGAGCTAGGAGTGAGGCATTGTTTCTCTGCATCTTGCATCAGAAATTACAACACAGAAAGCTCGGGTGTGCAAAAATGAATATACATATTAGATTGTTTAATCCTGTCAGGTGCTTCAGAGCAGAAGAGGGAGCTTTCTGTGCTGAGAAGCATTCTCAGGAAATCTTGAGTGTTCTGAATCTCGAGCACCAATTTAACCTGCCAAAAATGTGGTGTCCTACTGTTGCTTTCTATTATATGACAATGTGAAGGAAATGTAGATGGTTTGGCTTGCATGAATGTCAGGGGAAAAAATGGAAGCTCAGAAACTGAATGTAATGTTTTGTTATCTTCTTTAGTGAGTACTCATCCAGTTGTTTTATCTGTAAACATTTTTAAAAAATATATTATGGTAAATTAACTTTGTGTTCACTAGCATGATTATTAGATTAATGATTCTATATTCAAAGTCTACATGTGAGCAAAAAATAATACTGTAATTCTAAAGGAATTGACACCTTGCAGCATTTCCTTTGTCTTCCCACAAATGTTTATTTGTTGAAGACAGCATTTGATTGGGGTAATAAAGTGAAATGTATTTAAGAATGAGCCTTGGCCTTAAAGCACCTTTGATATTAAGTCTTTTGATTTCCTTAAATTCCTACCTACTGTCAACATTTCAGGCTTATCTTCATCTTTTTTTACTTATTTTTTTCATCCCCTGCCTTAAGTTTTTTCTTTTAAAGACATGATGGCTTAGTTTAATTCATTGTGATCAGGGTTTTCTCTATGTTAGAGCCGTTACAATTAGCAAAAGTATCTCAAAACCTTTCCCTTTCCAATAAACAATAGCAAACAAGTAGTTAAATGCAGGGACAATAAAACTTGTAGGTAAGCAGCGGAGAATGCTGCAAGTCTTAAGTTGAATGGAGGATGTGGCATGGAGGTAAAGACCAAAGCTGCTGAATGCCCCCCTCTTCTGCGAGGTGAGCCAGCAGAGATGCCAGCACCAAGGGCTACCCTCCTGCCACAAACGACAGGAAAACTACCCGGGCGAGAAACACCTTCCCATCACCTGAGGTAAAATAATGCCTGCCGCCTCAGCGGGATGGCAAATGGCAGCAGGGGAGCGGCGCGGGGGCCACCACGAGGTGGTGACATGGCGGCCACGAGGCGGCCCAGCCCTGGAGCACGGCACGGGTCAGCTCCCGGTGTGGTGTTAGAGATGGTTGCGGAGTCAGGCTGGGACATCTCCCCTCGTCCCAGTTCTGCAAACCAGTGTCTGCTCGGAGCTGGGCCAAGGTGGCTGGGTTTCATCCAGGTGAGGACACCAAGGCGGTCAATGCCTGGAGATCCTAGAGTTGAAGTGGTAACCTCAATGCATTAAATAACCTATTTCGCCCTGGTACTCCTCAGGAGGAGGAGATGCTTTGAAGATTATCTCTTAAAAGAACAGATCTTAAAGGTGTAGGGGATCTGCTCCACCGTTAGTGCTTCAGGGCTAACAAACAGGTCGAGGTTGGTTGGTAGCACGTGAAGAATTTCTTCCACACTAGTCCTTGTTGTCCCAGTGTTTGAATACTGAGCTTTAAAAAGCTGATACAGAAGACATACAGTAAAACTAAATAAAAATTGTCAGTTTTTGTGCAGAGAAATGGATTTTTCATCTCACAGCAGCACACCAATGTGAACCTAATATATTCAGTGATGTTGGATCCCTCTGAGAGAAAGGGGAACAGCCTTGTAAGAAATGTATTGAGCGATGATGTGGGGGTGTTTCTTGTTCCCTGCGGTAGGCTTGTTGCTGGATATTTCATGGGTGGCACACGGCATAAATGTGGAGTTGCTCACAGTCTTGGATAAGGCACATTGATGGTGAAATTATTTTCAGTGAAATAAAATTGTGCAAGATGGAGTATGTCCAAATGAATTTGGCAGAGCAGTTTCAGGAAACAAAGGTTATCTGAGCACCTGGTATTCTTACACAGCTGGTTCCCATCTGTGCACCATCAGCCTCCAGCTCCACCAGGTTTGGTTGCTGCCTTCTGGAGGGCAGTGCCAAGCAATCCTGAAACAGCTGGCATCGCTGTGCTGTGATGCCATTCCCTTCATCCTTACAGGAAATTGCTTCGTTTTGTGCACTCCCTGTCAGCAGGAACTAAAGATCGGGAACCCAGGCTGCGTCCTATAACATTGTGCAAAGCAGTAGCTCAGAAGATAAGTTTCTTACAGCAGCTTCAGTGAGTCACGGGAAAAATATGTATTGTTTCCTTCTAATTACAACCCTTTCTCTAAAACAAAACCAACCAACAAAACAAACAAACAAAAATATTGTTTGCAGAGCAGTGAAGAGACAGTAAATAACACAGTAAAGACTTTCCTTCTTGATTCCTGGTAAAGATGAAGAGGTTTAATTTGTGAAATACTAGCTGCCTTGCCTGTAGTGGTTGATTTTAGTGTTTCCAGCCAAAATTAAAAGTGGCCTGTTTTCAATGACACTTGAAAATTTAGTGCTATGTTGATAGTCTGAAATGAAGATCTTCTGACATTGCGGATGAAATATGTGCCACTGAAGTTCAGTTGTGGTTTAGTTGGCTATGGAGTTGGGATATAATTATATTATTTTAACTCCTGGAGATCATTACTACTTTGGGAAATAAAACCCCTAAGCATCAAAACTGTCAAGATATATATTTTGAACTTTTATTTAAAGTAATACTGGCTTTTATTTATTTTGGAATGCTTAGCCAGGTTTTCATTATTAAAACTAGACTAGAACAAGACTTTGAGTATTAAAGTAATAATAATAAAAAGGCAAAACACAAACCTATAAATTTTCAATTTTTTTTTTAATAGGAAAACTAGCTGTTTTGAAATAACTGCCTGCTTTATGCAAAACTGTTTATCTTAGAATATGGATTTAAGCATGTACTTACCTTATACCCTGGATTTGAGAAGACGTGGGATTCTAGTTGGTTTTCTGTAAAGGTTGTTCTGTTACTAGTAGTCACCAGGTTTTGCCCAAAAAGGCCAAACTTCCCAATGGATTTGCCCAAGCCAGAACCTGGTTCTCATAGAAACCTTCTACACTCAACCCTAAATCAATCCAATGCCAATTCCAAAATTTATTTCCTTACAGTTTTGGCAAAATGCTGACCACAAGACAAATGTTCCTCCCTTCTCTTTTTTTGTTCCAAATGTAATGGGAAGTGATGCAGAGGATCTTAGAGAGTGGAGAAATGTACAAATTTTGGAAATGGGGGGGGGGTTGCCTGTGTACCTAGAAAATTCATGTCTCTGTGTTGGAGAACAACCTCCTGCCTTTTTCTCCCTTTCTCTCCAGGCTGTCAGCGCAAGGAATGAAAAATGCTTTCCCTGACCAGCAGCTCCATACCCACTCACCCCTGGGGCGGTCACAGCTATGCTGGCAGCATGTTTTTATTGGCCTTGCGTGTCGTTTGGGGAGGTGATACAACTATGTCAACAGGAGAAGGCCTTTTGATGTACTCTTGCTGTGTCCCCATCAGAGGGCTCTGCCAACATAGCTGTGCTCTTACAGCTGGTGCAGAGGGCAGGGAGCGTGGCCAGGACCTACAGCACGATTAACAAGAGCATCATGTTGATGTGTGTGTTTGGTGGGGCGTGCTATATGCCATGAAGCTGGCTTTGTTGGTTTCAGAATAGAATAATATCCCTAAATCACTTTTTTTTTTTTTGATTTCTCTTTTACTTTAGATTTGGGTGAAGTAAAGGTGAGTGCCTTTCCATGGTATGTGCATTTTTAAAACTCTCAGACAAAAAAAAAAAAAACAACAACTGATCACAGAGTGGAGGGGGGAAAAAAGGTTCATTTCATTATTGAAATGTGGTCATTTAGGGAATGCTAACGCTACATGTTATGTCCCGTGTGCTTACTTGACTGTTAAGTGAGAATGGACCCTTTATTTTCGCACTCCTCAGTGGCACCTCCTGAGATTATGTGACTTGAATTAAATGCTGGGAAATTTAGTGAAAATGGCATTCTAATTTTTCTCTATTTCAAGCTTCATTACTTATATTTGCACTTAGAAGTTGCAAGCAAGATGTTAACATTTCAAATACTTAAAAACGGAATACATCTCACGATTTAAAAAGGAAAATAAAGTAGCAGCAGACTCGTGTTCTTTTCCTTCTCTGAGGGATCTTTCCAGCAATTTGCTAGTCTCCAATTGATGTGATTAATGAATATTTTACCTATTAAAAATAACCATTACTTATTGCATTTGGTTGCTGCGATAATTATATGTTTCAAATAAAATCTAATTAACATAAGTGGAAAAGCATCATAGCACATGAAGTGTGCTCGCAGTTCACTACATCTGAAAGATCACGAGACGCCTTTTTGACATCTGTGGCTCTGCAGCTAGTTACCAGCAATTACTTTCCATTCGGATAGAAATCAAGTATCTGATTTACAGCATTGCTCTTTATAATCCGAGACATGAGCTACTGAGAATATTATGAGGGTGCAGTAATCACAGTGCACGGTAATGCTCTTCTAAATAATTACGGCTGTACTCTCCTACACAGCTCCCTGCTTCACAGTTGCTGCTGGAGTTTTGGGTACGTTTTTGGAGGAGGGCATGCATGAGAGATGGGTTAAAAAATGGTTGGTCAAGCACCATCCATTCTGTCAAAGGCAGGCTGAAGTAGGTGGCAGCAAGTTGTTCAGTTGTGCTTGAGTTCTGGGCTGTATTTCTAATTGGGGCCCCTTCTAATGGAATCAGGAGAAGCCACCATTTGAATTTATCTGCTGAAGACGATGCTGGTTGTGTTTCTGTGCTGGAAAGAGTGGGCTGGGGAAAGTGATGAGGATGCAGGGTGGCATGCAGAGAGCACACATGGTGTTCCTCGCAGGATGCACATGCTTCTCAAGCTTCCCACTGAGAACACTTAAAGCATACGCTACTTTGTTTTCACTTTTAAATAAAGAATTTCCCAAATTCTGTACTTGGTTTACAGTGCTGTAAATTGGTGAGAAGCAAGAGACTAACTCTGTAGGCAACCTCAACAAGTTCTGGTCAACCAGATCGTCCCGTTGAGAAGGGAAGGAACAGACAAATTTATTGGGTCTGGCCACTACCTCTTAGTTATTCTAGCATATTTGATACTGGCTAACCTTGATTAATTTAAATTATTTTGGGGATAGAGGAATGGAAAATTCTTTTAATTTCTAGCAAGGAAAAACTCTTCATAAGGCAGTAGGTAGTAAATAACAAGAACCACAAGAGTAGCAAAGTAGTATTTTTTCAAATAAACAAATAAAGACATGGCTTAGCTGATCAAGTATTTGGATTGGGAACTTCTGTCCTGTTCTTAGTTGTGTTGTGTTATTTACATATAATCTGTGGCACTGGAAAGTTATGCACACTCTCATTTTTCACTTTAATTGCCTTTTTGAAGACAGTGTGACAGAATCAAAGGTTGACTTCAGCAGCCAAGGAGTGCTGTGGTTGCTTACTAGTATGTGATAATTAACTTAATTGCAGAAATTTGAAAATCTTACAGAACTGGGAACCACAATTGGATTCCATGCATTCTTTTTCTTTTCTGTTTTCTGTATCTGAAATATCTTTTTCGTGTCCATGGTTATATCACAAGTATATATACATGTATAAATATGTATA
This sequence comes from Netta rufina, assembly GCF_964035555.1. Taxonomy (NCBI): domain Eukaryota; kingdom Metazoa; phylum Chordata; class Aves; order Anseriformes; family Anatidae; genus Netta; species Netta rufina. The sequence continues at coordinate 36,034,125 of NC_140124.1, read as the reverse complement.
TATATAAACTAATGTTAAATGATCTCTGTCGTGTTACTGAGCTACCATTTTAAACCAGTAATCCTTTGAATATAATTATACATTAAATTAGTACATCTGAAGCTGCAATCAGAACCCGGTGTGGCTGGACTGTGGGAGGTACAGGATGGCTGTTGCTTCTGAGAACTCACAGTCTGAATTCAGTAGTGGCAGCATGCAAGGATGAAGCGGTATTGCTCAATAATAGTGTTATATAAAAATGTTCTACTATTCTGTTGCTGTGAGAGTAAAGAAGTGGCTGGTTTCTGTATAGGTTATCTAAAATAGCATATATTATTTTAACACCAGTAAGAAACCATTTTCTCATACCACAGAGCTCTGAGTTCTTGTGTCCATAAAATGGAGTTTCAGATGTGCTAAGCTGCAGCAGTGAATTGATGCTCTTTGTTATGGTTGTCTTGGAGTTTTTTGTGCTTTAATTTTCAGCAGACTGCTTTGAACTTTTGTCCCCCCTTTTTTTTTTTTTTGGATGGTCCCTCTTGCAGTGACATCCTGTGACTGAGCCTCACGGCTTCTGCAGTACTAACACAAGTGAAAGGGAAATGCTGCAGTGGTGGCCTTGGGATCGGATGCTTTTCCTAAGAAGAGACTTTTCTTTTTTACTTTCCTGGGGCTTCCTTCATTTAAATAAGTCTTCTGTTTGGTATTTCTTTTCGATAACCACTTGCCTACATCTGCAGTAAGAAATCTGCCACTGTTAAGATTTACACTGTCTTGTGCTTGCAAGGCCTTAGAAAAGGGCCGTGATAGATCACCTACCGTATTGCTTGTGTCTACACTGGACACTGCTTTGATCTGAACTTTCATTTGTATTTCGGTGGCCTGCGACTGTCAGTTTTCTTTTCCATGGCTTCACGAACTTAAGAGCAATTTGACAGGAGAAACAAACTGTTGGCAGCTGAGAAAGGTTGGCAAGTCTTGAGTAGTCCAAATCGGGAGACTTATGTGCTTTAAAAAAAAAAAAAAAAAAGTAGTATGGAGTCTCCAGTGTTCATTGAAAATGTGAGTTGAAATAACTATAGTGTTTTTGTGTTAGAACTTGCCTGAATATAGCTTTCTTAGTCATCTGCTTAATGAGAGCTTATCTGGAAGTGTAGAAGCATTTAGCATCTTATCCGATTTATATATTTTGTTAAGTCTATCTGGCATTTGGCACCCTTGGAAAGAAGTTAAACTTGCGTTTATATAAGGTGTTCTTGCAGTCAGGTGGGTTTAAAACTCTTGCAGACTCATGGTATTTATCTCCAGTCTTCTGTTTCTGAGATAGAGCACTACCTGCTGAGACACAAGTTGCTTCCCTTTTAGAGATGAATTGAAGTACTGCATGGAGCAAATAATGTCCCTGCTGGATTTTGAGTGAAGCCCTTAACTGAACAAACTCTAAATGCATGTGTCATAGGCTGGCAAGTTAAATATGTATATTTGTCTGTAAAGATACTACCAGGAAGCCATGTTGACACCCGTGAAATCATAGTTGTCTGTGATCCTGCTCTTCAAATTCATAACACTGCATCTGGAATCGAAACCGTGAAATTCCTAGTGGCTTCCTTGCAGTGGAAGTGTGGGATTGGGAACAGTTTCCAGTAACACTGAATTTATCTGTTTCTGGCTTTTTAAGCTATGCCCACGTAAGAACAATTGTGAACTTTGGAGGAAGCCAACAGAAATGTTTGCCTTGGCATCATTAGTGAAGGGAGCTAGTTTCAAGGGAAGTGTAGGTTTTAATTAATTAGCTGAGCAGACTTGTATCAGCCAGTTTTTAAGGCCAAGTGAAATATAAGACAGACACTCTGCGAACCCAGTGGTGGGCGCGTGGGATGTGTGTAGGACTGCTCTAGCAGGCAAGTTGTGAGTCTGGAGAACCTCTGCATTTGCTGTTTGCTCCAGCACTTACATGCACCGATCTCGTACAAAAAGGTGAGATTACTGTAAACATCTCCAAGTGACTTGGGAGATGGATCATACTTCAAGTCCATGGTCCTTTTAAATATGAGTTGTAGTGTTTTCAAAATCCTTTGTAGGGCCATTATTTTCCTAACATTTGTGGAGTTTTGTTGCTCTTTTTGAGATGAAACAGGGAGAAAAAATACCCTTGGGCTGACAAGGGGAGTTTTATCTTGTTGCTTTTGTTGCAGCTATCTGGCTGAAGTAATGACATGGCAATTTTTTCAAACCTACATCTTTTGAAGATATGAATTCATCCTTTTTTTTTCTACCCCAGAAATGTTGTTTCTACAGTGTCAGTAAAATCTGTTGGAGGATTACAGCTACGAAAACATCTTCAAAGTCTGGTCACTTCTTTTGTATGTGAATAGGGATTTAGATGTCCTGGACTCTTATCAGGATTGACCTCAGCTTCTGCTCATTCGTTCAGTGGTAGCACAATGAAGTAGAAGCAGCACTGGACACTTCGTATTTAAGACGTGGAAGAGTAGTTTAAATTTTACCTCCTTTAATCTGAGACCAGCTTTGCCACTTTGCATTTTTCCTAGTCACTACGAGAAGAATGCTTGCAGTTTTCAAATAATGCTACTGAAATTTGTTTGTCCTCTATGTGCCTTATAGGTGAAAGGTGATTTTTCAGTTATTTAATTGCAAGAACTTTATGAGAATTCTCTCACACAAAGTTGCTTTTGATACATTTCCTGTACAGAGGTAGGGCAAAATTCACTGCTAAGATGTGGCATGTATTTTGTGCATGAATACTCACATAGAACAAAGTTACGCATCTGATGGAGACTGTACTTGAACAGGATGGGTATACTTTTCTATTATTTGCTCTCTTTCAAATGCTTTGCCAGGTTAGGATTTTGCAACGTTTTCAAGCTGAAAGCTATTGCTACATAGAGTGAGGTGATTTAGTAATGGTAGCTTGGTTCAGCAGTCAGTGATTCATTTTGTTAGCACATGCTCTGCAGAAAATGCCTGGCTTCAGTCGAGCAGTTTAAAGGAGGTGTAGTGCAATTTATGGTTTTAGCCTTAATTATGTATTCATGCTACTTGTCTGGTTGCCCAGTGTGGAGCACTCTGTGGACGTGAGAAATTGAAAGTGTCTAATCCCTGATTACTTGAGCAACTGTATCTCTTGTGGGTGTTGGCACCCACCCTTCAGTCTTTAAATAGCGAGATGGGGAAGTCCAGAACAACAACAACAACAAAAAAATTATTTTTATAACACTTTGTTAGAGGAAAAAAAAAACAACAGGGTTTTCAACATCAAACACCATAGTAAAATAAGAGACCATAAGTTTTAAAAAAATAAATCAAAAACCAGAAACATCCTGAGCATTACAGAAAGTACGTAGTGCTTTCTGTCTTCCCATTGTGAAATGGACTCAGTGGAACGTAATGCTTATGAGAAGAGACAAGTAATGAAGGCAGCTAATGGACAGCGGGTGGCAATTTGTTCTGCTAGATTTAAAGCAATACAGCAAAAATAATGCAGCAGTGAGGCTTCAATATCCCGTGTCAGTTCAAGAAGCCAGAGTAACCAGTTAAAGCCAGCTGTTGATCAGTCCCTTCAAAGCAAAATTTGTGGTGGTTTTTGTGCATGCTGTCTGGATGTTTTTATTTCAGTGTAAGAAAGGGAGCTCAGATCAGTCCATGGTTATACTGCATAAATACTTTTTGAGAAAGAGACTCGTCATTAGTGAGTGTTTAATCCATTATAGGTGTCTGTTTGGAAACTATTTAGGCAACTTTTGGCTGCCTTGACCAGCCTATGCGTGCTTGAGGAAACATTGACCAAACATTTTTACAGGGCCATTTTGTGAACAGCAGGGAGGCTAGTGAGAGGGCGGTATGGGGAAACCATTTCGTGTGTGCATTGTGTAGGTGTTAAGTCTTGGGGCACAAGGCGAACAGGCAGCTATACACATCTCTGCAGGTTTTGTTCACACAGCAGGGGGTTTTGAGGGGAGGGAAGGCGCGCAGCCTGTGATGGCCTCCTCAGCAAGGGCCGAGATGGTGGCAGGGGAGGATGGAGGAGTAGTGGGAAGTGGGCTGTGTGAAGGAAAGGGCAGGGGAGGAGAAAGGCAGAGGGCGAGGAGGAGCACGGTGAGACAGGAAGGAGCGAACCAGTGGCATTTTGTAGCAGTGACCAAAAAGCTGGTGGTGGTGGCTGGAAATTGCCGCAGGCAGGTGTGGGTGCTCTGAGGGCAGCCAAAGGACAAGCCAGCCAAGCAGTGTGTGTCAGATGGCATCTCCTGAGAGATGGGGTTCCTCTGCACAGGTGCTGACTAGCAGATGATGTGCTTTGCTAACCAGCTCCTACAAAAATTATGAGTTTTTTGGGTTTCGTCTTTGTTTTTCCATCTTTAGCGAGCATTATGGTGGGCTGCTGGCAGGCAGATGAAGTGTGAAAGCTTCATCGGAGCTTTCCCTTGCTCCTATCTGTGGGAGAGGACAACACGCTGATGTAAACCAACCTTATTTTTGCCTACTTCAGTTGCAGAAACTGTTGTTTATAGGTGGAGGTTAATCCCATTTAAGAACTGGATTAGCAAAGACGTAGTCATTTAACCACAGAGGCCTAAATGCGGGCTGAGGCGGTGTTCAGTCAGTCCTGGCAGGGATTAGGGCTCTGCAGACATGCAGTATCGAGACAGTTTCATGGCAGGCCCTGCACCGCAGAGATGTAAATCTAACAAAGTTCACCGTGACAGTGGCTGTGTGCTTGGCCTGCTAAATGACTGTGTGTTTTGTGGAAACAAAGACAAGGAAAAGATATTTGTGTGTCCTGTAAACCCCAGTTCCTCAGAGAGGGGAAGGGAATTACAAAGATAAAGGGGAGGATAGCCAATGCTTTGCTGTCTTGGGTTAGTTTAATGCAGAGAGTGGTGTGCTGATAATTGCTGCAGGATTTCCCCAGGCACCAGAAAGGCAAGGAAAGTAGGCTGGGGTTGGTGGCTGAGCTCGTACTTGGGCTTTTATCTCCCCTCTCTGACCTTCCTTGAAGGTGTTTATCTCTTTATGGACACTTTGATAAGGCATGCTAGCAAATCCTGGAGTATGAGCTTTGTAGGAACTGAAATGTGGGAAGAAAGATTAGCATCGATCTGAGCTCTGAGAGGGTGAGACAGGGAATTCTCTGCACACAGAATAAAGACATCAGCTTTGGGCAGTAGGGTAACTACTGTACCTATTTCAAGCACAGTCCCCATTCATTTCAGTTAAAAATCTTGCTAAAGATAGGGTAGCTGAGGCAGATTCCAAAACAACTTTTATCAGGTTTTAAAAACAAAACAAAAACCGCAAATCCCACCAGAAGCAACTGACGAGGTCAAACAAATGTGGCTGTCAAGATAATGAGCTTTCTGCGATCAGCTTTGCTTAAAGTTGCAGCAAGAAGTGAGAACAATCCAAAATACATCCTGACTGTAAGATCTTCCCGTGTTTGTTTGTTCTTGGGTGGGTTTCGCTTATTTTTTTCTCCTTCCCCAAACACAAAATAGATGCTTTCTCTGACATAAAAGATAGCAGCAGCGCTACGGACAGCCATTTAGTAAAAACAGTTTGTGTTCTTTATAGTTGAAAAAGCAAAAGTTGAACTTAGAACTGCTTTTAAAGTCATGCATAAAATACGTTGTTAATGAATATGTAGTAATGTGCACAGGCATGATGCACATGTTCCATTGGGAACTTTTGAAGTCTGTTCATAAAGATGCATTCTACAATGTGGGGAATGTTGTATTTGAAGTCTAAATGCAGTCTAAATTTTGTATGAGTAAACTACTTAGACTATGGGCATACATAGTTTTGGTTTCAGAATTTTAAACTAGTTTAAGCTATTTCTTTGTCAGAAAAAAAATGCAAAACTTAAAAGGGACGTTGAAAATAGTGATTGAAAACCTTCTTTCATTTGAATGAGAAAGTTGGTAGTCGAGGGATTTGGATTGTGCTTGTTTCAGGGCTTTTGGTGGGCAGTGATCTGCTTGGCAGGCATTTTAATTCGAGCGTGTTTTTATATGACTTCTGATAGAGAGCTTCAAAAATAAGCTGCAGAGAAGGGAGAAAGCAAAACTCAGAGATGGAGAAGAAAAGTCAAGTCCCAGCTGAAGAGATTTAATGGGTCTTGAAACATCTCAAAATGTGTCAACAATATTTAGAAATAACTACATTAAAAAAAAACAAGAAAGCTAAACCCTTTTAACACTGTAAATCATGGAAAGCAGTGAAAACTAATATTTATGAGGGAGATTGTGAAAGCTTGTGTGACAGTTGGAAATTACATCACTGTTGATGTTTTAAATTCTTGTGTAAAGTAATGCAATACTGTGTTTATGAATGAACAAATGATTGTGCTGTGCTAAGCATACTGTATATGGATGAACTGGGTTGAGCTGTTACATCTCTTGTCTTCACTTATGTTACTTTGCACTATGCAGTCTTGTATGTTTCATGGTAAATACAGAAAATTGAATTCAGTATATCTATTTTTTTAATTCCAGATACAGACCCACGTGTATTAGAGAAACAAGAACTTCAGCAGCCAACCTATGTTGCTCTAAGTTATATTAACAGGTAAGCGTGGTTATTTTTCAAGTAGAATTGATCATGGTTTGCACAGTGTGTGTGTATATGCACATGCCAAAATGATACACTTCTGTGTTCATTATGATTAATTTGTTTTATGTTATAAGACACTGTGATAACACAAGTTTTACAAGGACAGCTGAATTAAAATTCAACTAAATTTTAAACCACTTTAATATAGGACATGAGCAGCCCTTCAGTTGCACTGTTCAAATACTTAGGGGATGAGGTTTTAATGTTTTATGCTGAAGCTAAATCTTGTGCAAAGCAAGATAATTTCTCATTGCTTATTTTTTTCACTTTCTTGTACTCCATGCAAATGAGTGGAAAAATACTTTTTTTTTACAATAAATATTTAAATTCAACTGATAATAGTACGATATATGAGTTTTTTTATAGGACTTTGAAAGTTTTTCAGCTACAGTGTATAAAAAAAAAAAATAAAAAATTGCTTACCAGACCTATATAACCTAAGACCTGAAAAATTTAAGAAACTTAAACAGCTTTTAAAACACTAATCTAAATAACAGAAAATAGACTTGACTTTTCATTTATTGACTGATAGCAGAACTGAAACCTCCAGAATGCAGGAATGGAAGGGCTGCTTGTGTCTTGGGCTGAACTATGGTAAAGAGCAACCTGAGAGTAGCTCCTTAGTTTTCTTCTCACTTAAGCCTATCACAGAATTCGACAGAGGTACCTCAGATTGCTTTTCCTCTGGGAGAATTGACCCATGCAGCATGCTGCATGGAAGGAAGAGATGGTAAGTTTTTGTGGAGTTGCAGTGCCCCTTTCTCAGCATGTCTTCCAAGTTATCTTTTACTCCTAAGCAAGCATTATACATGAAGGGCTATTCCTCATTTAAAACCCTTTTTTTTCCTGTTTTCTGTAAGTCAACATGCTGTTATTCTGGGTTTACTTTGCCTTCTTTTATGTATCATGTGTTTGTTTTGTTTTGTTTTTCAATCAGATGTACTGTGGTTAAAAATTGGAGTCAGTTGTCTCTTGGAAATGCATTTTTGGAAAATATTGTGTATGGGGTTATTGGCTTTTATCTATGGTATCTGAGCTTCCTTTTGTATCTTTGCTATCCTAGTGCATGAGATACAAACTCACAAGCCTGAAAGGTTAACCCGGAATTTAATTCAGGATAAGCTGAGTTTGTTTGAACTCTCATTGGTCATACATAAAGTAATTTTTTTCATTTTAATTCTACTTCATGTTAAAAGTGAGGGGAAAGAAAGCACACTTTTGTAAAACGAATCCATCATTTGGCTTTTGTTTAATATTTGCTATAGAAAAAAGGTGGCAGTGAGGGGAAAAAGAAAGACTGATGTATGAAAGGAAGAAATGATGTTCACTTGGTGAAGTGACTACATTTTCTCCACTGTATGATACTGTTATGATTATGAATAGCTGGTATTGACATGATTTCCTATTTGGCAAGTGACTGCTGTTCTTCCTGGAGACAGTCCTACCTTTTAATGCATACTTTGAAATTAACCGTGACCCTCTTTTACACTTACTTCTGTTGATCTCATTTAATGTATAAAACTTTTTTTGCAATATGTAGGCTTGGTATGTTGTCATGTATGTTGGTGTGTTTCCCTTTTGCCATTATATACTTGGGCGTTTTCCCTTGTTGCTTCTGTGGTTATTTTACTTAACGTGAGAGAGTGGAAAGTTTTATAAAAAAATAAAATAAAATAAAAATAAAAAATTAGGGAAAAGCTGTTGTAAGATCACAGGAAGTACCATGGGACTTGATTGTCTGATTCAGAATTGGAAACTGCTTTTAAAAGTAGTGTGAAAGTGATACCCTGTTCAAATTTCACAATTTTGCTACCCTATTTAACTGAGTGAGACTGTTTTGCTTACTACGTTTTGCCCACAAACTTTCTTCCCCTTTTAATTTTGGGAAATAATTGTGCAGAATTTGTGTTCTTATAGCAAAAACCCAACCTTAATTGACTCTTACTTAAACCAGCTGCTATTTAGCTGTCTTGTAACTGTCTTTTAATTTTTTCTAAAAGTGCTGATGTCTTTCATTGAACCACCTGCTCTGCGCAGCTCAAGCTCTTGAGGGAGCAGCGATATCCATTACACTCCGAGACATGCCTTTCTATTTCCCGCTACATATGCCAGAGCTGGGTTCTGCTTTGTTGTCCCAGGCTATGAACTCAGATTTTGTAGCCTAATACATGTCATAAACATGTTGCATACTGTTAGATATCAAACACCAGATACTGCTGCACTTTTTTTAAACCCGTGCTTTTATAGCTTCCAAGTGGAACTGAACTTAGCTCGGTTCCTGCTGTGAGTTCCAGGCCTTAAACCAATCTCCCTCTCCAGGTCTGTATATTCAATATGTTCTGTGTGGGCCATACGTTCTCATGGAGCCTGGGAAAACGGGGACTTGTGATTCTCAGGGCCTGTCAAAATTGTATAAGATGTATACTTAGTATATGTAGAGGTGGAAAAATGCAGGAGAATGATTAAGTGGGTGTGTGCTATGCTCTGCTCGTTGCCTTACGGCATGGTGGTCATTGTAAGCTAAAGCAAAACATAAATTGGGGTTGTCTGGTTGGATAGCTGGGAGGGTAAAGTATCAGTAGAGCAGACAGAGATGAAAAGGTAAAGGAGACAACCTGAAACATACTCCTGCATCCATTTCCCCTTTACTCCCAGGTTATTTTCTCAGGCACATTAATATGGCAATACTGTGCGTGCACTTACATTCTGAAACAACCTTCAGATTGCGGATGTCTGTAAGGCTCAGCCTCTTTCTCTGCTGGAGATTTACTGCCACCACAGCCTTCAGTAACTACACACAGATGCCGTTTCCATAGTGTGCGATCCTCATGTAGACTGATAACGTTCCTTTTCAAGCTGAGGGACAAAGCATAAATTATAGGTCATAATGGTTTACCGTCTCTCCATCAAATGCTTGTAATGGTCACTGTCTGAATTGCAGCAAGTCCTTTCCTCAAACAAAATTTAACATAGTCCTAATGCGGTCCCCAGTATTGATGATTTTCCTATTTACTTTTTTTCTTTCTTCAAAGTCAACATTGAAGTCACTACTACCAAAGCAGATGCAATAAATCTGCTTTCATCCTGTAAATACAGGAGTAGTTTGCCTGCAAGATGTTCAGAGGTGCAACTACCTGCGTGGGATCCTGGCTGTGATCTGTAGTAGTTGCATACAAGCACTTGGACCTACATCCTCCAGTACTACTTAGAGGTACTTCCTTTGTGTACAGTTCAAGACACCTTTATATTTCTCATTGCAGTGAAATAAAGTGATCAGAAGCAGTACTAATTATTGTAAATGCTATTACTTAGATACAATACTTATAGCATTAAGTTAATTACATTAATCCTAGGATCTTTTTTTTTTTAAGCATAGTTTTCTATTGACAACTGAGGTCATTCAAGGAAAGTTATAATAAAATATTGACCCTACTGGCAGTTACAGAGTAGTAGGGTGAATGTTCTCACTGTTGCCTGTGAGCAGGCTGTTGAATGTCTATAAAGTTTATTCTTATGCACAAATGGGAGGAGTGCAGACGAAGCCTGTGATCAAAACTGAATGTCGCTCTTGGGTCGGTAGACCCGAGTACATCTCTGAGCTGGTCCTGACATTTTTTGAATTTATCCAGAATTTACTTTTACCCAGAATTTATTTTTAACTAGCATGATTTTGCCTCACTGTTGGCATTTTAAATTCCTGTAGGCTCCAGGCTTTTCCCCTCCTTTCCCTTTTCTCTCAATAGTCATTGACTTCTGCAGAACATATTTCCCCACTCAGCTTCCTTTCATACTGCTAGGAGTAAAATCCATCATTTCTGTGAACATGTGCTTTTGTGAAAGGAATTAATTGCGTATAAAGTTCTAACCACTGCAAACCATCCCCATGTCATGTCTAGCACACTAATTTTGGTTCTACTGCTATTAATTACAGGATTTAATGTTCTCTTGAGAGTTATTTTAAGAAGTGGTAAGTCTTCAGGTAGCGGTATATTTAGTATACAGCATTTTGCTAATTCAATAACAAGAATGTTTTGGATTTGGAGACATGGCTCTCTGACTATATTCCTGTGGTTTCATAGCAGAGTATCCAAGCTGCACAATACTGGTCTTTTATTTCTTTGTCACTGACCTTTACTTTTTTGTTAAGGTCTTGTGTTCAGTGCTTGATAGAAATTTTAAAGTCTTTCTTATTCCTTTCTGTACAGGATGTAAACTCTTGCCATTGATCACTTCCATTCATCTCCATCCTCTGTCCCTGGGTACAGCCTGTGCTGTGCATTTATTGGGTTTCCTCTGCCAGTTAGTTCTGTGCATGCATTTAGTTATAACAGTAACCATGCTCTTCAGTAAGTAGAGCAATTTGTTAAAGCTACCTAGCAGCATCCTCAGCTTCAGCAGCACATTGAACTTCTTCCTGTAGTTTTGCTCTAACAGATTTTCCTGAGGTAAGCTGCCAGTAGCAGTAAAATAAGAAGCTAATGAAAGACTCTAACCTCTCAGAGGTCCTACCTGCTAACTGTACATGCCACCAAAAAGCTCAGTAGGATGCTTTCTGAGTGGCAGTGTGCTTTCTTCCTGGTTCCTCTTATCTAAGAGGATAAGTTTTTGTATACTGTGTGGAAAACCAAGATTCAGTTTCCTCCTCTTTGATGGCTAAGATTGTTTTAATCTTAAGACTATTGTCTTCAGATAGGATATCACTTCTTCTCTTGATGTTTCTTCTCTTGTTCTCTTGATTTCTATATACATTCTGTTGGAGCACAGCTTGGAAACTACTAAAATCGTGAGGCTGGTAGTATATTTTTTTCTCTTTGCTTACTCTCTTAATGTTTTGTTTCATGGGTTGTTTTTTTTTTTTTTTTCAGCAAATATATGCAAAATTGAACCATTCTGAAGTAGTGAGAATCTCCTTCTAAAATAAATACTCACTTCAGCATTCACCTGATAAGCAGGAGGTCAGAATTCAAATCGATTCTTTCAAATTCAGGCCAGAGATCTCAACTTTGAAGGTATATTATTGGTGGTACCTTGTAGATTCATTCAGGCATGCTACAAGGAAATATGAGAACCCTTAAAAACTGATTTTTAATCTCAGAATAGTTAATTTGACTTTTTGAATGTAAAAGCAAAATGAAAAAGAAAGGTAACTAAAAGAAAACAACCTGACCTCTTCTTCAGATTCTTCCAACCTCTCACATAAACCATCTTAATTCTCACACTGTGATTCAGAAGAAAAGGGGTAGGGTCCAGAAAGATTTTTCCATTTTATGAATCCTGCTGGAGGTCAGTTTTTCCACACAAGAAAATCAGAGCTTGTGAATCCGATAAACTCTTTCTCTACCACCTGTTTGGACTTGATACATTTTGTAGTGCTTATTACCACACTTCTTGCCCTTTGTCTTGAAATTTAACTTTTCTGTAACATGATGCTGTCCTATTTGAATTAAATATCACGGTGTTGTAAAAGTGTAGTGATTCCCTCAGACTATTGATTTGCATCTCCTTGGAGATGCGTGCCAATGCTTCCAGTAGCTGCTGGATTGAATGCATGTGACAGACTACAGAAACGAAGGGATCAAAGTAACATGTCATTTGCCAGATAATATTTTTCTGCCTGAGCTTATTTTTATGTTTGCAGTGACCAAGTAGATCATGTGTTTTTATTCATGTAGCCATATCTTTATGCTCTGCTATTTGACTTGTTCTGGAGATGGAACAAGACAAACTTCAGACGATAATTCAAACAAGCTGTGCAGAAATGAATTTTAGTTAGGGTAAGGGGAATGCCTTTTGGTTTGGAAGGATTTATGCAGTTGGCTTTGTTTTCTCTTTTCTCTTTTTATCAGTTTCAAGCTAAGAGAAACTGAAGATTTATTTAATGTACAGCTCTTTTATTTCATGTCAGCAGTAAAGATCAAAAAGCAGATTGGCATTTTAAGGAAAGCCCTAATGCCATGCCCTGAAATAAAAATTACAAGATGAATTAAAACGTGTAGGACACCAAAAGAATATGTTTTAGTGGTGGGGTTGTTTTTTGTTTTTAATTGAGAGGTGATTAGCTTTCTTCTGGCAGCGTTCATATGGAAAACGCAGAGACAGAAAAAAAATTCCATCTCACGATTTCTGATGCACACAGAAATCTCAAGTGAAAGAAGTGTTGCCAAGTCCTCATCGTTCCTTGGGAGTGTGTCTATGCACACCTCTGCGTGTGTGTAGTTTGGTTAGCAAATGCTAGAGCCATCAGTATAAATCGTCAAGGCTTTCAGGGTTCTTATCTTTATCAGGATTTTTGTCATCTTTGGTCAATGTGATATACCAAAAAAAAAAAAAAAAAAGTCTTTTCTTTCTGGCACTGGACTTTGTCTTGGCAGATCCTGTTTCAATTCCCAGTTTTCTACATACATTTTCCATTTACTCCTGCACAGGTCATTTCATTGTGGAGAAGAGGGGAAGTAATTCTTCAATTTCTTTCACTTCTTAAGAAAGAAAAAAAATATATTTTCTCTGGTTTTTTAAAATAAGCACGTTTAAACTTAAGCGGTAGTAGTGCTTTCAGAAGGACTGCGTGTTTGCCTTATGAAAAACACATATTCAGATATTTCATTGTCATTCATATGTGGGATAACAACTCTCTCAGTATCATTTGTGTATGCTAGCACAGTGAGGCCCTTATTCTCATTAGATTCTGGTAATAAAGTATGCTCATTATTTATATTATAGCTATTTAACGTGTTTGAAGAGCTATTTGAAAACCACACTAATGTGCCATGTTCATATCCTCTGCAGTAGTAACAAGCTGTGGAAACTTACGCTTTCGTTTCAGAGTGAAAAATGATCAAAGATTTTACATTGAATCATTGGTGCCTTAGTTTTCTTTCAGGTATAATCAGAGGTAAAATAGCTGAGAGCAGCAGCTGTTCTTCCCACCTTTCATGCACAGAAATGGCTGCAGCAGACAGCTAGTTATCTCCTATCTGTTAGTTGTTGTGTTTTGTATTTTGTTTTAAATCGCCATCAACAGCAAAACATTGCACACAGGAAATTACAGACTTTCTAGGAAAGTTCCTCCCTGGCCAGTGTTTTTGCTCAATGCTTGTCACAACCATTTTAGCTAAATGTAATGACTTACAGATTGGGAAATTTTAGCGTCCCTGTTAAATCCCGAGGCGGTCCAGACCAGCCAGTTGTAGTAGACGTTGACTGTGGTCTGATATTTGAAATTTTAATTTATTTAATAATCTGAAGTTTACTTACATGGATGATAACTTAGTGTGTAGGGAGGGAGGGGGCCTGCCAGGTGAGTTGTAGCACAGTGTCTATGTACCTTCTTGCAGACATGCAGAATTACGGCTGCAGTTTGGAGGTTTTACACGGAGCCTGCCCAGGACATCCTTTAGAGCAGCCAGTTGTAGGGATTAAGTGCCCATGAGAGACCATACTCAGTCCTGGAGAACTTGGCTCGTGAAGAAAGAATATTGATGTCATCTTCCGCTCCATAAAATCTACTCCAAAGTGTTAGCTTCAGCCTTAATTTTCGTTAAATATTTTTGCGGTTGAGTTGACCTCTCAATTTGATTGTGAGCCAGAAAGAAAGTTTGTGTATCCCTGCAAGGATGCATTCATTATCCCACCACTTCCTCTGCAATACTCCAGTGTCCAAAGAAATGAAGGCCAGGTGGAGAGCTTGATGGAGCTGGCTTCTTCCCTTATTCCCTAATAACAGGAGAGGAGTGCGTTCGGCAGCCAGCAAGGGACTTTGCAGGCCTCCTCTGAGAACCATCTCCCAGAAGCATTTCTCCGATCTGTGAGAAGAGCAACACGGTTTGTAACAGTCACCACACACCTTTAATACCAAACTGCAAGCAACCTGTGCTGTGGGCTGGAATCTAAACTCTGGCTCATGTCACGGAAATGCCAGACAAAATCCAAAGGTTGAAACTGAAGTCAGCTGAAAGCACCTGATATCCATCCATGAAATGTGAGAGTAAACTAGCAATGAAGTATGCAGCATCTCGTTACCCCATGAGATACACAACATCAGCAACATGTGGCAAGGAATCAGTGATGCTTGACCACTTGGATTGTGAGCACGTGTTTTATAGTGAAAGAACTTTTAATAGGGTCCGAACAACAGAATAAGAAAGGTTCCTGTGTAACTGAATTTTGTTTGGCTTTTGAGTTTCCTTTGGAGCTGCTCTCATAAACAGGCAAAGTGTTGTTAATGCTAAGAGGAGGAAGCCTTGGCATGTCATCTGTGGAAAATCCTTTTTGATCTAGTTGTTTTTGCTAAGATAGCATGGCATCACTTAATCAGAAAATACTTTTTCAGCAGAGTAGAAAAATATACAAAACCATAGGACTTCATTTCTTTTTCATAAATGCAAAAACTGGGGATGCATTGTTCAGATCTTGACCTTGAATTTTTCTGAAGTTTCTGGTCCCCACCTCAGAAAGGGAGGACACTGTACAAGGTGGTAGAAGTGAAGGATTTGCACAACAAAGTAGAAAAGCACCGCAGAATGGAAATCTTTATGGAGTGATGTGTGAGTACCACAACCGGCACTTAACTGGAGGTAAACATGCACACTCGGGTGCACATATATGAGCTTCTTGTGATACACAACTGTTGGAATTATTTGTGAATACGGGTGGGCACTTACATACTTTTGACTTAAGAAAATCTAGCTCTAAAACATAATTCATTGTGTTTTAACAATAGTTATTTTGTACATTGGCATTACGTGTTGTCTAAGTGACCTATGTTGAATTAAGGTGGCCTGAAGTAGTTTAACAAATCATTTGCTTGGTTCACTGAGCAAACGCTATTGAAAGGAGGCTTTATTCAATTAATTTGGTTTGACTGTAGACCAATTAATCAGGCTGACTTAATACTTTCCAAATCTTGGTTTCCCTGGAGCAATTCATTTGAGGACACCAGATTTCTTGTTCTAATTTTCTGGTGAATTGAGAAAGGTTTTCCTTCTTTATTATTGCTGGGGCTTTGTTTGCTTTTCTAAAATCAGGCACATTGTTTTCCGAAAAGTGGTGTATGATGAGGATAGAGGCAGAGACAGAAATTATTACAACTGAAATTCCATTTACAGATGTAGATAGTCTTTTTGGTATGTTTTAGTTGTTCTTCTAGCTTCTTCTCCACACAGTCCCTTCCTGGACTTTCTTAATGTGTCAGATGTGTTAATCTCTATTTCTAATGAAACTGTTCTAACGAGGCCTGCAGCCTGTTTTGCTTTTAATGGTGAACCTCAAGAACTTCTAACACTTTGGCTTCTGCTTCTGCTGGCTTCTGTTCTTCCTCCTGCCCCCAGCCTCTTCAAGTTTCCCTGATGAAAGGGAGTTCTGGATGGAGGTGCAGAAGAGGAAAGTTGTTCCACAATAATTGCGTATAAGTCACATTTCTTCTTTGCCAGTGTCAATGTTGGGGATTAACCATGCGTCTTAAATCATTAACATGCATTAAAAAAAAAAACCTTGGGCTGGGATTTTTTTGGTTTTATGCCTTGTATTTTTGACATGGGGAGCATTCCTCTTGACATCTAGTTACCCCTGTGGTGGTGCATTCTTTGACAATTTGTGATTAAGTTCCCCTGCTACACACAATACAAAGTAATTTCAACAAAAACAGAGTTGAGTTAACAAGCGTTTTCCTTCCCTGCACTGATTTCCAACACAAAGCACTCCTTAAAAAAAAAAAAAAAAAAGGATTAAAAACCAACCAACCAAAAAACCTCCCTCTCTTCAAAATGTTGATTCTATGCATTTATCTGTGACCTCCTTTTGTATTATTTCTTATCTCACTTGCTCACATCCCATTTCTAGAAGGTCAATATTTACCAGAAGTTGTTAAGCAGTTTACACCAGGTCAGCTGGGCAGTGCTGTTTGCAAGAGGTGATGGAAGAGGTTCCTGTCCTATGTATACATGATTAGCAGGGTTGATTCCAACTTTATAACAGCTGGCTTTATAACCACAGAGCTTGAATACAAGAGCCTGTTTTGAATATCTTCAGCTATGTTGATATCCTAGAAATTCCCTGAATTTGCACTCTGTGCTACGTAGCAGTCATTCAATAAAACGAAAACAAACCAAGAGTTAACCATTTTCAGTAATGAGAAGTTATCTTTTGCTAAATGTAATTCTGATCATCAGTGGAAAACACTGTGAAAACTTTGTGGGGGACTTCAAGTGCATGAAGGAGAGTAGTTAGGATTCCTCTTCCCATTTGTTTTGTTTTCCAAAACCTATTCCTTTAATTTTTATAAGTTTTATTCTTATACCTCTTTCATAGTTTTTAGTCATTATATACTCACATATTGCCCTTTTTGTTGTTGTTGTTCTGTGTAATGTAGAAAGGATTTGTAGAAATCTGCGGCGTTGTATGAAATTAATATCTTAGAAAGAAACATACAATCAAAAGGTAACAATTCATTTTTTTAAATTCTACATTTAGTGCAACCTCATTTATTTTTACTGGTACCTAAGGTCCTGTGCACGTAACTGATCATTTGCATGGTACGTTTTAAGGACCTGTGAGATGTCGCTGTGTGTTTGGAACTCCTTTTGATTTTGTCCATCTGGTTTAGTAAGACCAGCGTAACTCAGCACAGCTAAACCTGGAATTGCAGGCAGTATAGCTGCCCCGCTGGAAAGCAGCGTGTACGTTCCTTTCAGTCAATGATTTCCCTTCAGATTTAGGGGCCAGTCCAGTAAGGGCCACGGGCTGGCGTGCTGCACTAACTTCAGGTGTGTCAGCCTCCAAATCTGCTGTGGAAGCTTCCTGTTGCAGTCTCTCTAGTGCCTTCTTTTACAAATGACATCTGCAGAAATGAGGACTTCCCCTAGTGATCTCAGCGGAGTGCTGCTTGTGGGAGGTCGGAGTGGGCTGTCTTGTGGCTTACGTAGTTCCTATATGACTTGAACCTCTAGTTTTATTGGGCTTATTTTTTCTTTAATAATATTCTTTAATAATATTTTCATGCACGGATTAAACCATTCCCCAAACTGATTATAGCACAGGTTTAGTTTTGATCTCTGACTACAAAATTTACAGTACTTTGCCTGTGTGATGTGCAATGTAAAAAGAAAAAAAAAAAACCTACATCCTTTCCCAAAAGTATAGTAAGTCTAGCAACTACTTACTTCAATCATTGTTAAAGTATACTTGAAGAGAAGTAAGGAAACATGGCCAGTAGTAACAGCTTTATAGGAAAAGATCTGATATGTTCAATGAGCTAGGCAGTTAAGTGCATTTTGGCATTGTATTCATGCGATCCATAAAAGACGTCGTTTCCTCAGCATTATTTTTCCTTCCCTGTTGTTACCTCAGTGATGATGTATGGAGGCAGACAATATAGCTTCAGTAAACCGGGCTTGGTTGTTTCACATCCAGAATGTCTGAAAAGCATGCTAGCTTTTTTTGTGCTCATGTTGTGATGAAAAGGCTCCCAGTTGCTTTGTAAATGATGATGATGGGGGGGGGGGGGGGGGGGGTGGTATATGGCGCAGAGGTACTTCTTGAAAGTAGTTTCTTGGCAAAAATTGCAATAAAGTAGAAGTCCATTAACTGTGAACAATTTCTGATTTGTAACAGCAGTAATTGTATGCATGCTGCTTGTCAGTGCATGTTCTCACATATGGTATAAAACTAAAACATTGCTATCTGAAGAGTTCTTCATTTTTGCTGATGTCCTCATTCTGTTTGAGACATCATTTATTGGGGCAGCATGTAGGGCACAGTGAAACTTTCACGATGCAACCTGAAACTGGATGAAACAAACCTGAAGGTTGGATCCAGTTCACAAGAACGTTTGCTGAGGTTTGTAAGTCTGGGTTGAATTTGCAGCCAATCTGTGCTCACTTACTGTGTGTCGAAAGAACCACGAGAGCTGGATTGGTTTCATATGGCTCCAGCCTTCAGTCATTCCACACGACTGGTGTCTTCAGGAAGAGCTGGACATCCCTTCTTCCAACTCTGGGAAGTGAACTCAGGTAGGAAGGAGGCAGAAAGCAAGAGGCTTTGGCACTGCCAGAAGCATGCAGAGGAAGGGCATGTGTAGGCACCACCTCCCACTGTGTTTGAGAAGCTCCCACTTGGTCGTTGCTGGGCTGTAGGACAACGTGGCAGGAGAGGACCATGCAGGCACAGTGGGGTTTTGGTGACAAGGAAAAGCTGAGGAGTGGAAATGGAGATGGCGTAGCTGCCCCTCCCAGATACAAACGTGGGAGTTTTGTGGGAGGTCTCTTGGAGACAGGGGGAAATGGGAAATTGTAACGGAGGGAGATGAGTCTTTGGGGGGAATAAAGGATGGAATGAGATGAGGTACACGATGGCGGAAATATTTAAAGGAGAATTCAAGAGAGGGGACACAAAGTGCCTCCAGGAGGAGTACCTCAGTGTGGTGGGTGGGGGCCAGCATCTCGTTTGGGCAGTTAGAGGAGGGAGGGGCTCAGTTTCTCATTGAAGGGTATTTCTGGATAAATGTAAAAGGAAACTTTATAGTTTGGATTATCTCTAGTATATCTAACCTTCTGGCTGCTGGGCATCTCTTAAAAAAAGACAAACAAACAAAAACCCCACTCTTTATTTCTTTGTCCTCAGCAGATACTTGCTGGTGGTGGTGCCTGCAGCTCTCTGTGGTGAACTCAGTGTCGCAGGAACGAGTTGGGTGGATGCTTGTTTGAACATCCAGGGCTTGGTATCTTGGTGCTGAGGTTATGCCACTAACAAATTGTTCCCTTTCTATTTCTCTGTCAGCTGTGCTGAAATCAGCTTAGGTAGCACTTGAAGCTGCTGGAGTTTGTTTTATTTCTACGTACTGGAAATGAACTGTAAGTGGCAAAAGAAAATTCAGTAAGCGATCTCCCAAGAGATATGTAAGAAGCCTGGTTTTTGGGAACCCACCATACTTCATGCTAATCAGAGTTGTGGAACATTTAGACCCTTTTTGGCCAAGTGTACCAGTAGGATAGAGGTCTTAAAGTTAGATAAATTAATCTCATCTTCATCTAATAAATTCTTGGCTGAGCGAGCGAGAACGTCCCCTACGAATGCTCTGTGTACTGAGGAAAGGACTCAGCTGTTGTCTGGCAGCGTGGCCCTGGACCAGCCTTGGCACGTACATGTAAGTGCTTTAAGAAAGCAGCCTTCTGGTATTTTTGTTGGTCGTAGGCAATTTGTTTTCCGTTCGTATCATCTAATGCAAAACTCTCTGTAGCCTTCTGTTTGGTAAGATAGAAGCAAGTCTGGGGAGAACTTGTAAGAAGCAGCATCACCCAGATTAATGAAGAAACCTGCCAAATTAACTCCTCAAGTTATATCTCTGCCATCTGTAGATTCTGAAGGTTCTGTGTGCTGCAGGCAAGCGTACACAGTCTGTGGAGCTGGAATTGGGATTGGGAATCCCCTGGTAACTGTGATAGGGAGCAGCATCTAAAAGGATCAGTGGGCAGTGTACTTATTTCATTTGTAGCCAAAAATGTATGCTGTCTTCCAGCAAATGGTCCACAGGAGCTGAAGTACAGCGTGGTTTCAGGTGAAGGATACAGATGACTCCGCTAGACAAATCACATTAACATCTACTTTGGGGTGTCAAGCCTAAAAACTATATACATAAAGATAGATGGGATTCGGAGAAGACTTTTAGATAAGAGCAGCAGAAAGTAGCATCTTGATGATCACGTCTGTGATGCAGCTTTGAGGAGAACAAAACCAGAGTTCCTGAGGGTTTTTTTCAGCCAAAGTGGCTCTGAGTTGTAAGGACTAGCCACCGTTACCCTGGTTGTTTTGGCAGCCTGAATGCCTACATGTATTTGTATTCTTTTTTTCTCCTGATTTCTTGTGAAAACGTAACTAATGCAATTTGTTGTTGTTGTTCCTGAATAACTTGAGAGCATTTCTAGCTCTCAGCGTACTGAAATTGTCTGTAGGGACAGACCTGATGGCTTGGAATTGACCTGCTGAGATGCTGGGTGATTGGAGCAGTGTCCTGTAGGTTAAGAGGAGGTGGTGGGATAATAAGGGCTCCCTGCTGTGAGGAAGCATGTAGGATCTCACCAGGTAGGGGAAGAGAGTGGGGACTGCCCAGAGGCTGTGTTTGCTCGTTACCCTTGTTCATGCATCGTAACTTTGAGACTGAGCACGTGTATTTTTAGAGCCCTGCTAGGGAGGTGTTTTGCATAAAATCTCTCCTGATGTCCCCCTTTTGTAGAAGAAACTCTTCCAATCGCTGTACTAAAGGGAATCATGCTGGCAGCAGCCAGCTGAAGATGAATGTACGCTCACAGGTCTTCTGTTTATCATGTTGGGGGGATGAAATGGGAAATGTTTAATATGTAAATTAGAGGACTGGTATAATAAATATTCACAGCAGCACATAAAACACCTAAATGTATTTTTCCTCAAACGCTTCCTCAGTTAACCTCACACGAGTTACAAACTGCTCTTTCCTTGCATCATTTGATTTTGGGGAAAGCCATTAGCAAAGGTACAAGGCCGTAAGCCAAGACGCTCAGGTTCTCTCCCCGTTCCATCAATTACCTGTGTCATGAGCAGAGGCAAGTCATTTTTCTGCCCTTGGGTCACGTCCTAATCTGGTGCTTCGGCTGCCTGTTGACAGATCTCTCCATGTCTATTAGAAGAAGTACTTTATTATCAGACAGGTGGTGTTGTCAATTGCATTTCTCTAGTTGGTGTCTGTTTCTGCAGCATATTGAGGATTGCAGTTAATAAGCTAATCAAATACAAGTGTGTTAATTTAATTTCAATGAAGCAGATGTTGCTTTAAATTCCCTAATACATGACACGGAGATGAGTTTTTCAAGAGTGGACAAGATGGGCAATGTAAAGTGAATTCAATGTAGGAATCTCCACAAACTTAAGTGGAGACTCTGCCGTCATTTGGTCAGCTTTTCTTCCCTCATATGTTCATTTTCCTACACATTTCTTCCTCATTGGTAGTGTGGTTTAAAAATGAAAGAAAATAGTGAAGGTGTCCTGTCAAGGTTTGCAGTCTATTAACAGCCTGCACAGACGCACGCAGTACCAACAGCTGTGTGGGAATGCCTATGCTGGGGGGCTTCTTGCAAATTCAAAATTTGAAATTTTTTATTATTTTTATTTTGTTTTTTAGCACTTTTAGAAAACTGTAGGCTGCTTTGGTGAACACAGGTAATGAAATGCCTCGGTGATGCCTTTACTTGAATGTACTACTTGAGTACGTACTGATCTGTCCATTAGTGCTGAGAGATCCAGCTTGCGATTTAAAATACTGTCATTTGAGTGGAGTTGCCTGTACGTGGCATTCGTGTAATGGCTTAGATTTGCTGGCTCCCTGAACCTGCCATTTGTCAGAAAACGGGCATTTATGAACTTGAATGTATGGTACGTTTAAAATACCACTAAATTTAGGCTATGCACACTTTAAAAATTAGATTCCAAGAAAACAAAATCAATTTGTAGTCTATTATCATCATTTCTTTTTTGCTTTGTTTTTAAATAGTGTTTAGTAAACGCCTCAAAATATCATTATGCATACTTAATGTATTATCCTCAGTTCTGTGGAATTAGTGGGTTTCAGATCCTATTGATGGTGAGTGTTTTAGTCCAGATGGCCTCAGCTTTGTGTAATTTACCTTTTAATGTATGGCTTGCCAGCTGGGACAGCTCAGCTCTGGGTGCAATTTGCATAGACACCAGATATTTGTTACATGCCTGGAAAGGAAAGTGTGAGCAAGTTCGGGCTTATGCTAATACTTTGCTATCGCCACATGCTACCACTAAAGCAGCAGAAAAAAGAATTACACTTTTCATTTGTTCTCAGCAGTTAAATTATGAGTCTCTGCCTTGCAAAGATTAGATATGTTTCAGTGAGCTCTTTAGCACTGATGGAGCAGGCACTGCTTTAATCGTGAAGTTGTTTCACCTTGTTAAAATACTGCAGTTCTCGTCGAACAAATTAAGTTATAAAATGCCGAATACGTGCACCAGCCATCTCCAGACTTCAAATAAATTTTCAGACAAAACAAACTGAAGTATTATGGAAATTCACTTCTTAGTGCTTTTTTTTTTTTTTTTTTTAATTCTAGTTCTATTTTTGTTATGGCAGTTTTAAAAGATTAGAAATTACTGGTTCTAAGCTAGTGCCACGCTATTCTTGTAAATGCCCCAATAACAACAATAATTAATATCCCCACATTTGCATTTTAAACCACTCCATTTCCCTAGTCATCTATTACTTGGATTTAAAAATTCATTTCTAGTCAAAACTTGGCACAACGTTGCTGAATTCCATACTTTTTACCAGATGTAGAAATAAAAGCGAAAGAATTCGGCTTTTTTTTTTCTTCCCCTATTAGAGGGTCCAATAAAGTATGATTTAAAACATGTCCTTGTTTTGATAAATTGCTTTCGGTTTTGCAGCTTCAGAATAGCTCTGATTTTAAAATAATAATAATAATAATAAAAGTAAGGGGGCTGCAGGGATGGTGTTGAGGGAAAGGTGAGGTACTGCTGATGAGCATAATGACATGCAAGTTTCTGCCTTACAGAACACCAAATACCCCCAGCTCCTTGGGGACGTCAGGGGAGCGGCGTACCCTAAGAGCACAGCCACCTTTTCCATTTGGCCACCTTTTCGGTTTGCCATGAGAGTGGGGACAGTCTTGGTCACAAGCTTCCTAGGGCGCTGATAGCAGCGGTCTTGAAATGGTTCTTTGAGGGAATTAACCACTCGCAACTCTTCTGGAGGTGTCTACTTTGGGATAACGTGTCGTCATCTGTGATGTTTTTCATCTACACGCATCTTTTACAAAGATCTTGGTTTACCCAAACCACAACTTGCTACAAAAGCCTGCAGTTTTCTATTGGACTTTTGGGAAGGAAACTTTTTGGGTCATGGCTGAAATTGCTGGATATTGAAAGTGACACCTATTGAGTGACTGATTTTAAATTACACTTGGTGAGATGCAAGGTTTTATTCCACTTCTGCTGTTTTAATTTTAGAAGATCTAGTTTTCATTGGCGGGAAACTTGAGAAATTTTGTCAGTCTGCGTGAAATGGCAGCAATGTTTCCTGCTTTGGGTTAGTGGCCACGCAGAGGCCACCAGGATGCCATGCAGGGCCTTCCTCCCTGACACTGCAAATGTGCAGTTGGTTGATCGGCCGTAACATATGGAGCTGAGAGGCTGTTCCCTGCTGGATTGGTGAAGGTCTGTTGACATATTATTGGGTCTGTATTAATGAATCAGCTTTATGTAGTCAGAAAACCTTTCTTTCAAGGCTGACTTCAGCTGATGCAGATAACCCATCTGCGTCTGCCATTGCTGGGTTTGTACCAGTTGCGGCAGATTTTTGTCCAAGAGTGCTAGGCTGCCCAAGGCAAAGGTGTGAAAGTTGCACAAAACTCAAGTGTACAGGTTTCCCTTCAATTAATGTGCCTTGCTTCCACCTGAGGAGATGAGGACAAACAGTGGTGTGGGATAACCAGACCAGGTTTGAAGCCTACTTGATGTCAATCGCCGTGTTTATTACCAGCACGGATTTTTGGAGCATTTTGGCTTTGTTCCAAATTGTGTTGAGATTTCAGGTCTGTCTTCCAAAGTGCCATTTTTGAAAGCCATAAACACGTGGATGTGCACTCTTGCATCTCTGGAAGGAGAGAAGGAAACAGGGTCAGCCTGCACCACTGGAAGGACACTTCACGCCTCCCATGATGTGCAAGGTGCTCTGCTAAAGTTGCTGCTGCTGGCTTTGACAGGGTGCAAGATGCTCAACCTCGGTGACTGGTCCTTCTTCATGCTGTGTGTGAAAGAGAACACTAGGCTGCTAGGGCTGTGTTACATCGCCACAGTCTTGGCCAGCATAAAATAGTCGTTAACTTAAGTGGATAAGGATTTAGGCTGTCACTGAGCCTGAAGAAGAAGGAATTATGAAAAGTAAAAAGAAAAAAAAAGGAAGAAGAAGAAAAAAAGAAAAACCCACCCTTGCCCTAAACATGTAAATATTGGCATAGAGGAATAGACGTTTAAAATTTATCGCAGAAGCGAGAGCGCTTTGCGAGGCGGTGCCCATCAGAATGACAAAGGAACAGGCATGTTTTGTAACTTGAAACTCAGGATTCTTTCCCATTTCTGTCTCCAGTGGTTAGAATTCTTCACTCTTGCTAGATTACAAGTCCACAGGGACTTTTAAAACTACTTATTCAGACTTTACTGTTTTGGATGTACAAGAGTTAGTTGCATTAAGCTGTAGCTTGGAAAAAAAAAAAAACTGAAACCGTTTTTATAGCATTTTTAAAATAACTTTATTAAGGGATAGCATAAAAGATCACAGTTTCTCTGTTTTTACAAGCCTGCTTTGAAAAGGTAATAAAGCTACTACACAGGACATGTATTAGGCTGGTGATTAATGTGTCTGTGTGTTACAGCTCTGAATACTCTGAAACCTACTTTATATTGGAATGAGTGAAAATGTCACATGGTGAAACAGCAGAGGAGGAATACAGGGCTAGGAAAATAACTCACTAAGTAACGTTTTACACATAGCAGCTTGGGCTGAACTTTGCTTTGCCTTCCATGTGGGGATCTCAAAGTACTTCACATCAAAGAGGAGCTGTGTTTTGATAGAGGAGTTGGTAGAGCCCGGGTAATAGGAATACCCAGACCGTAGCAGGAAGCTGGGGCTCTTGACTGGACCAAAGAATACGGTGGAAGTTTTCGAGTAGTTTTTTTAGGATGATACTCCAATCACAGATCTCTGTATTTCAGGCCCTTGAATTTCGAATTTGTTTGGTTTTAAGATAAAGTCCAGCGCTGAATAGCTACGTAAATGTTAGGGTTGGGTGAGAAAGATGCTCAGATGACCTTTTCCCTCTAGGAAAGGAGAGACATCTCCCCCTTCAGACACCAAATAATTTAGGTTGAAAAGTGTCCCTTGAGATGGTCCAGCCCTGTGCTCAAACCAGGATTAAAGTTGATATTTTCTGTGCTACAACTTGCATCCGGTGGTGTTTGCTGCTCCTGCCGTGCACAAACCTCTGAGAAGAGCCTGGTTCAACCTTGCAGCCAGCCAGCTTTCCCAGCTTCTTCACATCTTCCATGTCCCAGGCCTCGACCATCTTAGTGCTTCCCTGCTGAAGCGTTTCTTCTTTTATTCATGTTGCAGAAGAGGACACAGCCTTCCAGATCTGTCCTCCTGAGTGCCACAAATAAAGGAGTAAGGGCTCCTCTCGACCTGCTGCCTGCAATCTTCCTTAATGCTACCAGGGCGTTGCTAGCCCGAATCACTGCCGTGCTGCCCTGCTGGCTCATCCCCTCCCTGACCACCAGAATCCCCGGGAGCTTTTTCAAAGTGCAGCTGCTCGCCCCGCCAGCCCACAGCGTGTACCTCAGCATAGGCTTATTCTGTCCCAGGTACAAGGCTCTGCAGTCGTCTTTGCCAAGAAACCCGCTGGGATCAGTGGGAGGGCAGTCTCTCTTTTTAAGAAAGCCTCCAATGAAAGGCGAAGTGAGGCTTGCGTTACAGTGCTCGGTACAGATTTGTTGAAAGTGCGCAAGTGCTGGCAGTGCTGCGGAGCAACTCCACCAGCTGTGGCTTTTTCCAGACCTCAGGGGAAATCCTGCAGACAGCAGAACATTGCAAAAGGAAAGCTGTGACTTTATAAGGGATCAGCGGGAGAAATTCGATAGCCTCCTGTCACTCTTGAGATGATGCCCTGTTATTTAGCAGCTCTAAAGGCTGCGTTTGAGCACAGGAGATTGCTGCTGATTGCTGCTGCGGGGCTGCGATCAGTTCACTATTTTGTTTAAAAGGGGAAGGGTGTCTTTTGCAGTGTTAAAATGCTGCTCTTCCATCATCAGGTCTTTGTATTTTCTGAGATCTTGCTGACAGCAATGATCTTCAAAATGCTGTACGCAACTATATATAAACATCTAGAGAAAAGTTAAAAGTGAAGAAATAAAAAAGATGGAAGCTCAGGCAGGGGTAGATGACAAGATGTCTGTTGTATGTGGCTTGCTGGTAAGTACCAGAAACTGGGCACTCGGGCATCAGGTTTTCGGTTGCCAACCAACCTGAAATTCTTTGAGGGTTTTTCTTAGGTTGGTGCCTCTCTGAGGGCTGTGTTGTAAGAACAGCTCGGGTAACCTGGTGAGCTTACATCTTCCATGAAATTTATTTCCATTACAGATAAAACCACTAAGGATTCTAATGCGTACATCACTAATGGTTTAAAAAATCATGAAGGATTAAGGGCCATGTGTTCTCCCAGGCAGTGAACTTCACAGATACGTTATTTTGCTGTAAAATCTTGTGTGTGTCTGTGTGTAGCCCCTCCATCCATCCGCAGAAGCATGAGTGAACCGCCGGCTGCAGGCAAGGGTGTGTGGTCTACAGCAGCATGGGAGGAGTCAGGTCAAAGGCAAACTTTTATACATGCACTGTGCTACCGAGGGGAAAGGAAGCAGTAAACCAGCAAAGGACTGCCTTCCTTCAGCTTTGGCTCTTTTAGTTTCCCCTTCTGCAGCCGAGGAATCCCCCTCCCTTCCCCGTGTCTGGTGGAAGACCACAGATGCAGTATTAGAGAGCCAGCGGAGCTGGGCTAATAGGTTTGAAGTCTAGATGGAGAAACCTTCCTGCAGAGCCTGCGCTGTAGATTTCACTGCCTGAGCTGCGTTACGTGGAATACAAACCATGTTGGGTGTGTGCATTATAATGTATATAAAAATAAGTGGAGCAGTGAGACGAACAGCATGGTATCTTCTGGAGAGATCAGCGCTTCTAGACGCCAAACATGGTTGCAGTAATCTCATATTTAAGGAATACAAATTGGAACCTGATTTGAACGTAGCCTGACAGTAAAAGTATCTTAATTAATACAGCTACAGCTTGTTGCACAAAGTCTGCTGTTTGCTACGTGTCGATGTGAATCAAGAGCATTCTCATTATTTCTTTTGAATGCGTGTAAGCAAAAGAGAAAAGGGAACGGTGTAGTATGCTTAGTCTGATCGTGGGTGTGAAACTTCCAGATTGATGTGTTTTCAACAGGAGTGTGAAAGATGCCTGGTTACACGACTTTCGTATTTCTTCTTTGAATGGTTTGGTGCTGTCTAATATTTTTGGGTCAGCTCTACTGGAGGATATAGAAACTCTACTGTATCGTCACAGCAACTAGTTCAGCTTCCAAAGAACAAAGAGAAATCGTGGTTTTATGTCAGGGCAAAATGGTGTGAAATCTTCCCCTTGGTATTCAGCTTCATCTCTTTGAAGGACGATGGTTACGCCTGCACACCTCTGAAGCACTTAGCAGCTCAGCAGAGGGGGCTTTTAGACAATGGTTAAAGAGCAATCAAGAACATTTTCTTTGCAGAGAAACAAAGAATGCTTATAAAGGGTGATCACTAAAGTTAAGTGCAGCCTGAAAGAAAACCAGGCCATGTAGAACTTGTGAAACATTTGATTTCAATATTTGCTGTACTAATTTGACAAACTATTGGCACAAAGATCGGGTCATTGCACTGAGCTCACTGATGAGGGAAGAAATAACGCAGCACTGAAATATCTTCTTTCAAAGCTTTATATATATATATATATTTTTTTTTTTTTTTCAAAGTTTGGGGATTCATTTCATTTCATTTACAGCTGGGATTGCAATCTCCTTGCTTCATTTCAGAGAACCATCGTGGCTGAACCAAATATTCCTCTCTGCTGCGGGGCTGTTTCAGAGGCTATGTTATTGGAAGAATGTTATGCAACTTGATATAGACATTTGAATCCGTTCCATCTTCTTGATTTATAAACTGACACAATCTTCACAAGTTTTTCATTTGTAGTGAGATAGGCTGGTTTCTCAGCATTTGGAATCATTTAACTGAGCGAGGAACTTAGCCTGCAAACTTGTGTGCAAGACTGGGCGCTGTTTTAGTTTTGCTTCGCGAGTATGAATCTTGGTTGTCGGTCTGGAATGGTCTTTAATCCTGCAGGGTGCTGTTACTGTGCCTTGCGTGCTTAAAACTGAAGAAGAAAAGAACGATCCAAGCAGAGAATAGATCTGCATTAATCAGAACTACCGTGGGCACAGTGACCGTCACAAAATGTCACAAAAGGCTTTTGTGTGTGTGTGTCAGGGTTTTTTCTTAAGCCCAAATCTTAGCTAAAGTATTCAGTGCCCACTTCTTGGCTTTATTTTTCTCCTCATGTGCTTCACAGGTTTCCTATCTTCCTATAAGCTTCGTTTTTCTTTGCTTCTGTTTATGGTAAGAAATGACATTGTGGTTTTACCTTTCTCATTCACTTTGGGATCAGTCTGAAGAATTCATCAGTCTTGCCCTTTCTTCAAGAAGACATGAATTTTACCCACTTAAGAGTAGCAAATGCGTTTGGGGAATTGGCTGAACAAGATGTTTGTTGAACAGAAACATTTTTTCCCCTTCTTTTTGCCTTCTTCCTGCTGCACACAGCTCTTTTGCAGGAGCTGATGACATGGGAGTGCCGGTTGTCGGAGTTATTCAAGAATATCTCCCCCAAATACAACACATCATCACAGTTCAGTTCTCGCCCTGTTTAAACAACCATATCCTTGGTAACAGCACCGTAGGAGATGTAGCTCGGCATGCACTCTCCAAAAATCTCATTCCGTGCAATTGGGAAAAATCTAAGTGATTTTTGTGCCAACTTGTGCTCTCAGAAATAAATGATATTACAAAGCAAATATGCATCAGCTTCGTAAATGACAGGGCTTTGACTGATATTGCATTCTGCAGAGCCTGATGCTTTTATCAACTGCAGGCAGCCAGAAGGTAGCTGGAGTGGAATGACTAGTGCCAAAATTGGAGCAGACTTTTCCAATTTTCAATCTCCAGTGCAACATCTGGGGGTGTGCTGTAAGCTTCTTGCAGGATCCTCTGCTATAGGCGTCCCTGAACAGCTCTGAGGGAGCAGGAAGGTTGAACTGTGCTGAGCAGTTCTGAACTTGTTTCTCTCTTTACCCTAAGTGCTAGCCTTAAATGCGCAGAACATTTGATTATGGTTGTTTGGTTGTTTGATTTTCATGTTTCTGGTACTTGCTGGCATTCGTTTTGCCTGCCTCAAAATGTTGCCAGAGGTGTGCTGGGGTCTGAATCCTCACCTGGAGGGTGGCAGTGGGAGCAGGGAGTTCAGTGTGGTTTCGATCTAACTGGTGTTCTTCTGCATACAGTATCTCAGCTTTGTAAAATCTTGAAGCAGATCAGTCTTTGCTAGCACTTCTACTTTTATATATCTATAAACGATTTCACACGTCTTTTTAAAAACAGATGATGGGGTCATACTGAAGAGGAAGAACAAAGGATGGAAGAACCTCTCCTCACATGGGTCAAAATTGCATTGCTGTCCCCTTCTGATGTGAAATAAATGCCCAGCCCTACCAGTTTGGATGACCTGTAGGGTCCATTAGCAGGGGAAGTCAATAAAATGCATCACAATTAACTATGTCTTGTTGATCTCCCACTGACTGGAGCTGCAGCGGATAATTGTCTAGTGGTGGGAGTTTTGCCATGACTAGCTTTATCATTTTGTCAGTTTGCTAATAAAAGGTCAGCAAAGGTACAAAGAACCCAAGATTTACATATGGCAGATAAGAAAGCATCATGGGAAGCCTGCCTTTGAGACGGCCCCGCGCGCTCGTTGCAATTGACACCCATGCTGTGATTCCATAATTGACAAGAAATGCTATTACTAAGCGGATCTGCTGAGATAATTAGGATTCAGGGTTGCATTTTTAATCTGACTTGAGTCAGATAATTTATCACAGCAGTAGCAAGCTGTCAGGGTCACACAATAAATACTGATTATGGATGAATAAAGATTAAGTGCAGCCTGCAAAAAAATTAGGCCAAGTAGTACTTAAGAAACATTTTATTTCAATATTTACCATGCTAATTTCATGTAATATTGGCAGGAAGATCATGCCTCTAAAATAAGCTTATTTATGAAAGAAGGTAATGCTGTGCAGGAGCGTCTGTCCTCTGTATCTGTTTAAGTCTTAAATTTAATTCCTAATTGATTGCAAAGAAATATTAATTTTGAAAAGGTGATTTAGCACGACTGTTCCGTTCCTATCACCACCGTAATTATTTGACACTTTAAAGGAAAAAAATCCTCCATCCTGGAGGCAGACCTAATTTGTTAGCATTAGTACGATACTGTGCTTTTAATTTAACACAGCTCTTGTTTGTGGTTCACACATGGACAGTTTATGGCACTCTCATTTAATTAAAGAAACCCATTTATTAAAATAGGCGACATCCAGAAACGCTTTTGAAAGCCATTTGCTGCAAACCACCACATTTTGCACAGCACATGTGCACCTAGGGCTTCCGAAGGGTGCAAAATCAGATGAGAACATCAGCACCTATGCTTTTGTGACAAAACGTAGTGCAAAGATGACCAATTAATCAATGGGTGCTGCATCCGAAAGGCATTTCAAGAGCTGCTGAAATGCAGGAGCTACCCAGGGAGCCTGCTTTTCCCAGTTAGGCCTCTCATGCCTCTTCAGCAATAGAAAGCAGCTTTAGCTGCCACATTTTGATGATGGGTGTGTGTTTTGAGATTAACACGCTTGCATTTTAGAGTCCTTTTTGGTTTGATTTGTGGCACTGAATATTTCATGCAGAGTGGCTGATGTTTCCACTCCTTGGTCAGCAGCGTTCGTGGCTAACTCATTACTGTGGTGGAAACAGGGCTTGGGGGCCTTTATAACGATAGCCCTCCACTAATTATCTGTTTAAGGAGAGCAATAATTACTGTGGAATTCTTTGGGGTGAAATTGAAAGAATGAAGTACTGAAAATTTAAAAATAAATAAATAATAAATGTATTCCTAAGATTTGATAACATACATTTTAAGGGTAACCATGGGGAATATAAAATATGTTGAAGTAATTTTTGGTTCTAGAAAGTAAGTAGATGATTTTCAGTTGTTAAAAGTCTGAATAATCTTTGAGCATATATTATTCTCTTTCGCGTGGACGTGCAGGACAGTTTTGTCATGAGATGCTCGCTGCTTTTGTCTTAGGAGAGAGAAAGGGAGGTCGATGTCGCTGTGTGAGAACACAGCCTTTGGATCAGGGATGAGGAGTTCCTCGGTGTTGCCTCTGTAAAGCATAGGTAGGAAATGTTTCC